>NW_004955402.1:49001318-49016816 GCF_000276665.1 Chinchilla lanigera
TTGAAAACCTGTATCATTTTTAATGTTTTTGCTTTGTTTTGCTTTGGTCTGTGATGTTGATATTTTGCTATTGAACTTTTTAAGATTATTCTATTTAAAATAAGAAAAGAATGTGGCAAATCATCAAGAAGATTGTACACCATGAATAAGTGGGATTCATCCAGGAATGCAGTGATTATTCAACATACACAAATCCATAAATGAACAACACCATACCAACACAGCCAAAGAGAAAAATAACATCATCATCTCAACAGATGCAGAAAAAGCTTTTGATAAATTCCAACACTAATTTATCATAGAAATCCTAAAGAAAATTGGAATAGTGTTTCCCTCAATCTGATAAAAAGGCATCTATGACAAATTAACAGCCAAAATCATACTAAATGAAGAAAAACTGAAATCTTCCACTCTAAAATCAGGAACAAGACAAGGATGTGCACTATCACCACTCCTTTTCAACATAGTTCTAGAAATAATAGCTACAGCAATTAGACAAGAGAGAGAAATGAAAGGAATAAGGATAGGAAAGTAAGAAGGTAAATTATCATTATGCACAGATGACATGATACTGTACTTAGAAGACCCCAAAACTCCATGGAAAGAATGCTAGAATTCATAATCAAATTCAGTAGAGCAGCTGTATGCAAAATCTATGCTCAAAATCAATAGCATTCCTATACACAAAAATCAAACTCACTGAGAGAGAAATTAGGGATACCAAACCCTTAACAATAGCAGCCAAAAAAAAAAAATAAAAATGAAATACTTAGGAATCAATCTAACAAAGGTAGTAAAAGATCTATACAATGAAAATTATAGTACTCTGAAAAAAAGGGTTAATAGAGGATATCAGAAAATGGAAAGATAGCCCTTGATCAATGATAGGAAGCACCAACATAGTGAAAATGGCCATGCTCTCAAAACTGTTATACAGATTCAATGGAATCCTAAACAAAATACTATCAACATACCTCACAGATCTAAAAAAAAAATTCCTAAAATTCATTTGGAAACAGAAGAGATCTGGAATAGGGAAGGCAATCCTGCTCAACAAATGCAAGGCAGGAGATATCACAATTTCTGACTTGAAATTATACTACAAAGCTACTGTAATAAAATCAGCATGGTGCTGGCAGAAAACAGACTGAAGGACCAATGGAACAGATTAGAAATTGCTGACACAACTAAAAACACATGCAGCCACCTTATCATTGACAAAGAGGCCAGACATGTTCAATGGGAGGATGATAGCCTCTTTAAAAAATGGTACTGGAAAAAATGGCTTTCCACATTTCAAAGACTAAAATTAGAGCTATGTTTGTCACTATGTACTAAATTAAAGTCAAAATGGATCAATGATCTAGATATTAAAACAGGAACACTAAGTGTACCGGAGGTGAATGTAGGTAGAAATCTAGAAGACATAGAATTCATGAACAAAAGCCAAACTTCATGGGAAGTACTTCAAAGAACCAACAATGTGGACCTCATCTTAATAAAAATTTTTTACACATCAAATGAAATCAACAACAAGCTGGAAAGAAAATCCATAGGGTAGGAAAATGTTTTACCAACAATCCCCCAGACACAGGACTTCTTTCTAGAACATATAAACAATTGAAAAATATTAAGCCCCTCAAATTCAAAGACCCAAACCAAAAATGGGCATCTAAGGTGAATACACACTTCTCAGATGAAGAAATACAAATGGCAAATAAATATATCAAAAAATGTTCCACATTGTTGGTCATCCAAGAAATGCAAATTTAAATAACACTCAGATTCCATCTTTCCCCGGAAAGAATGGCTATCATCAAAAATCGGCCAATAACAAATGCTGGTGGGGCTGTGGTGAAAAAGAAACCATTCTCCAACTTTTGGTGGGAGTGTAGGCTGGTACAACCATTGTAGAAATCAGTGTAGGGATTCCTCAAAAAAATAGGACTAGATGTCCGATTTGACCCAGCTATTCCCCTTCTGGGTATTTTCCTAGAAGAATTAAAAATATATCACAGTGATTTATGTGCACTCCTGTTTATAGCAGCACAATTTGTAATAGCTGAATTTGGAAACAACCCAAATTCCCAACATCTTACAAATGGATAAAAAGATGTGGTATTTTTATATAATGGAGAACTACTTAGATATAAACAAGGATAAACTCAAGGCTTTTATAGGTAAATGGACGCAACTAGAGACCATACTTATAAATGAAATAATTCAAACTTGCATATGTAAACCGTGTGTTGTTTCCCTAGTGTAAGAAGCTAAAACCGCAAATAAGATATTGAGAAAACAAATAGATAATGAGAAAGGGAAATAAACTGCTCAAAAGGACAGATGAACTGGGATGGGGGAAAAGAGAAAGGAAGGGAAAAGAAACTGTGTGTGTGTGTGTGTGTGTGTGTGTGTGTGTGTTATATAATACAGATATGTACAAACCCAAGACAGCTAACATAATTATACTATTAATTTCATTTAGTCCATTGAAAAGATTTGTTTGTGCTTATATTGGTTGATTAATTTTGTATGCCTTCATCTTATAATCTGAGCAACTATTTGAAGACAATGATATGTACTACATTAACCACTGTTAATTTCTTATTCTGCTGTTTTGAAATTCTGCATCATTGTTTTTAATTCTTCCTTATCTTTTTCTCTTTTTTTGTCTTTTTGACATAGGATCTCACTATGCATTTTAGGCTGTTGTTGAACACAATTTGTAGCCCAGGCTAGCCTCGAACTTGCAATGATTCCTCCACCTTAGCCTTCCGAGTGCTGGGATCATGGATATGCACCACCATGCCCAGTTTATCTTTCTCTCTTTAAAATAAAAAAAATTATAAAAGCAAAGTGATTAGTGAGTCTACAGGTGACACTAATAAAAAGCTAGCAGAAATAAAGAAAATTATGCAAATCATGAATGAATACATAGAAAAGAATTAGAGTCCATTTGAACCCTACAAATGCAAATTCAGGACATTACAAATTCTATTGAAAGTATGGAAAGCAGAATTTACCAGTAGGACAACAATGTTTCAGAATTACAAGACAGAACTTTAGCTGAAGACCAATTAATATCAGGCACATTAAAAAGAGCAAGAGAGTATGAAAATTGTATTCAATGATTCCTAGATAACACAGAATAATCTAAAATTGGAATTAGGGAAAATTTAGAAGACAACCCAAATGGGATAATAAAAATACATTTACTGAAATAATAGCAGAAAACATTCCTCAAATGGAAAATAATTTAATATACACAGTAGTAGGCATATAGATGCCCAAATAGCCACAATAAAAAAAATGAAACAACCTTTCCATAACACATGATAGTCAAAATACTGGAAGGCCAACCAAACAGAATCTTAAAGACAGTTAGAGAAAAGCAATGAGCTATTCAAAAAGATAAGCCCACTGAAATTACTGCAGGCCTTTCACAACAAAATTTTTGAAGCCCAGAAGGATTGGAGTGCAGTGTTTCAAGAAGTAAAGGAAATCAATTTATAACCCAGTTGATACATCCTAAAAAATTGACATTCAAAACTGATGAAGAAATAAGATATTTTCATGATAAAGAGCACCTAAATAAATTCATGACCACCAAGTCAGCACTTCAAAAAATTTTTAGAGATATCTTAAAATGATGGAATGAACTTACCAATAAAAAGTTCCAAAAGAATAGAGGAAGTGTTGAGTAGAAGAGAAATATAGGGAATCAGCAACAGGCAACTATATTAGTAATTAAACATCTAACAGTAATAATGGGGTTAGTGTGAATGGTCTCAATTCTTCAATCAAAAGACACACTTAGGCAGAATAGATTAAGAAACAAAATCCAGTGCATTTCTATGCAAAAGAAACATATTTAACCTGGAAAAAAACCTCAGAGATTAAAAAGCAAAGCATGGAAAATATATCCATGCAAAAGGATATCCTCTCCCAAATTAGGTGTAGATATCTGATAGTCAGAAAAACTTGACTCATCAAAACTCAGTAAAAGAGGAAAGAAAGGTCACTACACACTGATTAAGGGAAAAATTCCAACAAAATCTGATAACAAGTATCAATATATATATGCATCAAACAATGGTGCACTCAACTTCATAAAAAAGTAATATTAGACAAAAAAAAGACCAATAACATAAACACAATTATAGTGGGGCTCCTCAATAACCAACTATTAAAATAGAAAGATAAACATAAATTAAAATCAATGAAGAAATATTAGAGTTGAATAAAACCTTCAAACCAAGGTACATTATAAATATGTATGATGTGTTTCATCCATAGAATACATATTTTTCTCAATAAAATATGTATCTCTCCCCAAAATACACTACACATTAGACAATAAAGTAAGGTTATATAAATTCAAAATAATTAAAATTATTCTATGCATACTGTTAAATAATAGCAATAAAAGAAATAATACAAGTTCATAGAAACTAAAAATCACTCAAATAGATAATGGGTTACAGAAGAAGAAATCGTAGATAAATGTGTTACTCTAATCAATGAAATTAGAAATGAAAAGGTAAAATTACAACAGATATCACCCAAATCAAATAATTATTAATACTTACTTCTCAAACATGAATGATCATCAAATGGAGAATTCAGAAGTCAAGGAAGACATGAACTGACTCTACAACCAAACAATGCCATACAGCATACCAGAATTTATGAGACATGATGAAAGCAGTCCTAAAAGGAAGCTTATATCTGTGAATGCCCACATCACAAAAGCAGAGAAAGCCGAAATAAATGACCTAAGAATGCATCTCAAGGTCATAAGAAAACAAGAACAATCCAAACCCAAACCAAGCACAAGGAAAGAAATGTCAGAGAAGATATCAATAAATTAGAGACCAAAAAATCAATGAGTCAGAGTTCTCATCAAGAGAATGAACAAAATAGGAAAACTTATAGGCAATCTAAAAGAGGAAAGTCCAAATCAAAGAAATGAGAAACTTAAAAAGGTAAAATCACAATATATACCACCTAAATCAAATAATTATTAGCAATTATTTCACAAACCCATTTGCCAATAAATTGCACCATTCAGAAGAAATGGGCAGTTTCTTAAATACATCTGAATTTTCAAAACTGAAAAAAAAACTTTTAAACAGAATAATCCAATAACAGCAAAGAAATTAAAGCAGAAATAAACAACCCACTAAATAAGAGAAACACAAGCCAGATGGATTCACTCCTGAATTCTACAAAATCTTCAAGGGAGACCTAACACCAGTACTCCTCAAGCACTTTAACAAAATTAAAAGAATAGTCCAAAGCCATTTCTGAAATGCAGAATTTGAAAAAGCAGACAAAGATACAGCCATAAAAAGAACCATAGACCAATTTCTTCAGTAAATATAGAGGTAAAAATCCTCAATAAGAAAATTGCCAAATGGAATGTGATGAATCATAAAAAGGATCAAAATTCTTGAGCAAGTACGCTTCGTGCCAAGATGCAAAGATGGTTAAACATAGGGAGATCAATACATATAATACATAACAAACAGAAGTAAGGTCAACAATTACATAATCTTTTCAACAGAACCAGAAAAACTCTTTGACAAAATCCAACATTCTTTCATGATGAAAAAGCTGAAAATAAGTATAAAAGGACCTTATCTCAATATAATAAAAGTCATTTATGACAACCTTACAAACATCATGTTAAATGGGGAAAAACTGAAAGCTTTCCCATTGCAATCAGGAATAAGACAAGGATACCCACTACCACCATGCTTATTCAATATAGAACTTAAAATACTAGAAAGAACCATTAGGCAAGAAAAAGGAATAAGAGGGATACATAGGAAAGGAGGACCGATTGTCATTATTTGCAGATGACATGATCTTCTACATGAAAGACCCTCAAAAATCTACTAAGAAACTCAGAATAAATAACCAACTTCAGTAATATAGCAGGATAAATATGAACACACAATAATCAATAGCACTAATTATGCTAACAATGAACTCACTGAGAAAGAAATTAGAAAATATAATTCACAATAGCACCAAAAAAAGTTAAATACTTAAGAAGTAACCTAAGTAAGGAAATGAAATAACTTTAGAATGAAAACTACAGTTCTCTGAAAAAAGAAATTGAAGAGGATTTTAGAAAATGGAAAGGTATCCCCTGTTCCTGGATAGGCAGACTCAACATAGTCAAAATGGTCATGCGTTCAGAAGTGATACACAGATTTAATGCAATCAAAATATCAACAGTATTCCTTACATTTAGAAACTCATCCCAAATTGTGTGTTGAACAGAAGAGACCCAGAATTGTGAAAACATTCCTGGGTAACAGTATCAAAATAGGAAAAATCACAACCCTGGACTGGAAGTTATATTACAAAGATATCATAATTTTTTTTTTAAAGCATGGTACTGGCCCCAAAACAGAGAGGAGGATCAATGAACAGGATAAATGCAGAAACTACCTCAAACATTTCAAATGTCTGCTATTTGACAAAAGGATAAAAAAAAAAAAAACCTATTCTGGAAAAATGATAGCCTCTGTAATAAGAAGGGTTGGGAAAACTGGCTATCCAGGAGCGGAACATTGAATCTAGACCCATACCCTTCACCTTGTAGTTAAATAAAATCAAAAGGATCAAAGAACTAAATTTTAAAACAGAAACACAATGGACTAGAAGGTAAAATTGGTAAAATGCTTGAATGCCTAAGCTTTCTGATTTGAACTTTGACTGCATAGGAGAGTATCGAGAATCAACAAATGGGATCTTAGCCAGTTAAAAAGCTTCTGTGCAGCAAAAGATTCAACAGAGTGTAAAGAAAACCTGCAGAATGGGGAAAAAATTTTGCCTGCTACTCCTCAGACCAAGAAATACAAAGAACTCAAAGAAATTAGACTCCCCAAACAAAGACCCACCCTCCCTCAACATGGAAAAGTGTAATGAATAGACAGTTTTTAGAGGGACAAATGGTGAAAAATACAAAAACAGTCAACTTCACTGGTCATTAGAGAAATACAAATTAAAACAATGCTGAGATGCCTTCTTAACCCAGGCAGAATGGCCATCATGAAGAAATCAAATAATAACAATTACTGAAGAGGTTGTGGGGAAAAAGAAAATGTTTCCCAGATGTTAAAGCAAAAAATGGCTAAATTTTTTTCTATATCCATGTATAACCTGGACTTCCCCTAGAAAGCGGAAAAAAACTGATTTCCAGAAACATGATTATCAAACATCTGTGTTTATCTGAGAAGCACTTTCCCCATAGTGATGAATACAGAGAGCCCCATGAAATCAACAAATGGAAGAGGGTCTATACCGTGGACAAAGCTCTTCCAAAGATTAAGAGACCAAGTCCAGGGGTCAACCTTGGATCCTGCTTGAAACATTCCTCGTTTTTGTGGGAATAATAAAAGAAGGCCTCAGACTAGGCTGTGTAATAAAGAGATACAGTAAGCATTTCTTCCATTTGTTTTCTCCAGAGTCTCCCTATGGGAAACTCCAACAAATGATATGAAAAATTATTTTAATAAAATTAAGTTGCACATAATTAAAATGTTATAGTTTTCTACATTTATATCAAAATGTTTTCTGAAGATTAAAATGCTCTTTTTTAAATTTACAAGAACTAGATTGAAAATCAAAGTTTTGTATTTTGCTAAGACAATTTTGTGTGTTTTTCATTGTTAGGCTTTTGGATACTAAAAATAATTAAACATAACTATTTCAAATAATCAGATCATGATTAGTTCAGTGAACAATTATTATGTTAGTGTATAACACACTTTTGATTTATCTTGGACTAGAAAATACTTAGGCATAAATTTAACCAAGGAGACAAAATATCAAGGTAACAAAAACTATAAAATACTGATAGAAGAAAATGAAAAAGACCCAGTGCCCATGGACAGGGAAAATTACTATTAAAGTGTCCACACTACCAAAAGCAATACACACATTAGGCACACTACTTAGCAAAATTTCAATATTCAATTATATTTTTAAAAAAATACAAAAAAGTATTTAATTTTATATGTAACTATGAAAGAGCCCAAATACCGAAATTATACTGGAACAAAAAAGTTGAAGTCATTGTATTTCATGATTTAAAATTATATTCTGAATCTGTAATAATAAAAAGCATGTAACTACAAGACTGGAATAAATCCAAACCTACATTTTCAACTAATTTTTTGTTTGTTTTTTAAGATGTCTCCCTGTGTAGCTCAGGCTTGTCCTGAACTCACTATGTGGCTCAAGCTGACCTGAATCATCCTCCAGTGCTGGGATGACAGGCATGGGCCACCAAGCCCAGATCCACTAAATTTTGCCAGATTCACTATGAAAACACAGGGAGATAAAGAGGTGTTTCAGGGGCCAGGGATATAGCTTAGTGGCGCAGCACCTGCAAGCACTTATTCACGTACAGAAGTATGAATTTGGACCATGGTCTTTGCATCAGACCAAAATAATTTTAAAATGGAGTAAACATTTTACTGTAAGACCTGGGACAGTAAAATTCCTAGAAAAACTTTGATACACTGTATTATATGTATAAGTTTATGGTCTTTATTTCCCTTTATATTCTATTTAAGCATCTCAGGAAATCATTATATTGTGGGGAGGGGGGAGAAAAAACTTTGAAAGACAGAAGTTCCTGGATGCTGGCCTTGAGGGTGACTTTGGACCTCCTACCAAAGCAATCAAAGGAAACACAACCAAAACAAAAATAACCAAGTACAGTTGTATCAGATTAAAGGTTTTTCACAGTAAAGGAAACATAAGAAATAGCCTAAGAAATGGGAGAAAATATTTCCAAATCATTTGATTTGGGATTAGTAGGTAAAATACATAAGAACTAACAGGACTTAATAATAAACAAAGCAATACCAAAAGCATATAATCACTCAACAAATAAAAAAGGATCCGAATATTTTTCCAAAAAAGAACATAAACATGGCTGACATATATGAAAAAGTGGTGAATATAACAAATCATCATGAAATACAACTAAAAACCACATTGAAATATAACTAAAAATTGTTATAATGACTATTATTAATCAGAGAAGTGGTAATAAATTTCAGCAAGGGTACGGAGAAAAGAATCACATTATGAACTATTCCTGGGAATTTAAAATGGTTCAATCATTATGGAAAACAGTATGAAAGTCACTCAGAATATTACAAGTAGAGCTACTACATGACTGAGCAATCCTGTTGGAAACACACTCAAATAAAATAAATACCTCATCAACACAGCTGCACTCTTACCTCTCTTATCTTCTTCACGTAGTATTACAAGAGGTGAACTATGGAACCAACCTAAGTGAAATTACAGAACAGAATCAAAGAACATATAACCAGGAATCTAAAGAAAAGTTTGATGGAAAGCATTGTCTCTTTCAGGTATGGGCTTAAGTGCCTACTACTTCCTAAACCAAAAGTAGATACTTTAACATAAAACTGTGATGCACATGAATTATAGTGTTTTTCATGTTTGTCTCTTTTATTTGATAACTTGTAGAATATAACATTTTATTCTTACTATAAAATACATTTAAGAACTGTTTATGATTTCTTTATTTTTTTTTTTTTTTTTTGGTCTTGTGTTAGATAACCCCATCAGCTGTTAAATATTTTAAACATAAACTAAAAAATGGATAATATTTGGTTACATGAAATATTTCAATAGAAATCTCAAACAGAATATTCTTAATCCTACATTCATAATATTTCAGTTTATATTATTCCTTAGTTTGATTACTAAATAACTCCCCTTGTGCTTGAGCCAGAGATAGACTGCCCAGTCCTTGATTTTTCAGTTTAATGAGTTCTCTTCAATCAGACAAGTCGAGTTTTGCCAGTGTTGGCATTTCCATTCTTTTCCTTTTATAGTGTTTTTTGCTTTTATTTTTGTTTTTGAGTCAGGGTCTCACTATATAGCTCAGGCTGGCCTTGAGCTCATCGTAGCAATCCTCCTACTTCAGCCTCTCAAATGCTCGGATTACAAGTGTGCTTCACCATTCTCTAGGGGACAATGAATCACAGCATATTATTTTAGATAAAATAGTTTTAGTAAAAGCACAATCGGTGCCTTGGGAAGCCTCCCAGGACAGTGTAAGAGCTAATTTCCTAGACCAACTCTGCTCAGGAATGTCTCCCCAAGATAAGGGGCGCCTAGGCCTAGGTAACCCTCCCTGACACTGCCTGGGCAGTTCCATCTCCTGGCCCTAGGTAAATATAGTAACCCTAAAGGAATGCATGGGTTGTAAAAAAAGAAGACAAAGGGAACATAATGGGAGAAACATCTATCATGGTTAGACATGCAACCTACAACTGACCGGGGGTCCCACAAGATGAGAGAAAGACCATATGGCCACTGGGGTCAGTGAATGTAACATCCCAACCTGTTACCATGGAAACCAAAATGTATCTAAGGTGGAAGGAACGCAGATCCACTGGCCCACTTCCCAGATTGGCAAATGGGAGAAAGGGTGGCTAGCCTCAAAATTAAAGAAACTCTGGTTTTGTTCTCAATACACGGGTCTCTTGTGGAATACAACCCAAATTCTGCTGTTACAATTCCCAGCTGGGAATCCTGAATGGTTACAGTGGTTTTAAAACTGATCTTCATCCATCTATATTTTCTTCTAATCTCTTTCAATGTACTACAGATTTTTGTTTTCCTTTGAAATAGCATCTGCGTTAATTTCCTATTGCTGATGTAACAAATTACCAAGTATCTCATGGTATAAAACAACAAAGATGCAATATTTCAAGTTGTATATGTCAGAAGCCCAATATCAGTCTCACTGGATTAAAATCAAAATTATCCTGGCCTGGTTCATCTGCATTCTCCACAGGTCTGTATCTTTTCTGTGATTTTCCCAGAGTCTAAAGTGCTGCCTTCTTGGCAAACCACCCTTTCCTGTACTCTCAGAGCTAGTATTATGTATTTAGATCTCACTCTTCTCTTCGTTTTCACTGCAACATTACCTATTTGACTTTTGTTTTTTCTGTCTCTCTCTTATAAGGACCCTTGCACTTGAATTGGGCTCACCTGAATAGTTTCAAGATTCTTAATCATACCTTCAAAACTTGCGTTGCTATATGCAGTAAAATATTCAAAGGTCCTGGGGTTTAGGCTATGGGCATCTTTAGGGAATTGTTATTTATCCAGCCTTAGAATCTACTAAGGTACAAACAATAAATTTAGAGCACTTTCTTGAAATCTTCTAATGATGTTCACCCTATACTGACTACCAAATATTTAAATGAAAAATGGTTATCAGATTGAGCATATTCATTTTTAAGTACTTTCAACAATCCCAATTTCAATGTTATTGCCTAGAATAAGCCACTCATTATGTCTGGCCATCTGTTTTATATTTTATATACTTACATGCCTGCTTCTTTTTTCAACAACTTCTCATGCTTTGAAGATGTATAATGTCTGTCCAGAAGACTTCTTACTTGTGGCCATAGTTCTAAATGCTGTGGAGATAGTACAAATAAAATTTAAAGAAAATATATATTATACACTATAGGTAAATAAATAAAAATAATTGTGTATCTCAACTAGTCATGAGTGCTATAAAAGTAAATTAGGGTAATGAAAGTGACTAGAGGTAGGAAAAGAGATGTTTTAAATTGAGTAGGCAAGTGAAAATTATTCAATGTCTTGAATGGTAAGGAGTCAGCAAAATATGGAGGAAAATTAGACCAGGTAAACAGGAAAGACAATGTTAAATATTTGAATAAGTGTGTGCATGTACTTCAGAAAAGCTCAGAATAGTTACGGGGTAACAGCCTTGTGGACAGTGGCATGGGTTGAGACCGGAAACCTGGACGTCTAGGTCTTAGAAGGTTTTGTGGGTATTGAAAACTTGTCTGAATTTTTTCTAAATTCAGTTAGAAACTACTGATATTTAAGTATGGGGATGAGATAAGATCATTTGATTCTAAAAAAAAAAAAAAAACAGTTACTTTGGGGAGACTATCAGACCATAAAAGAGTAACGTAGAAAAAAAAACTATGAGAGTATATTAGGTATAGCAACAGGAATAGGCTGAAACAAACATTCTACAGTTTAAAGCAGAACTACATGATGACATAATTGTAGCTGTGGAAATAAGTCTAAACAAGTTCAAAGTAATTAATAACTGTTATTTAAATTATCCCATGAATTCCCCTTGTAGAATTTGCATTTTCATTCTAGTTTGTACTACTTTTGCTACAAATGTCTTATACATAATTTATCAAACTAGCGCTTTCTTAAATACTGATCAAGCTGGGCGTGGTGGAACATGCCACTAATCCCATGCCACTTCCTGGCTTGGGAAGGCAGGAGGCTGAGGCAGGAGAATTTCCATGAGTTTGAGGCCAGTCTGGGCTGCATAGTGAGTTCTAGGCCAGCTTGAACTGCATTGTGAGACCCTGTCACAAAAAACAGAAACAAAAATACTTGTTAAACTGGGCTTCTTGTGGAGCAGTTTTATTTTAATGTTCAGTGTTATTTACTATTCTTTTTATCCTTAAATCAAGTGGAAATACAGGGAAAGTTTCCTAGATTTTTTAAGAATTTAAGTGAGAAATGTGGGTGAAAATTATTGGGCTGACAATAAGAATCACTGAAAAAACAGAGTCAAACAAACTTATAACAAAATCTCACTCCTGTTACTCCAAGATATTAACTCATTTAGCTAGCAAAAGGTGCTATTTTATATCTTCTTTCCTCTTTAGTGGGAAGATAAAATTACTAGATATTTTTTGTGCACGCGTTTATAAAGCTTTTAACAAACCATAAACTGGAGAAAAGTTAAGCATGTGTGTTGAACAATAGATTGATTAAAATTATTTGTCCTTTTACCCAGTGTGTGATGTGTATAGTATTCAAATTAATTTATTTAGCTTTTAAATACAATGCATACAACAGGTTGATACTGACTCTTTCCAAATATACTTTTGGTTATGATGATCTCTAATTATTATTCTTCTACATGTGTACTAATGCATGGAGGTGACTAATTTAAATAACAAGTAAATCTATCTGGAAAAATATCAACAAAATTAAACACTATATTTGGGGCTGGAGATGTAGCTCAGTGGCACAAGGGTAAAGTCCAGAGTTCAGTTCTGGTATCAACCCCCCAAAATAAAAAAAACACTATATTTGCTAAATTTTCACATTAAATGAATGGAATACAGAATGAATCAGTAACTGTGAAAATATTGGAGGTTTGTCTGAAATAACATGTTCTGTGAAAGAGAGAGAATTGACAATATTTTCAATTACTTTTCACAGCAAGAGTCCTTGAGCAAATCTATATCATTGAGTTCACAGTTAATTTGATGTTTTCGCTGTTATGTAGTATGTTGCCATAGAAAATATTTTCTTTTTTTAAAATTAGTTATATAGTGACATATGCTGATTCTAAGACTATTTGCCAGTCTTATGATATAGTATTTACCAATGAAATATTAGTTCATTCAGAATTATTACGAGCAACCCATTTCTACACAAATGATAAGAACAAGATCATTACCTGGTTAAAAATTTTCATAAGTATCCCATAAGCAATATGTCCAGGGTTTTAAAATCTTAGCACCTAAAGTGCTAGGCGTGGTGGCTCACGACTGTAATCCGAGCCCTGGAGAGGTCAAAGCAGGAGGATCCTTGTGAGTTTGGGGCCAGCCTTGGCTACAAAGTGAGTTCAAGACTATGCTAAACCGCATAGTGAGAACCTGTCTCAAAAAGACAAAAAAAGAAATCTTAGTACCCAAATGAAAGTGATTATGTATCTTTGTTCACATGCAAGCTTTATATTTGAGCAATGCTGATAATATACTTAAAGGTAAGAGCTAGTTCCACTATTTGGGCTAATAGTTTAAGTAGTCTGTTTTGAAGATTATTTTTCAATGTAAATTGAGTAAGCCTGTCAATATCTGCATAGTAGCATTAAATAAGCCATGCAGCCCCTTACAGTATAAGCATAGGAACACATCTGTGCTGCCACATGCAACAATTTATAGATCTAAGTAGCTTTGCATACTCAAGGGCTCGTTGGAATGCACAACATATTTTTTGGCCCCCAATATATTGCAGTAAACTTCTTACAACAGAGAGGATTCAACCTCAATAGAAAATATTGTCAATCCTCTCACTTTCACAACACATATGATGGAAAAAACTCTGCGACTACTTTTTAATTGTAAATTATCCTTTCCATTCGTTTGTTGATGGACATATATAGGCCTCTTCCAACCCCGCCATAGAAGGGAGTCTGCTAAGTGAGATATATCCAACACACAAACTTAAATGTTGCGCAGTTTCTCTTATATGAGAAATCCAAAGCATAAATAAATTAACAAGTAGAATAAAAGGTAGATAATCAAAATTATAGAGATAAGAGATAAAGGGAGGAGAAAGTAGGGGGATGGATGGGGATAAAAAGAGAATTAAAATATATTCTGTACATGGACCAACTCCAAAAGGAAGGTTGCAGTCATTATATACTGCAAACATGTATGAAGAAAACAACTGAAAAAACAGCAAATTACCTTTTTAAATGTTTACAAACAAAAAGAAATCTGCTAATATCAACAGTTATGAAAGATGCGAGAGGGAAACCACAAGAGGAGCGGGGAGGACACAGGCAGGGGAAGAGGACTTAGAAAAAGAAACAAGCTGTAGTATGAAGAGGCAGCCACATCCTGGGAGAACGGCAGGCTGCATAAAGTGCACATATGTACTGATAAAAAGTAAAGCACGTAACATAAAAAGGAAAAGTATGCTATATTTTTATTCATGTTATCATTCTTGATCCTTTTTATACCATATTATGCCAGATATCATTTTCTTCTGCTTGAAAAATTTCCTAGTGTAAGAATTTCTTATTGTAAAAGGAATTTTCAATTGTGTGTTCTATACTTTTTATTCTTGTATTCTGCTAGCGAAGAATTCTTCTAGCTTTTTTGTATGTTTCTCCTCTTCCTCTTCTTCTTTCTCTCTCTGTCCCTCCCTCACCTCTCTCTTCCTTTGCTCCTTCCCCTCCTCCTCTCTCTTTCTTTCTCCTCCTTTTTCTCTTGGTTATCTTGAGGAAAGATATTTTTAATGAGGAAAGCTTTATTAAGTGTCACAAAACAAATGCAAGTTAATGTCTCTTTGGTTAATTTTTAACAGTTGCCCATGAATTGGCACAATTTACCCATGCATTTCAGGAGCTAAACTTATGAATTACAACTACCCCTTATATTTTTGAATGTGGCTCCCACTTCTGTTATTCCTTTGCAGTACAATACAAACTTTATCTTCATTATTTTGAGAGTGGAAAAGGAGCAGTTTCAGAAACTTCCACCTGATTTTTTCCACTGTGATAGCTTCGGCCACATTAAAGTTTTGACATAAAGATTAAAGAAATATCCTTTTAAATCATACATGTAGAACCTGACTATATGACTACTGGGTAGGCTATGCACACAACAGACACATTTGAAA
>NW_004955402.1:49017616-49030932 GCF_000276665.1 Chinchilla lanigera
TCACATAGTTACCATTTGCATGTGTATTTGTGGTGAGAACACTTGAGATCTACTGCCTTAGCAAACTTTAAATATCCAACAAATTTTTATCAACTAAAGCCACTACCATGCTGCACATTAGGTGTCTAGCACATATTTATCTTATAACTGAGTGTCTATATCTTGAGACTTTTGATCCATCCTGCCACACTTTCTTATGATGATTCTTGCATTTCAGCTTTATTCATCAGGAACAATAATTTATATTCCTTTCTATAAATTTCCCAGAATCAGCACAACAGCATAGTAGAAGTGTCACCCTTGATCCTTACCACTGTGTTAGTTTCTGTATGTTTACAAACATTCCTCCATGATATTACTCTACCTTGTTCCACCATTCATACGGTTGGTTCTCAGGAGTACTCATCAGCACCTGTTAGGTCCCAGAACCTTTGAAACTTAACCTCCTTCCTTTTCCAATTGTACTCCTGGCAGTCTTAAAAGAGATTGTAACTAGTCTGTGATGCCCAAAAGGATGAGAACACACCCTACAGAGAGAGGGACATAGTTCTTAAATTTCTGAGCTGGAATATGTAAACTATCCCAATTAAGCAAGCAAAAGTCTTCACGACCTCAGTGCTGTGGCTCCAGGAACTGCCGGTTTTTCACTGATGGAAAGCTCCTTTCATTCATTAAGCAGGTGAACAAAATTCAGTACTTTATCACTTGCGTTAGCTTCCTAGGGCCACTCAGGGCTGCAACTTAGATCTGGGTCCCTAAGACTGAGATTCTTGCTCAAGTGATTTTGGAGGAGTATTCTCAGGATACATAGACCATGGTAAATACATTATGGTTGAGGAGGAAAGGTAATCAAGATTGTGATTTCAGCTGACTTCAGTGTAATTCCAAAGGAAACTCCAGAAACAAACTACCCTTTTGAGTTAGTAATAATCCCTTGTACCCCTTCTGTCTCATGTGCAGTGAAGAGAGTATGGCTGTATTCAAAAGGTGGTTGAAGACAGTTCTCTGGCAAAGAAAAAGCTGTGAATTATTAATGGCCGCATTAGTAGAATAAGAGATACCTTTGGCACCTGCCAGTAATGATGAACTTGACATGTACTTCTGGAATCCACTTCAAGAAGCATAACATTTTTTTTTTTTCTCTTTCATACCTCTCAATAAATATCATCCATTTTGCTCCTTATTCACCTTTTGGTTTTCACAAGAGAAACAATGCAATCTTTTAATATGTGTGTCTGATCTATTTCTCTCAAAATTATGTTCTTAAGGTTAAAATCTAAAGGACAACAAAAAGGAGTGTGGGGAGGGAAAATGGAAAAAATGAGAATGGAAGGAAAAAAAGGAAACAAAGCTTTTGTAAATATGGACAGGAAAAAGTGTGAAGGAAGGGGAAGAGAATGAGGAAAAAAAGAAGAACCAACATATATTATGTACAGGTACAAATTCCCTATGATGAGTGTTATGGTTTGTGTTTGGATGCCTCCCTAAAGCCTCAGGCAGTCATGGGGTGAGATTCGAGAGCTTTTGTGTGACTCATGGTCCAGTGTTGGTATTATGGGTGTGTCTCCCACACACACCTTTGGGCAAGTAGTTTACATATGTAAGGGAGGGAAATAGGTGCTCCCTTCCATGCCTCTTCCTTTGCTCTTGTGCTTTTGCTGTTTTCCCCCCCTTGAACTATTGCCCTCTGCCATGTTCCACCCAGCCTCACAGCCAGCTGAGTGGACTGAAACCTCCACAAACCATGAGCTAAATAAACCTTTCCTTCACTGATTTTGGGCATCAGATATTTTGTCCCAGCAATGAGAGAAAAGTAACCAGGACAGTAAGGGTAATCATTATGTATATCAAAAGTGTACCAATAAAATTAATTTTAAAAAGAAGTATAACATACAAAAATTCTGAGAGATTCTTGAGGCAAATGTTTTTAAGATACTAATTTCACTCAGTGAATGCTGGTTGAACACTTAGAATATGGTAAATTCTGTGGTAGATCCTGTCTTGTCTTCACAATGTAGATCTTTATTCTCAAATAATTTGACAGCTGGAACAAAAAAATAGACATATATTCCGATTATTAAATATAGGGAATGCAGAAATTGTCTTGGGCCTAAGCCAAAGTGAAATTAGAGTAAAGAAGCATTTATTTTAGAGAAATGTTGCAATGAGCTCATAAAATAAAAGCAAAGAGTTTTCTTGGTAATATGACAAATAAAACCAGCTCTCTTTTACTGTGAAGATATATTAAGATTTTGATATACTTTATTCTTTTAAATTCTAAAAAATGCATCCCTGTGTTAGTCCCACTGTGTGTGTGGATGTAGAATTGTAAGCTAGTGTCCTTAACCTCAAGGTATTCAGGTTGAAGTCAGTTAATATTTGGGAAGATTATTTTTTTCTTCTGAAAATTAAAAACTTTGCAGCTTAATGGTAAAATTTCCTCAGTTAAGTACTTTTTAATAAAGTATTTTCATTTCTAAAAAGTGAAAACATAGCAATATTTGTTTTTAAACTCTTGAGAACGGCTGAAGCTGCTCCAAGTCCAAATTTCTTGAATTTATGTATTATTTTTCATTGTAAACATTCTAACAAATAAACATTTCATTGTAAATATTCTAACAATACACTAAAGAGTATATGAAGGCAACGCAAGCGTTTCAGAGCTTACAGATTTCAGTGACACTCTATTCCTTATGTAAAACTGTGTCTGTGATACAGGGCGAGTGGAGACATCAGGAAGGTATTTGATGCAGAAAACGTATCAGTGGACAAGTAAATAGAGCCTACGATGTTTCTGAGGAAGAAAAGCTTAGAAAAATTTTGTGCAACTATACTGATTTTTATTTTCTTCTAAACGATTTCTGCAGGTTTTGAGTTGCCTTTCTTATAAAGAGCTCTGTAAAGAGCATATAATGGTCTTGTAGCCTTTGTTTCTTAAAGCAGAATAATACATAAAAGTCAGTTATCTTCTCCAAGTTCACATAAATATTTGATGTCCTTTGAGAAGACAGTTGATATAATTTCTACCTCAGAACTGCTCATAGGAACTATATCCTTATCCTTGACTTCCCAGGACAGATGTAGGACTGGTACCTTTTAGTTACTGCTCAAGCAACAGGCTATATTCCCTTCCACGTATCTCATCAATTCATTTTGATAGATGTCAGTTCAAAAGTACTACACACCAGAACTTGGATTAAAATCAGACTCCACTGCACGTCTGCATTTGAATTTGGGTCTGTCATGAATGATAAAGAGTGATGAATGTGACATTGTCATGTTGCAAGATCATTAAATGTCACCAAGAGTCCTGGCAGCCGAATGGCTGGCAGAAAGTCAATGATGCAAACTCAGTGTGGAGTCTGGAGAGTGGAGATGAATCCAGGGCAGCTTCGAGTCCTGCAAACTGTGAACAATCAATCATTTCATTCAAAGGAAGAGTGAAATGAGACTTGATAGTGATGCTGTGCGAGTTCCTACAGAATTAGACATTTAGCTTGTGAGTATTTTGATTTACACTTTAAACCATCTAATAGCCAACAGCTAGAGTAACAGGCTGGGAAAACTACATTTTTGAAATCTATTTCTTTGACTATTTCCTTGGCTTGAGGTGTTCTTCATGCACCTTCAGTTTTAAATAGTCTTCAACTGCTTTCCTAGCCTCAGGGCAAAGATGGCCTAAAGTATATCTGGTGCACAGTCAAACTGTTAGAGGCACAATTTATTCACCCCGGTAAAGAGGGCACTAAATCTGAGTGCAGATGTTACTTCACATCTTCAGAAGCTATTGCACAATTTGTGTACATTTATTTAGCTTTGCTTTTTCCTTACCATTTTTCCACTTTTGTGAATCAGTTCCCTAAATTTGCTAAATATAAATTGTACTTAGAACAGTGTAGAAATGCTTATACCATATTAATATTTATTTTCAGTAAGCTTTTAAAGTCATCACACAAAATATGGAGCACTTTTTATATGTTTATCCAATAACTCACTCCATTTATGTTTTAAATATCTGCTAGAAAATGAAAACAATGCTATTGACTGCTGCCAGGTATCCTGTAGACTGATAAATCTGTTTAATCTAGTTTGTGTCCACTTAATGAAAATGGAGAGTATAAAATATGCCAAGTGAGAAGCGAAGCAGCAGGGATGATGACAGCAGAAGGGTGCATTAGTGAGCTCCTTCTGTATTCATATATTTGAGTCAGGGTGTTTTAGAATGAATTTGTCGATAAAAGTATACTGAGAACAATGTTATCTATTTCCAGTCATAACCACTTTTTAATAATCTTTACTAGATTGTGTAAGCAAAAGATATTCTAAATCAAATCCTAATAGTTCTTTTGAGAGATAGAATTAGAAACCATTTTGTCCTAAAATTTATGTTAATGAGATTCAGAGAATTTAAATGTTCATTGAGAAATGTCTAGGGTAACATAACCACTCAGTCTCCTCAGGAGAACTATCTCTAAAGAAGAAATAACTGCATGGATATCTCAGCTTTGTGTTATTAACAATTAAAATTATCTGGTCAAATTTCATGTTCTAGTTTCATGAACAACAAGTCTTGATTTGAGGAACACTCAGATTCTTACCTAATTTTTCTACAAGAATAATACAGAATGTCTAGGCAGCATGTTACTGTCCAGGTGTTTTACCTTTGTTGATTCTCTTCACAATTCAATACGTAAATGGTATTTGGATAAATATTTTCACCTAATAGGCTTATCAATTATCTGTATAGGGTTTATAGTGCTACTATAGGGTTTATAGTGTTACCCATTTTTAGGTGAATACAGATTCCTTTTATACTAAAAATCTTGTTTTTATCTCACTTCCTATAAAAGACAAGAACTTCTCCATGGCTTCTGAATGCTTTCTTCTACTATCATTACAAAGATATTTCTTTTATAAGTCTCTCTTCTTTTATCTTTTTTATTCTCTTTTTCCTGCTAATTCTGTTACTCTCTTATTTTCTTTAAAAAATAATAAATTTCTATTTACTCTTTGTCTCTTCTTACAGTGTCCTCCTTCTTTCTGCTACTTTGAAAAGTTAAATTTCTCAAATTTTCTTCATTCTTTCATCTCTCTTTCACTTTATTATGTACTTGTCACTTTTATGAAATGTATTAAAACTTCTGATATGTCAAAAAGTATAAGATCAGTTACAAGAAAATACAAATCTACCCTCTGAATACCTGGTTTAAATTAGTCCCTAGTACTTTAGAAGACATACATGGAGGTGTCTGCCTGTTGCACCCTTCCTCTTGCTAGATAGAGAGCAGCCATGATCTTAATTTTATTTCTGAATTTATACAATGATTATGTTATTAATTTTCATGGATTTACATTTCATACTAATTTACTCATACTGTTACTTTCTAAAGTTCATATCTCTTACTCAACATTATGTTACATTATAAGATTCACCCATGGTAATGTGTTTAGCTGTGGTTTATTTACTTTTACTGTTGTCTAAGATTCTGTATGAAGACGACCTGCTTTATGTCTCCATTACCCTGTTGACAGAAGAAGCAATGGCAAAAGATACAAACCCTTTGCTGCAGATCTCAGATCTATGTTCTTTCCTCTTCATTTAGGGCATATTTAAGTAGTCTTTGGCAGATAAAATATGACAGAAAAGATGATTTAGGACTTTCAAGTTTAGGGAATATGATACCATGCAACTACTTTCATGTTGGTTAGAACAGTTACTGTAAGTTGAGATATCATTTAAGGGTACTTGCACTTTGCTGGGTGTGGTGGTGTCTTGGTTACTTTTCTCTCGTTGGTGGGACAAAATACCCAACACCCAAAATGGAGGAAAGAAAGGTTTATTTAGCTCACAGTTTGTGGAGGTTTCAGTCCATACTGGCTCCAAGGCAGAAGATAGCAAACCAACAAGAGCAAAGCGGGGAATGGCAGCCGAACAGCAAAGCAGCCAGAGCAAAAGGGAGGAATGGCGGCAAGCAGCTTCTTTCTTGCCTTACTTTGTAAACAAGCTACCCCCACCTAAGGGGCATGTAGCTCTCACATAATCTCCATGCCTTCCTCTTCCACAGGCTCAGGATGTATACAAAGTAAGCACCCTGGCTTCCGGCTGAGTCACTTAGCCAAACCTCTAGACTCCCCAAGTTGACACAATGTATCAACCATAACAGGTGGGATACTCCTATAATCCCAGCACTCAGGAGGCCAAGGCAGGAGGATCGCTGCAAGTTTGAGGCCAGCCTGGGCTACAAAGTGAGTTGGAGGCCAGCCTAAACTGCATAATGAAAGCCTGTCTCAAACACACACACACACACACACACACACAAACACACAAAGGATGCCATGATGGAAAATCAAACAACTCATCCGTTGTCAGCAGTTCTAACAGATATCAGTCTTGTACAGACTTCATCCAGGGGACAAGTATATTAGTAAATAGATGTGGGACCAGCCCTTCTTCCAGATGAATGCTGTCAAATAACCTGTCTTAATGGTGTGTAGACCAATAAGTTCATTTAAAGAAGTACAGGTAAAATTTATGATCTCCAAATCATGAATTCAACAAAATGACTTTTATGCCAAGCCACATTTTTGGATCTATTGTTTCAAGACAAGAATAAATGGAAGAGAATTTTCATATGAGAATGAGATGGGGCTATAACAAAAACCCAAAATATATGACATTTGTTACAGGGTGGGGTGCTAATTTGAATCTAAGTAGACTCTATTATTAAAAGTCTGCAATAAATTGAAGGAAAAAAGAGTGCAAGAGAATAACGGCTAGGAGAGGAAAGACAGGTCTTATTATGCAGTACTGGAATTCTGCAGTAATGCGGAAGATAAAAATCTTTCCATAAATCTAGTTCAGGAGATTGCTGGACTGAAAGTTGAAGTTAGTAATTGCTTTGTTCTACCTGGTTATTATAATACAAAAGATGGATGAACGAAAGAGCTACTTTTAGTATTTTAATTAAATTTTGATGAACTTTTAAGAGACAAGAGCAATTTTTCCAACTGGAAAAAATGTTCTCCCAAGAGTAAAATTCATGTGGAAAAAGAGCAAAACCAGGTAGCTCTCATGCTGTTGTCTCGGTGTAAAGATAAAGTCAAACTTATGATTTATAAACAACTTTTTAATACTGTAGAAAGATTTAAGATGATACTTAACAGACCTTTCCAGATAAACAAAGGCTTTATAATGATCTTAAGATATGCCTCCATAGTCCTTAACTTTTAAATGAAAGTATTTCTAAAAGCTTTAAGGGCATTTTCCCACTGAAGCTTTATAAAATGCCCATGGTAGAGAAAAGTTTCTCTTAAAGAAATTTGTGGATATATCCTTCAGCTAATGAAATAGGTTATAAGTGGATATAGAAAACCTCTATGCATTTTACATGGATTTCAGAAGTGTAGGTTAAAAGGCATAGAAACAATTTTTACACTTTGCAAACATCTATTGGTAGAAAACAGGTTAAGAAAACTGTTCAGCTGAAAACACAGACTGTTCACTATTCCTTGAATACAAAAGACCCAGAACACATACTTAGGAGTCCAGAGGGCAAATTCAAATTCATTTCTGTTTCTGGGTTCACTCCAAGGAAACATGTATGAACTCTCTATGAGGATCTGACATCTCATACATTTTTAAGAGGCATCTCCATTGAGATAATCCCGTGCCTGCTACATCATTGTCTGTAGGATATGTGCAAGCCAGATAATTGTATGTGTGTATATATACTTTTATGTATTGGTTGTTTAATACGGTCACATTTTTACATCATTTTCCCCATCTGTATATGCTTGGCAATGAATTTAAGTGGTCTTGTGAGTTTTCATCTTGCAAGAAATACTTTCAACGTTAGATTATATGAAGTTGCCCTTTCACCACCCCCTGCACTAGAACAATTTCTCTTGAAGTTTTTACCCACTATAAGAAATGTAATAGCTCTGAGGCCATCGTGCTGGAAGGGTCACATACCAAAGTTCTGTCCAAAGCAGCTGACCTGACCCAACTCCTGACCCCACTGAAGTGCACAATATGCAAATGAACCTAATGAGCAGGCTCTCTGCTGTCTAAACAAGACAGCGTAGCTTCAGCCACTGTAATGTCATATGGAAAAAAAATAATCACTAAGTTCATTTTTTGCACTGCCATTGATAGAATAATGAGGAACAGCAAAATGAGTTTTGTTGTAAAACATGGAGTTTGTGAGATATCTATGCAGCAATAGATAACTGGATCAATGAACATAAATATTTTTGTTTAAGTTTCTAGATGTTTATAGAATAGATTTTAGTCCCTTTTTGTAATGTTTTAAGCTTTGTTATGTCTCTGTAATCATTTCTGACCATTTTTCTGATGTTATATCTATGAGCTAATAACCCACAAAATGTTTTGTTCACTCCTATCTCTAGACATATGTGCTCTATTTGACTTCTGTGCTGAAATGCTTGTAGGCAGTGAACAGCATAACATGTTGGGGACTGAACTACTGCTGCTTTCTTCTATCTTCATCTACAAACAGGTAAATGAGAAACCATTTCACCATACATGATTTTCCCTACTTTTCCCCCAATTCTCGGATGTGTTGTTTCTATGCATGTATTCAAAAATTTGGTAATTTTTATTTAGTCTCTTATTTATATCTATCAGTCAGTGCTATACTAGAGAAATAGATATACACAAAATATACTAACACAAAAGAAATTACAAGATTGGCTTAACATGGTCACCCACAAAATTTGGTGAGGAAGCATGCAGAGGGTGTCTGAATACTGGAGACCAAAGGATTCAGTCCAAGGTCTGGAGCTCACTGCAATGTCCATACTAGTCCATATCAGGGGGCATGTAGGTCTACACAAGAAGGCTGAAGGATCCACTTTGGAAGCTGAAGAGTCTGTGCTAGAAGCCAGGAGATGATATTTAAGCTGAATATAAAGGCTGGAGCTCCTCCAAAGAGTAGAAGAGGCAAATCCAGCTTTCCTTACTTCCCCTTTAAACCACCCAGGCAATGAGCTGCCCTAGTGTGGGTCTTCCATGCCATAGGGTGTACAATGGCTGAGCTGATTTAGTTAAGCTTCTCTTAACTATACTTCTCAAACTGACGCAATCAATCAATCATTGCATTCACTTAAACTATTTAATAATTTTACTCCTAAGTTTACCACAAGTGCCTCAAACTCTTTTACTCTCAGAGAGACCTTCTCCATCTGTAATAACCAAATTACTAGTTCACTGAATTATTTTTCAACTTTCAATCATATTCTACCCCAATCATGTACTTAGTCTTTTTTCTTAAAGTTATAAGTACTTTGACTTACATTATCTTCTTATCTATACATTTTTTTATCTAATTGAATATAATTTTCCCAATGGCAAACATTTTTGTGCTCTTGTTTATTATGTTACCCTAAAGAGGATCATGTTATATTTTTGAAGGGCTTTAGAAATATATTGCAAAAGTGTATAAATGAGCATCTACCAATATCACCTAATGCCTTGCCTGAAGGTAATGTGAATAGCTTTTTAATTGTTTTCCTTGTATTCATGTTGTCTTGCTTCAAATCACCATTACATTTGCCAGTACAAATTTGTGTTCCGAAACAGGTTTTTTTCTATTTCCTAATATTTTCCTTAAAACTGATTTTTTCTTAAGGATGTCCAAAGATCAAAAATCTAATTAGATAATTTCTATGCTTGCTATGTTCAGTTTGACCAATGTCAAAATTCCTAATTCTGATTTAAAAGGTTGTGCATTTTGTATGGTCTTTTAAAATCTATTAAACTATGAGAAAGAAAAAAGCTATAAGGCAATGAATTCAAATTTAATGTATTCATCTGAAGATACCTTGTAGTATTTCCTGTTTGTCCTGGCTTCTATTTCCCAAATTTCCATGAGCTCATAAGTGGGGCTTTTCAGAGGAGGCTGTATCTAGGGTGTGATGCTGAGATCAAGGATGTGATGCTGGGAATTATTCACTGTACAATGCTAGGGCTAAGGGTGCCCCACTCGGGATGTGAGTGCTGCCCACCTTAAGGGTGGGTAACCCGGATAGAATGTAAGGGACAGAAAGTGAGTCTGTGCTTATCAGTTGTCATTTCCTGCTCACATCCTGCTTTGCTGCTTTGTTGCCCTAATTCCTTCTGCCTGCCACGCAGTATTCCTCTGCTGCAATGCCCTTCTGCCGTGCCACCCTGCCTTGGAGTCAGCCAAATATGAACGGAAGCCTCTACAAACTGTGAGCCAAATAAACCTTTCCCCCTTTAACTTTGCGTGTTGAGTATTTTGTCTCAGCAATGAGAAAAGTAACTAAAACACTACATGTGTTGCAGAAATATTAAAGAAATAGTTATCATAAAGGCCTCCTGCTTTTAAGAATGAATTTGTTTTTAAGAAGGTTCCAAATGTACTTTTAAATAACATCTTGTAGTTACTGACCTTGTGCTGTAGTGAGATTGTCATGTTTTTCTATATTGCATCGTTAGTTTTTATCACCTTTCATACTGACTCAGTCATTAATAATTCAAATATGAAGGCAATAATAATTTTTAAAAATTCTCTATAACTCACTTTGTTCTTTGGGTTATCCTTTTATTCTATGATAAAACATTTTATTTTTTCCAAGTCCATAATTTTATTTTATATTTACAAACATGAAAAGTGCAGTCACGTAGTCATTCATCCACTCAGTGCTTAGGCATTTGATTAATGTGCACTTAATGGGATGCACATGAGAGACAGACATAGACACCCTCTGTAGGATTGTGGTTACTACAGGTCCATGAAGAGACTACCACAAATAAATAATGCACATGATTCTGAAAACTGTTATGAAGTGATAGAAAGGAAAACTACACTTCAGGTAGAAAGTAGCAATTTAACCAAATTCAGGTGATCAGGGAAGTCTTCCATGAGTGAGTACCAATTAACGCAGGCCCAGAAAACAGCTCTGCGACACATAGGCAAGCAGTGAGAGTGGGAAAAGAAAGACAGATTATGTTGTGGCAGAAGGAAAGCCAGGTGGGAAACTGAATAGATTCCTTACATAAAGAGTATATAACGATTCCTTACATAAGGAACCATTTTTAAGAATGTCCTGTCTTCTTCATGTCTTTTTTTTGAAATCTGTAATTCTTAATTTGTAATTTATTTTGTTTATTTTATGAATAAAGACATTCTCCCACGTGTAGGTACAAAACAACTTTTTGAGGCCACAGCTTTTACCTCAAATCATGCTGTCTTCTATGACACATGATTTTCATAAAGTACTTGTTTCTATTTCTAAAACAGACATTTAAACAAGTATGATTTCTACTTCTAACGTTTTCGTTGAAGATTTTAATGTGGCCTCCCACTGCTGAATGCATTGTTCACTTGTGTCCTTCTGTCTTTCCTGTCAGGTACATATTTCATGCCTGAGGGTTAACATAGTGTTCACTAAGAACATCAGTGCTGGCCATCAATAAAACAATCAGCTGGTGGTGGACATTGTATGTAAATAATGTAAAAGAAAATACAATAATCTGCTTGTTTAGCATTTCCCCTTTTTGGTCTAATGAACAATGTCAAACAACCAGCATGTGCACTTTAAATTTATTATTCTTTTGCCACTCTTTTCTTCATCAAAATGTATATCAAGAATTTTCACTTTCTAATATGTGTGTTAACCTCTTCTGTAATATCAACTCTTTTGAAAATTTTTTCTCTATATTGACCAGCATGCTGGCTGGTCCGATTTATCTGGTATGGCTTAATTTTCAAAATTGTCTATCATATCTTGTTTGATTTAGACTCCCACACAACATTTTACTTTCTTTCTTGACTCACCTGTCGAATTATATATACATATATATGACTCATTTACCAATCTCATTTACAAATTTTTGAGAAGCAGGTGGAATTAGAAAAAAAAGAATTTGGAGTTTGAGTGGTAAGAAAATCTGTTTGCTCTGTACACTACCATTTACTCAGTATTGGTGGTTCCTCCATTTCTCATCTGTTCTGCAATTTGCTATTAATTTCTACCACTTCGTGATATTTGGTAATAATTGTTTCCTTCTCTTGTGCTGTCTTTTACATTTTTATCTATTAGTAAAACTTTATAAACTATTGTTCATCATGGGTCAGAACTCTCTAATACCTGAGCTCTTCCATAAGATTTTAAAAATATATTTACTATATTGGCATATTATGTTACAAAGAGTTTATAATTTTTAATGTATATGTAGATTCATCTAAAGAAGTAAATAATTAAGTGATAGAATTGATCATCATTTTATGTCATATCTTTCTATTCATGCTACCTCTGTTATAAATATGTCTTATCAACACAGCTTTGTGTAATGAAATCCTTTTTGCCAGGCACAATTACTAATTTCTAAGTATGTTGAGATGTATAAAATTTAAATCAAGTCATCAGGTGGTTTATAGTTCAGTCAAGAAAATATGAATGGTGTAAGATAATCACTTCAGTATCCATCTATTAAAGAAGACATGAAAGAATTTTCCAACCAGGAGGAGCTAAATAATTTTAAGGAAAATGTTTTTTTTTTGGCACTCAATTGTCCTAATAACATTCCATTAATGGACAAAATACCCAACATTCACAATTCAAAGGAGGAAAGGTTTATTTTGTCTTGTAGTTTAAGTCCATGGTCAGTTGGCACTAAAGCAGAAACAGAATGATGGAATAACATTGCAGAAGAAAGCTATTCAATCCGTGGCAGCCAGGAGCCAGGGGAGAAAGAGTAACCTGGGATAACAGTGTACTCTGTATGGTCACTGTCCCAGTGACCACCTCAACCAAGCCCACTTCCTGACAGCACATTCAGGCAATTAATTAATCAATGGATAAAGCCACTCATGAGTACAGTTCTCCATGACACTTTTGGGGGATGTTTTATATCTAAATCATAACACACATTAACATAAATAAGAGTCTATTGTATAAGAAAAGGAAGCGTGCGTGTAGTGTGGCATGCAGGTTAGGTCTGCTGTTTCATGACTGTAAACTCAAATTTTGAGTTTTATTGTGCAATTATACATTAACAATTAATTTAATTGCCACATGAGATAATTTTTGTAAGTAATATAGATTTCAATTTTATATCTTTTAATGTACTTAAAAAATCTAGTAGAATATAATTAGGGGAAAGATACCCCTCTTTATTATCTAAATTTTCAGAATTATCTTATTCATAATACGTTCAAATTTAATTTGTAGGGGGCTGGGGATTTAGCTCAGCGGCAAAAGTGCTTGCCTGGCAAGCACAAGGTCGTGAGTTCGGTTCCTGGTACCGGAGAAAAACCAAAAAAACTAAA
>NW_004955402.1:49031032-49031937 GCF_000276665.1 Chinchilla lanigera
TATAGCTAACAGCCCTCAAAAGGACTTCAAAATCACTTTCTCCAGTGTGCAGTTACCATGGAAATAACCATAGGTTTCTTGAAATGATTCTGAGGATCACTTCTCCTTATTCATGTTCTGACACTGTAAGATTCTTTTCCATGAAGATTGGTGTCTTTTGTAAGTTAGCAGTGACTTAGGTCTGGAAATAGGCAAAGTATGGGATTCATCACTTCTCTTTGTAATCTTCTGCAGCCTATTAAGAAGTACCACTTTGTGCATCAGTCTAGATTCTATAAACACAAGTTGCTTTGAGAAATCTCTGTAGTCTTGCAATGGTAACTGATCTTTCAACCTTCCTCCTAATATCCACCAGTACATTTATGAAGTTCTGATTGTTAAATTTTGCCAACTTGTGTCTGGTCTTCTAGGATTCTCACATCACTATTACTACTTAGAAAAGATCTATAATACCATTTTCCACTGTCTTTCCCAACATGGTGAAACATCCGTCCTTGAGATACTTCACTGATTCTAGAACTTCTCTTCCCAATTGCATTTTCAATAGCTTTGAGTACTGGAGATTTCTTTGCAACGCTGAGAAGTATAGGTATAAGTTGGGCTTTTCCATTTCAAAGAGTTGATTTATTCAACTTGTTCATTTCTCAGAGACCTTTTGGTTGTGCTAGTTTTCTTTCAGTTTCTTAGATTCATTAAAGTATGATTGTCCCGTAAAAGTTACATATGTTCTGGGTGAACACAATGATGTTTTGAAATATGTATATATCATGATCATAGCTATTACATCAAGTAATTTACATATTCATTGCCTCACATAGTTACCATTTGCATGTGTATTTGTGGTGAGAACACTTGAGATCTACTGCCTTAGCAAACTTTAAATATCCAACAAATTTTTATCAACT
>NW_004955402.1:49037622-49183958 GCF_000276665.1 Chinchilla lanigera
CAAATTTAATTTGTAACCTCAAATCACGCACATATTTATTCATAAAATGGCTCATGAAATGTGCTTTTATTCTAAGAAAAGTGAGAGTATATAAATAAATTTTAATTTCCTTTATAATTAGACATCTAAATTGGAAGTCTTTTTAAACCTTATTTCTTGACTGACGGATTTACCATCTTAGGTAAAAAGTACAAAGCAGCACCCAGGTGTAATTTCAGTGTTCCTGAGGATAAGAAACATCTTGCAGCAAAGACTACACCTTCACAAAATTTTATGTACTAAGCATCGTAGAAAAGTGACAGGTAAAGCAGATTCTTTATCCTGTGCCAAATTTTTAATCTATGTAAAATCAGAGAAGAATTGCTGTAGTCGTCATGTAGTGTGAATAAAGCAATTTGGGTATTTTAACACACATATGCTTTGATAGCTTGATGTTATGCAAATAAGGCAAACAAATATGAAGGAATAATTAGTACAACATATTTCAAACCAGTTCGGTGTTGTTTATGAAAATCGTTATCTTTATTTTTTCATCATGCCATACACAGTGTTTTGTTAACCTGTAAAATTATTTACCCATTGTAGTTTGCAAGTAAACGTGTTTCATATCTTCAACAACCTTGAATTTGTATAAAATGATTAAATATGAACATGTCACTAAATATAATGCTATGAAGTGGCCTGTATGTTTCAAAAGAGATGTACAGCTCAAAATATATAGATGGTGAAGTCAGAATTCCTTATATAATCATTGGTATGTTGATATGTTATCAAGTACGAAAACATTTTTATGACAAGCTGATGGCAAGGTGCCATTTCAAAAGACTATAATATTCAAGAACTTTTTGCATAAAATGAAGATCAGCACATAATAATTTACTGGAAAGGTGTTTTACTGGAAGAGATGTAAAAAGCATTGCTGAAATTTATCTTGAGTAAAATACAAAGGCAATGTGTCATTTAAGGTTTTTAAAAAATTATTAATGGGTTGGGATATATTTTTATAATTATATTAATTTGATAGGTAATTTGATGTCTCATTAGAACTGGAAATGAATATAAAGAAACAAGAGGGGAATGAATTTTAAAATTGAAAATCTAAAATACATACTGTGTGGATGTCATTTTGAACAGGTAGAGAAGAACCCCAAGTCAAATTGTAACATTACCGATTTTTCTTGGTTTATCATTTGTCTCTTTGCTATAAAGACATAAGCACAAACATTGAAATTAGAAATTATTTGAAAAGCTCGTTCATTTATTTAAGGGATGTGCCATCAAGAAAATCCAAGTAACCAGGCACAGGAGATTAAGAATTTTGAACACACATTTTAATTTTTTCTGAAAGATTCTTGTATACATCGAAAGAGTCTTTACATTGTAGAAATTTGGACCAAGCAGGTGTGTACTTAAAAATAGAAAGAAAAGAAATACAGGAAACAATACATGGACAAGGGAAAATAATAAATGCTAAAATTAGAAAAATATGCATTTAAATATCAATAGGCAATTGTCTAAGCATACCACAAGTAACTGTTACAGATAGATACACGGGGAAGTGGACTGATCATTCATTTAGAACACAATGATAGGAGTGTACGTATTCCCAAAAGGGGTGTCTACAAGACTATCTCAACACTATGAAATATGATGTTAATGGTCAAGAGTCCATATTATTGAATTTAAGAGAACTAACACCAACCATTCTTGGGAGGTTATATTTGAAAAAAATTAGTAATAATTTTTCAGATGAAAAACATTATAGATTTTTTGAAATAGTTTAACTGTATTGAGATAAAAAGCTGTATTAATAATGAGTACTGAATCTTTTTATTAGTATGAGTGTGACATATGCAGATGGTACATGAAAAGAGAAAAAAATGATTTCAAAATCCTTATACAAGTTGCCATCATATGATTGGTTTACATGTGCCAAATATTCAAACTTGTGTGCTCCCATTTGATGCATGTTACCAAACCAATAATTTACTACCAAGTTCAAAGATTTCTTACATCAAAAAAGAGCCTTATATACTTTGAGTTTAGTGAAATACAATCAGCCAGAAAACCCCTTTGAGAAACATTATGTGTAGTTGGAATTTTGCAGGTTTTTCTACTTTGTTGTTTAGTTTCAGTTGAGACTGTGTACGTTTGAATAAGGTTTGCTTCTTATTGTCTTTTCAATGTTATTTTTCTAAGCATTTGGTTATTGAAATGCACTGCTATGTGCAGAACTGTGCCTACCCAAAATGTGTACGTTGAAATCCAATACCTCAGAATGTGACAGCACTAAGAGAAAAAAAATCTATAAAGATTTAATTTAGGTTAAATGAGGTCATACAGGTGGGTGCTAAGCCAATATGACTGGTGTCCTCCTAACAAGACTGACTGAGGTACACATGCACAGAGAGAAAACTATTTAAAGAGTGAGCTGTCAGCCATCCAGAGGCCAGGAGGTGAAGGCCTAGAAGAACTTTATCTTGTCACTTGTTGACCTCACACTTTAGTCCTCCAGACTTGTGAGGAAATAAATTCTCATTGTTTAAACCATTTAATCTGTGAAAAATTTTTATGTTAGCCATAGAAAACTAATACAGACATCTTGACTTGATATAAAAAAAAAACTGTTCAGTTTTTCTTAAGGTTTAGAAAATGTAATTGCATTGCTTTATATTTATTTTGAGAAAGATGAACTAGTTTAATTTTCTTTCTCCCACAAATATTTCATTTATGCTTGGATACTCTCAGTAATTTTCTTCTCAATCTTTAAAGGCAAGTCATTCTTTTCAAAAATACTTGTGCTTGAGGCAATTTCCCCTGGTACCAGTAGATTGTTTCCTTCTGAAGATCCTGGACTCATTTTTTTTTCTGGACAAGTGTCTTGAGTTAAATTTCTGAATGTTCTGCTTCTATGTTTTAACTTTTTGCTGTGTAGATATTAATTATTCATATTCCAGTCCTTCTTTGTGTATATTTCATTTTAACTATTTTTCTTTGATCCATTTTACATCTTCTTTCATCTCTTTTTTTGTATCAGCAATCTTTCTGCATTTCACCAAAGCCTTTAAACATGTTATTACTTCAATCTATTCTCTCTGAGATATTTTTAAATTTAAATTTCATTAGAATATGAATTTGTACTCATTTTCTTTCTAGTTTTATTCAACTCTTGTTTTAGTTTGTCATTACGTTGTTTTGTCAGTTTCTCTAAATTTTATTAATTCTCAGTGCAAGAGTTACTCTCATTGCTTCTGTCTCCAAGTGCTGGTTTAAATAACATGGATCCAGTTTGAACTGTTATGATTTATTTTCTTCAACTTCATGTTCTGCATCTTAAGCAAAATTCATCAGAGGAAATGGATTGATTATTGTTTTCTACTGTGGTTCTATAACTTTGTTTTTTGTAGCAATAGTTTAATACAGAAGAAGGTTTTGTGGGTTCCTATTCCTTTTGAGTGCAGGGTTCTTAGACGATGTATTATTCTGTTCTGCCATCTTCTATGTAATTTCTTGTAAGAATCTTGATGATAGAGAATGACGTAGATACACATCATATTTCCTTCTTTTGTTTAACTGTGATGTCTCAAAATCTTGTCTATACTAAACCAAATATCCAATTCTTCCTCCAACACAATGCTTATACTACTCATAGTCTTACATTTTTTTTCTTCGGTGAGTCAAATGCAGAATTTTTCACTCTTAATAGTCATTGTTTGGGGGAAGATGTATGGGAGATATTTGGAATTCAAGACCCACTATTATCCTCCAAATTGAACTCATTCACAATTTTAAAGATAGATTTCTGTATGCTCCAGTTATTTTCAAGTGTATCTTTTGCTTGTGTCAAGATAGTAGGTATATTTGTTTTGCAATCTGTTTTCAGTAGTTCCAATATTTGCTTATGTGATTTTCTTTTCTATTTTTTAAAAAATATACTACATAACTTCTTATACCTGGTTGTCTTTGACAAAATCTGACAGTTACCATTGAAATTTTACTTGTGAAAATTAAAAGCCAAAGGTGAAGTATTCATCTTCTCAATTGCGGCCTCTGTCTATTTCTGCTGGATAATTAGGACACCACCAGCCTACGATCTCTTTAATATAAGCCAACAGCATTTAGTTTTCTCATGATCCTTGCCATTTATGCAGAGTCTGTAGTGTGTCTGTTGCCATAATTCTGAGTTGTGATACTTATTATTGCTACTATTTATCTTTTCTTATTGTTCTGTTTCACTCAGTGCTGGAGAAAAATCTGCCCAACTCCTTTAAGAAATGTAGGGATCTGAAACTGTGGAACTGATTTTAACTCTGCTTTATCTTATCACAGGGTGTAACCCTTTGTGTCCCAGCTTATTATGAAGACATTTGTCTTTGTAGTCTTCCAGACTAAAGTGTAAGTTTTCCGGCTTGCTATGTCTTGCCAGATAGAATAAAAATTTCTACACTCAATTATTGTGTTTACGTAGGATGCTTCAGGATTTCCTCAGAACCCATCTTGCTGGCTCCTAATATGTTGTTAGCTTCACTATACAATTAGGTCATTAAATGTATTTAGGCAGAAAATTTTATTCTTTTACTTTGGTATGTTTATTTCTAGTAAAGAATTTAATCTAAGTTGTTAGAAGTACAAATCCTCCTTGTGTGAACCTGTAGTGCTTTGTTAAGTACTTGACACAAACAGCGGTTTGAATCAAAACAGAGTTGTTAAGGATTGCTTTTATCAATCACTGGTGAGGCTCAGTCACAAACTACATAGCTCATCACTCAATCAATTTAAAACCAAGCAAGTCCTGAAACAGTGAAAATGAATATGTTTTCAGAAAATAAGTATTTCTTTCTCTGGTGAAATTTTTAAACAAAAAAGATTCTGTTTACTTTTAGAACAATTTTTTCCTAGTTAGACCTTGCATTCTAAAGGTAACTTTCATAACTCCTACTCATACACATGAACTGGAATTTAGGTGTCCTGGTGCTATAGCTTACTTGACAGAGATTATTCTTTGTACATGGAAATAATTATGTTTAAACTCAATGAAGTATATTCCTTCAGTGCCAACAATTCTCTTGATAGGTAACAATAATTATCCTTAATAGTAAAACTTGCTAAAATTATATTGCAGCTTAATATTAGTTTCCTCATTTGACTCTTCCCAGGGTTAAATGAAGCATTTGATTTTTGTCACTGTGATTTATTTTAATAATTTGTATAAATAGATAAAAGTAGACAACACATGAAGTTGTAACTCTTTAAAGATTTCAAATATTTACACTGTGTTCCGTAAAAATTATGCTTCTATTAAAATTAAATATTATTATTCTGTTAAAATAGCATGATTCTATTAAAGAAAATATTATTTTTCTATACAAATTTCATAGAATTTTACAGAATCTGATAGGTAAAATTGTATTGTCATTGATTCCAGAAGATGTAGATAATATATGTACTTATTGAAAATTTTGTCACTTTTACACACACGTGTGTATATATATATATATATATATATATATAATTTCCCCTCATGGGGAACATTCCTTTGGATGACCCCTTTGACCTGTGCCATTGTACAGGAATTCCTCTGTGTGTGGGGAATACTTATTAATTCCATTAAACAAGTAAAATTTGTTGCATCGTTAAATAACATTATATAGCAAAAGTGAAAGCATGTCACAGATATAATTAAAATCTGTAATTAATGTGAAAAGTAACTAAAATAATAGTGAAATGTTGGCCTCTCTGCCAAGTCCTCTGTGTTTCACCTGAATTTGTTGTGAAGTAAAATGTCAATCTGCCTTTGAAAAAATCTTTGCTTACATGTTGGTGTATAGTAGGCTTAAAAGCAATATCTACTTCAAGATATTTTTATATTGCTTATTTTTTATGTGTTCTTTTTTAAGTTTATGGTACAGTTTAGACATACATAATGTTCACATTCATCATGGGGAATTTGTGCTTGTACTGATGTATCTTCATTCTTCTTTTTTCCCATTACCCTTCCTTCCCTTCAACCCCTCTTCTCCTCCTTATTTACAAAGCTTTGTCTCCACTTTATCCTTCTTTTATCATTTTTCTTTTCTTTTTCTTCCTTTTCCCTTTCTTCTTCCCTAGTTTTCCTTTTTTTTGAACAATTTCTCCTATTTCACATTTTGTATTATACACTTTGGCCCTTATTTACACTTTTGGTTTCTCTCATGAGAGCAACAATGTGATTTATACGTGTGTGTTTCATTTATTTTACTTAAGACTATGGTCTCAAGGTGCATCCATTTACCTACAAATGTCTCAAGTTTACCCATCTTTATGGCTGACTAGTACTCCACTATTTAAAAAAAAAATCCACATCTTTTTTATCTGTTTGTCCGCTGATGGACATTTGGGTTGTTTCCAAGATTTAACTGTTACAAATTGTGCTGCTATAAACATGGGTGTACATGTCTCACAGTGGTATGATGTTTCTAATTCTTCAAGGAAGCTACCTAGAGGTGGAATAGCTGGGTCAAATGGGCATTCTTGGGCTATCTCTTTTTGAGGGCACTAAGGGAATTATGAAAGCAATGCAGAGATAAAAACAGGGTAAAGAGACATGTGCAGGCCATCCAGAAAACTGCCCACTAGACTGGCCACAGCACCACATTTGTAGCCATGATCTGCCCCTCATTCAGCACTAATCCTACTGCAGGCTTGGTGGGGCTCTGATTTGGACACTACCACAGAATAGTGGACACAAGAGGCATTTTATTGTATTTGATTTTGTTGTGTGCATTGCTTTCATTTTCTATTTCATTTTGTTCTTTTTTAGGTGTATACATATATTTTTGTTCTATTTGTCTTCTTTCTCTTTTTGCTCAACTATTTCTCTTGGTCTTATTATATCTTTGTGTGAGAGAACATTGCCTTTCATCCCTCTGGTTTGCTTTAACAATCTTTGTCTGTCTCCCCCATTGCTTCTCTCCTGCCCTCTTCTGCAGCTTCCCAGATCTTGTATGATCATCCTTTGTCCTACAACATTTCTTCAATTATATATTTTCTCATTTATCTCTGTTTTTTCTCCCATAGCTCTTAAGTTTCCCACTGTAGGGCAAAATCAGTCTCTTAGGGGAAAACTCATTGCATACAACTTCCAAATTTATGTTGTGTTTTGTTACATAACTGTAGACCTTGCCCCTATAGTCAAAGGAACCAAATTAAGAGTTGCCGCAGTTTGTCAGTTTCAAGGCTTTGTATTTCTTTAGCCAAGATGTCATATCTGTTGTAATCAATTGTTCTGCATTGTATGACAATACTGATTGTCTAGGGTCATAACCATAAACATAGTTCAGTTACGAAGGACTGGATACTGAGCCAAACAGACAGCAACATCTCATTGTTAATAAATTCAAAAGGTAGAATAACTATATTTGACATAGTGGAGAGATAGCAGACATACACAAAGAACCAGAACCACCTAGACCTAGAAGATTCCTCTACAAAAGAACAATTTCCTAGGGAAGCCTCAATAGTAGTGGTAAAGCTATCTGCCATAAGAAACTTACAAGCATCAAATACAGAAAATAAACAGCATAGAGTTAGAGAATGGAAAATAACAAGACTTAGAAGCAAAATGTAACCCTGGACCTCCAGCCCACCCAGGACAAGTCTAGAGCACAGTGACATAGAAGAAATCAGAAGCTACACACTGGAAATTTCTGAAATGATAGCAGCAAAAGTGAAGAAACCAATGGAGGTGGCTGTAGAAAAAATAATCTTTCAGGTAAAATAAAAGAAAGAACAATCAAAATGAAAGCTATGCCCAAAAAATGTAGCAAAGACACAGATAAAAATATAGAGGAACTGAGGGAAATGATGGAAAACATGAATGTTCAACATATGAAAGAAATGGAAGCCATGAAACAGATCCAAACAGATATCCAGGAGATGAAAACTTCCATTGAATAAATATGGAACAGATTGAACAAAGGCAAAAACAGAATATTAGATCTAGAAAACAGGATATAGTTAGCAACCATCAAAAAAAGACATCTTTAAAATAACAAGGGACCATGAACAATCAATCCAACAACTTCAAGATGAAGTAAAGGACAATATAAAATGGACTGGGGTCAATGAGAATGCCAAAGATAGCACAAATGCCATAAAAAACCTCTTCACAGGAGTAATGGCAGAAAGTTTCCCCATCATGGATAAAGAACTGACACACAATAAGTGAGACACATAGAAGTCCAAATAGCCATGAATAAAATAAATCCACATCAAAGCATATAATAATCAAGATTCCAGAAATGCAGCACAAGAACAATATTAAAAGAAGTTACAGGGAAAAAAAAATCCAATCACCTATAAAGGTAAACTCATTAAAATCACAGCAGACTTCACAACACAACCCTCAAGTGAAGGAGAGCTTGCAGTGAAATATTTTAAGCACTAAAACAAAATAATCTCCAGCCCAGATTGATATACCTTACAAATCTATTTTTGAAAATCAGTGGAGAAATGATACTTCCATGACAAAGAACAACTGAAGAAATTCATGAACAACAACCAGTTCTCCAAAATGCTTTGAAGGTTGTTTCAGGAAGAGATAAGGGAGACCACAATTCCAAAAACACCAAAAGAAACAAGCCCCCAGGAAGAACATGCAATTAAACAGAGGGGAAAGACAATTTTATACTTTTGGGTATTCAAAGTAGAAATAATATGCAGCACTCTTTAAAATATATCTAAAGAAATGGTACGATGTCCATTTTATTTATGTGTTTCTAAAGAGATGCACTTTTTTGAAACAGTCTCACTATGTATTCCAGGGAGGGCTTAAACTCACTATGTAGCCTTTTGCCTCACCCTCCAGAGTGATGAGATTATAGTTCTCCATACCATACCTGGCAAGAAAGTTGAATCTGGATGTATTTTCATATAGCTTTGGAGCAACAAGTTTTATTATTGATTCATTTTTTTCAAATGCCATATGTACTTTATGTACACTTAATTATACAATATTATTTTTAATGGAATCATTCATAATGTATTGATAACACTCTTGTGTATCTATGACATTACATAATCAATCCTGTTCTTGGAAAATTTATATGGGCATCTCTCATGATAATAGCTTATTTTTTATGACAGAGTCTCACTATGTTGCTGGGTCTACTCTCAAACTTCATTCTCAGACCATATTTCTGCCTCAACCTCCCAAGTGGCTGGAAATACAGATTTGCACCACCATGTCTAGCTCAGTTACATTGTTTTCATTTGACATTATTCAGGTAAATATCTGCATCAGCCACTTTCTAAGCCAAAATCATTTGTGTAATCTTTTAGTCCTGACGACAGACAATCAGAGTTTTACCTTGAAAGGCAAAACTGCTCTTCTCATGCAAGAATTAGAATATAATCAAAGTATCACAGTGTTTGGAAGGAGTGAAAAACAAGGACTCCTATGTTTCCACACCAGCCCTCTGACATTTATGGGCATATCAAGTGGAGGCACCTCCTTTAGGACACCTCTTCATTAGTTACCCAGTGCTTTTCCCCTCCCAGCTCTTTTTTTGCCTACCCTCTCCAGAGTGGCCCAGAGCCATAAAGGAGGACAATCTTCTACTAAGGACTCAAGGAATGAGCAATCCTTCCATTTGCAGAACTTTGCCTGACCTCCAATTGCGTTCCCTGGAGAGAATAGAGCACTGAGGAGCCCATTCTATTTTTATTTCTTGCTTATGGAATGAAGCCTATATTGTTATTTTCAGTTTGGCTCATTGTCCTAATTAATCACCTTGACACATGAGAGATCAACAATATAAATAGAGCGCAAAGAGATAAATAAAACATGCTTCTCATTTTCAAGGAACTCACTATTTAAAGCAGCAACTTTTATGACACCAATTTTAACTAGAATTGAATAAAAAGCTTTCTATATTTTAAGTGCTTAAAATCACTTCTTTGTGAATAATTCTTTATGAACTCTTCTTTGTCAATCATTTCTTTTTGAACTTATATATACATATTTCCTTAGTATAATTTAGATAGTAGAAAAATATTTTCCTCAGCATAAATTAAATAGTAGCATGCATGATTGTTATTTATTAGAAATAGTGAGAATCAAGTATTTTTTGCAGATCTCATAATCTACATTCTGTTACCAACACTAGTTCCAAAATATTACACCTGGATAATTTAAATTTTATATTTTTAAATAAAAATCCCTAGAAGACTGTGTGAGTGGTATCGTTGAATGTCAAAATTCACTAAAACTATGAAAGATCCTTAAGAACTTGAGAATTTTTTGTTATAATTTATTAATAACAATATGGGGGAAAAATGCAGATATTAGTCTATATCCACAACAAAAATATGTCCAGAACATCCACTTTGAATTCAAATAATTTCATATCTTCAAATTACTGAATAAAAATAATCTGAAAAAGCAGTACATGAATTTTTTATAACAAAAAAGTATAATATAAGTGAATCATTGAATGATTTGTATATTAAATAGACCACACCAGTTTGTTGGGAGAAGAAATCAACTGACACCAAGCATCACTATTTTTATGGTCTTCATTGTGTTCTGGGGTGACATTTGCTTACCTCGACTGAATTAAACTGTCATTTCCCAAAGTTTTTGGTGACAGAATCTTTTCACATATTAAGGAAGAACATCAGTAATGATAGTGTGAAGACCTATAAAAATATGCTCATCCATATACCATGATAAATACTGGTTAAAATTGTCAAAATCAATTAATGGAGAACTATGAAAACCAATAACATGAAGAATATTTATTTTTGGAAAAATGTCTCTATTTTGGTATCAGCACTGAAATCTGTGATATTTTGGCTTCCTTCCTTGAAAACTCACCTTCACAACTACAGTAGCTCCTCAAAAGAGACATCCTCAGTTGTAACTTCCCCATATTGATAATATTTGGCAAAACTACTACTATGAGACTCCATGTCTCACTATAATTTGTTTAAAGAATCATTTTTAGCAAAAGATATGCTGCTGAGATTGTATAGTTTAAGGAGCAAATGGACTTTTATTCAGACATTCTTATTCACCATCATAACATGGTAAATATTTTTATGCGTACAATAATTTACATGCTGGTGGCTTAAATTATCCTTTAAGTATATGTTTATAGAGGTAGATGATCAGTTTATTGTGTTAGCATCTTTGCTGATTTTACGGTGAAAATGCATTATATTCATTATGTTTTTTAGTTTATTTAATATAATCAAGAGTTCAAAGAAAAAAACACTAGCAGAATTAAACAATTAAATAGTAGTTGTCAATGTAAAATTGCTACTTGCATATACTTCAAAAAAATTCTGACTAATTTTGAAATAGTAAACAATTCCATCATAAAATGGGCATTACAAGTTCAGGCTTTTGTTACTGAAAGTATTGCACAAATGGAAAAGAGTTCACAAATCCACCACAAACACTAACCCTCAGACTTAACAGTTAGATTGAATTAAGGTAAAAATAAGGTAAATAAGTCCAAAGAATCAATTAAAAATAGAATAAACAAATTCATCAAGTAATGCTTCTACTAAGATTAACTTACCAGGACTCTTCATTATGTATTTCAGATATTAGCTAGCACATGTTTTAAATTCATATATATTTTTTTCTTTAGAAAATTTAAATTGATCTACAGTTTGATCACAAAGGCTATGTATATGCTATGGTGTTTGCCTGCAAAGAACATAGCAAAAGACATAAGATATAGCTAAGGACTAAAAGAGACCCAGGCAAAATGAAGTCTGAGAGAAATTTAAATAATTAAACAATGTCACATGTTTATATAAACACTGAAATAGAAAGTTGGATATACAGCAAGGGAATGCTACAGAAGTACAGGCCATTAACCTATAGAAGTAAGATTTGAGTAAGGAAGCAGGGATAATCATATCACAGCTATATATGTGCACCCATGTTCATAGTGGCTCAATCTGTAATAGCCAAACTGTGGAAGCAACCCAAATGTCCATCCACTGAGGATTGGATAAAAAAATTGTGGTACTTTTATATAATGGAATATTACTCAGCTGTAAAGAAAGGTAAACTCGAGGCCTTTATAGGTAAATGGTTACAACTAGAGACCACGCTCATAAGTGAAATAAATCAGACCTGCATGTGTAAGCATCGTATTGTCTCACTAGTGTAAGACCTGAAAGAATAAATAAAAACTAGGAGGTATGATAGACATTGTGAAGTGAAAGGAAAATGCTCAAAAGTAAAGGGCAACTGGGGTATGGGAAAAGAGAAGGGAAAAGAAAGGGAAATTATGTAAGTATATATATAGGATAGCTAACATAGTTAAACAACTGTCTTCTATTGTTTTACTGAAAGAAACAGTTAAATGATTACTTGAGTGATCAGTCTTGCATGTCTCTATTTGTTTTCCTGAGAAACCACTCTGAAGATATCATTACATAGTACAATAAATATTGTTAATTTTCTACCACTTTGTCTGTAACTCTGTATTGTTTGTATTGTTCTTATGCTGTTTTGTAAATGGGTGTCTGTTTGTTAATATGTTTTCTTTCTCTCATTTTTAAAATCAACAAGAAAAGAAAAGTGCTTCAGCCAGACCTTAACTCTATGCTCTGACATTATATGCACTTCCTCTCCTGAATGCTATTTACTTAAGAATACTACTTGAATTTTTTAACTTAATATTAAGAATCTTTTATTCAATGAATTATTAGTAAAGAAATTAGAAATGTGAAAATTACAAGTATGTTATTTTAAATTACTAAAGAAGAAATTTAATTATTACATATTCACAGTGAAATTATTAAGATATTGTTTAAATGAAGATCTAATCAAGTTCATATTTTAAATAAATACAAATATAAACACTGTAGTTTTGTAAAATCAGGTGTTTATCAAGGCCAAAGTGCCAATTTCCACTAATATATAAAGAATATGATGGCTTTCTTCTGAGATATCACAGTGCAAGCAAGTTGAATACACTGGACTAGTTTTCCTTTTGCAAAGAGTTCAGACGTGTACTTTCACAAGTCTGTAGCCTTTCAAAGTGCTTCAACTCTGAAACTGCATAATGCAAATTGTTGCTATAAATGACTACTGATGGTTTAAACAAAATATAAGGGAATTTAAAAATAATCTTTGCTTGAGTTATATTGCTGCTGACATTTGGCTTTGAATGTTTTAGATGCAGTTGTTACTTGAGCCAGACATGCATTTGTGTAGCTTCATTAGAGTTACTTGTCGGAATCACAGACACTACATCATTTGGCAGAGTAGCAGGGGAACAAAGGAAGCATCAGACTCAAGGCCAAAGGTTTGTAAGTTTAAGAGCAGCTTGGAGAATTCTCAGCATATGTAAGATGTAGAAGTTATCAGAATCATCTGGACACATTTTAAGAGTCATCCTTATGCAGAGGGGTTATTTTAGTATATATATAATATTTTAATAACACACTATGTAATGTATACAGTATTTTATAAATATATTATTATGTAATAATAATTTATTTATTTAATTATTATTTATTTTCAGTACTGGGGATCAAACCCAGGCATGCTGTTCCACTGTGCTACAGGTCCAGCCCTTTGTCTTTTTTATTTTGAGATGAGGTTTCGCTAAGTTTCTCAGGAGGGACTTAAGCTTCCACTCTTCCTCTCTTGGCCTCCCTCAGTGCTGGAATTACAGCTGTGCCCCATGACACTCAGTAGTTATTAAGAATAATACAATTAGTGCCAGGGAAATAGGTCAGTGGCAGATGTGCCTGCCTGGCAAGCATGAGGTCATGAGTTCGACTCCTAGTACCAAAAAAAATTGTATACAAGAAAAATACAATTATTACACTATGAATTAAAATTTCAAATAATCATATTTGGAATGGAAAGCAACGGTAAGAATGCAAACCTAATAAAAACCAAAGCTCTAAAAGAGTCCCTGAAGTTTAGTGTTAAAAAAACACAACAACAACTACAAAAGAAAGATACAGCTGTACAAGCAGCCACAGCCATCCCAGTTCAGACCCTTCCTCAAATGCAGACGAAGCCCAGGATATCACCAGAAATTTTTATCTTCACTGCTTTCAATCATTTTTGAACTTGAGAAATGTCCATTAAAACTAAGGGTGGATTTTCAATGGTGAAAATTGCACTGAAATGAAAGAATGAAAAGGTTTACAGACATTTGATCCCAATTTCATGATTGTGAACAGACTATCACCACAGTATTCACTCTTTGGCTGATTTAAATAAAATTCAATTTTGTTAGCAATCGTTTAAAACCAAATCCATCCTGTGAAGCACATACAGCAAGGTTACTACTGTTAGTATCTTTTGCCTTTCTGAAAAAGTAAGATTTTTATAAGTGGAAATTATTTTATTTTTGTTAAGAAAATTGCTGTTGTCATAATACATTTACATGAAATAGTCAAAGTAACTAGAAAGGGAAAGGGAAGCAATGATCAGCTGCAGGGAACCAGGACAAAGTAAAACCTGAAACTAGGCATACTTATCTCTTAATATTTCGTTTCACAATTGTAAATGCTGAAACTATTCTCAATGCATTGGCAAAATAGTCATTATTCATTAGTTATTATGGCTATTAAGGCATAATCAAATAAATGCCAAGTGTACTTAATTTAGAAAGATTTCTCAAGGGGGAAAAAAAAAACCCTTATTTTGTGGACTGGGGATTGAACCAGGTCCTCTGCACTGAGCTACATCCTCAGACCTTTCTATTTTAAGGCAGGACTTTTCTAAGTGTCTTAGTTACTTTTTCTTGTTGCTGAGACAGAATACCCAACACCTGCAAGTTACGAAAGGATTGTTTCAGGCCACAGTTTGTAGAGGTTTCAGTCCATAGTTGACTAGCTTGAAGGAAGGGTAGGGTGGCACAGGGACTTGGCAGAGGAGAAATAGTTCATGGCAATGACGGCAAGAGGCAGCCAAGCAATAGCAGCAGTAGGCCTGTCTCCTTTTCTCCCTTTATATTCCATCTGGACTATAAGGCTGTGGAGTTGTGCTACCAACACCCAGAGTGGGGCTTCCATTACCCACACCCAGAACTATGCTAATTCCCATCAGTGTAAAAAGCCCCACCCATGAGTGCATGAGGCTTTGGGGTTAACACTACACCACTATGTTGTCTATGTCAGGATCAAAGTTGTGGTCCTCCTGCTTCACTCTTCCAGACTGCTGGGATTACAGGCATGTGCCACCATGCCTGGCTACTACTCCAGGAAAATTTATATGCAGCTAGTTTGAAATTGCTAGACAAGAGATTTCTTTAAGATAATACAGTCAAAATATTTTATTTTGTTTGTTTGGTTTTTCTTCCGGTACCAGGAATCAAACTCATGACCTTGTGCTTACCAGGCAGGCGCTTTTGGCACTGAGCTAAATCCCCAGACCCTAGTTAAAATATTTTAATGGCTATACAAACTTAATAAAAGAAACATAAATATATAAAAATGTCCACAATCAAATTTTATTATTGAACATTACTTTGATTCTTCTTTGTATGAGGATTCCTCTGATACTATGGTACCTTCTTGAGTTACAGGCCCAGACACGGATTATTACATGATTATGTAGTTTGAGAAATGAGAAAGCTTTATTTGAAGAAGGGTATAGTTTCTCTTATATGAGTAACACAATGTGTAACAAACAAAATAACAGACTGATAACAGGAAGTAGGGAAATAGATCCTTCTCAGAGGGGAAAGGGATCAAGAGATGGAGGGAGGGAGCTGTGATGGCGAAACATTGAGAGCTTTCAGTGATACAAACAGCCTGCTGCAGTGGTGTGCTTGCCATGGGTTCTCCACCAGTGGAGGAGACACGATATGGAAGGATTTAAGATGTGCTAGGTACCTATCCCAACTCCACAGGAGGAATGTATACGTTAGGCACTGCAAACATGTACAAAAAAGGAATGAAAATAAAAGCATCAATGATAATGATATGCCTAGCTCAAGATTCACAAATACTTAAAATAAATGTCTTATGTTTAAGGTAGAAATGTTGGACTATCTCATTTTATGTGATGTTTGCTTAGCAAATTCATCTAGATATCATCAATCATTAATGGGTTCTTTGGCTGGATTTAGGTGGAAATCATGAATCAGCAAAGTGTAGCTTCTTTAGAAGTCCCAGGCTTTAAGAGCTAGTGGCTCTCAACCCTTACCTTTAGGTGTTCCATTAGGTAAAAATCATTTCTTCATAGAATAATAGCATATTGATTCTAGAAAAATACATGAAGTCAACCAAGTATACCTTTATAACTTCAAATTCAAGACCTGGAAGCCACACACATGGAGAATTCCATCATACACAGAGAGAATTAATAGACTTGTAGAGTAGTACCAAAACCTCCAAACCTTTTCATCATGTCTCTCAATATCAAATTCTTTTATAATGGTATAGGTTTATTCTTTCTAATCCAGAAGATTTGGATTAGATTCCCACAAAGTCTCTTTATGACTACATATTCTAAATGTTTAAGATTTTTCTCAAAAAATAGACCATGCAATGGTCTTACACACATAGATAACAAGCTGGGTGTGGTGATGCACACCTGTAATCCTAGCCCTGTGGAGGGTGAGACAAGAGGATCACAGAAGGTTAAAGCCAGCCTGGTACATGTAGTGAATTCAAGGCCAGTCTGGACTACTAGTGAGACCCTGCCTCAAATGCATACATCCGTGCACACATACATACATAAATTTAAAAAATAAATAGTATAACAAGTGAAATATTTTCTTGTTTTTTAAACAAATGATTGCTTTTTTTGTCTATTCTTTCTCTTCCCCTTTTAAAATATGGGTCATAAATAGCTACAAAGATATGATAATCTGGTTATCACCTTTGATTGGAATGTGTCTAGAGGTAGTATAGAATTTTAGATCATATTGACAAAATCAAATTTAAGTATAGTACTTCCCAATTTACAAAAGAGTTCTCTATTCCTGGAAAACATTTGTTGGTGAGTTGAATTTGTTTGGAAATCTGACAGAGTCTTATACACCTTTGACACAAATATACAATATAAAGCATAAAAAGTACCAAATGGGAGGTCTGTTTATATCTTTAAAAGTTCACAACTTAAATGTTCTTAGTTGGGGCCTTACTGTAGCTAACTCCCAGTGCAGACACATTCTCTTCTACAGACACAATTTATTGGCAGACAAGCAAAGATAGGAATAAAAGAGAACTGACTTTGCAAACTGAAACTGCAGATATCAGAATAAGATTAAAATACAAATCTAAAACTTAAGCAAATTAAGGTATTAGTTCATGTTTGTCTTGCCATAATGTTTCCTTTGTTAGTTAATCATTAGCTAACAGTCTGAGTAATTCAATAAAGAATGTATATTTAGCAGAAGTAAACAAAGCACAGTGAGGGAGTTGGTGTTGACAGCTGTGTACAATTACTTAGTACTTACTCATCGGGCTTCTCGTTCTAAGCAAGCTTTTGAATAGTGTATCAGTATAGATACATTAAGTGAGAAAAAACTATACATAAAATGTGGCTTACGTTCCTTTGTATTAAGCCAAAGTAAAATAACAGGCAAGAGTATTTGTGTTTCACCCATGGTTCTATAGTAATTGTGCAAACTTAGTCAGGGCTTCTGCTCATTCACCCATATGACAAGATTAGACTCCTAAAATTTATTTTTTAGATCTTATAATTTTATGTTCCAGCCTTTTGAAAATTAACTATTAGAAGTTTTTTTCCTTAAGAAGGATCACTACTTTTGAAATTAAAAAGGGAAAATAGAAATAAAGATGCATTTATCAGCTATATCTTTACAAGAGTACAAGAAGCTATGCAACATACGTGCTTTTGAATTCTTAATTTGCAGAATATCTTTGAGTAACGGATAGAATGAAAGACATGTAAGGGAAATAAAATTTTCTTTTCCAAGATTTGACTATTTACTAAAATTATTTGATTCATGTAACGTTTTATATTTTCTACATGTGAGATACAACTGTATCCGTGTGAAAGGCCTAAAAACAATATGCAACAGATTTCAGGTCAATTGTGTTAGAAAAGTAGACTGATCTCACCACATCTCCTAAAGAAGTCAAAAACACTGAATAACAGAATACATAGCCAGGCCATAAATAGAGAACAGCAATTCCCATAATGTAAAACATTACAATCTTTTAAAAGTTTATATTCCAGGTATGTATCAAACTGCAGGTGTCATATAAAATATATTCTCTGATAGAGATTACATGTCACACAGAAAGGTCTTTTAAGGAAACTTTCAAGGTGATGAGCCATAATAATAAATCAACCAAATGATCCACCTCTCTGGCTGATGAAAGAAAATTCTCCTTAAGATCAATCATTGTGAACAACCTGACAATAAAAAGTAGCCTTGCTGCTGATCTTGTGCCAAGGTATGTGGAAGATTTCACACATCCTTGAAATGCAGTGAGTGCAAAAATTGTCCACGCCTCTTACAGAGAATTTTGTTCTGGGAAAAAGAAAAAAGAATGAGAGAGCATTCTGACCTCTGAAATCAAAAGCATAATGCCCTGTAAAGGAGAGGGTTTCTTTATTTTGTTTTTTAGTGTTTTTCTTTCTTTCTTTCTTTCTTTCTTTCTTTCTTTCTTTCTTTCTTTCTTTCTTTCTTTCTTTCTTTCTTTCTTCCTGTCTCTCCTTCTCTCTTGATTCCTTCCTTCCTTGCTTGCTTGCTTGCTTCCTTCCTTCCTTCCTTCCTTTATTTTTCTTTCTTTTGACTTTAGGAAGGGGTTTAGAGACAAAACAGGAAACACGCTCAATAAAGAATGGGCAAGGGTAGCATAGCTCCAAGTTCCGATAGAACCTCCCCAAACAGCTCCACTCAGCTCTCTTTTTGGAAGAAAAGTTCACTGGAACCCAGAAATGACCCAAACCATTTACTCCCCCTAGAATCTTTCTAAACAGTTCTCCTATACTCTGTTTGGAAGGGAAAGCCTGAAATCTCACTATTGTATAAATTGAAATGGATAATAAATCTCAAGCCTTTTTTGACAGACAGATTATAACTCCAGAAAATTTTACTTTATATAGAAATTCCAATACACCAATCTATTTTTAAATTAAAACTGAATAATTTAGTAATCAATTCTCAGGCAAAAAGTAGAGTTTATTCCTTGTTTTTGCTGTAATTACAAGAAAGTTAAATGGCTTTACTCATAATTTAAAAGTGTGTTTAGATTAAGTATAGCAATGCGTTCAGAAGGAACATTATTGAGCATCAATGCAAAGGAATCTGTGTGTTCTCCAACAAGGCTGTGCTAAGAGCCAGCAGAGAGGACATCACTGGCTAGTACTATAGACAGGAGAACAAGGTTTTATTCTTGTACGTGTTTACTAAGTAGCTCTTGGACTTGCATTAAGTTATTTAGTCATATCTATCTCAGTTTTCTTAGCTTCATGAAGAAAGTCTGATAAAACTTGATTCCATTATGAAATGTTTAAAATAAACTCTCTTATATTCCCACTCAAGAAAAACTGTTGACTATATCATACATCTTGCCAATCGTATTATAAAATCTTCTATGATGTGACTGCATCATACGAAAGAATTATCTTCTTGTATGATATGAGTGCACCATATAAAAGAATCAATGATTCTTTCTTATTCAGCTTGATTTCAATATACTTTTAAATATCTGTGAAGTTGGTAGTAAATTGGACTTAAATTCTCAATTATTATTGCACATTTTTTCTAAAAAACATCCAATCTTCTTTCCCAACAATCACCTTGAAGGGTTACTTTGTAAGTATTTCTCAGTCATTTACTTTTTAGTGATTCAACTTGACCCTTTTTTATACTTATTAAAAAAACTGGATATTCAACTAGCAGATCTAGAAATTATAGTATGAACATTTTAAGCAAATACCAGTATAGTTATATTTTGCAAGATTGAAGGTCAGAGGGTTCCACGTTTGTCATGTTAATGCTTTTGTTAATGAATAAAACATGGCATATTTTCAAAACTATGATTTATTGCGTGTCAAACCTTTGTAATAGTATAGGTATTTTAATTTCCTTTCCTTGTAATGGACATTATTGAAATAAATCAAGAACATGGAGAAAGAGAATTGACGAAAGACATACTTGTATAAAATGAACAACTTCCTTTGTACAGATTAAGTGACCACAGTAAGAAAATAATTATGTTGTATAATTTTCTTTCCCATTATATGTGTCCTGTTTGATATCTACTGCTTGCATATATAGTTTTTTGATAATAATAAATTTTATTTTCTTTCTCAGAAAACATTTTCCATATGAAGGCAATTTTAGAAGTTATTTTTCTGATGACGAGAGCACTGTCTCTGTGAAATTAAATACACACTGTGTGCCGCTCTCCACCCACTGGAAATCACAGCCTCTGCTGATAGTAATCACATACTCAAGGAGGGAAATGGATGAGTGACCTTGCGGAACATTTCTTTTTCCTCTCTGAAATATCAACATAATCTTTGTTTAAGTTGCAAAAGATCTATCTGAGGGATTATAGATTCCAACATATGCAATTTATGTAGCATCGCTGAGCTGTTTTTCTGGGTAGGACAAAATCTCAAAGTGTGCAATTCAGCTTTATAATAGCCCCTTGACGCTGCTACTAAGATGGTTACGGTAGACATAGAAGGATGGAGACTCTGTGATAAATCAGGCTCAAGTATTATAATAAAGTTTATAGCTGCTATATCAACAGTATATACTGTGTGGAGGAGGAGATGCTTTTGTCCTCTTGCATTCCTATCTTCCTTAGTACAGTAAAAGCTTATGAATTATTGCAGGGTTTGTGTGTAAGCTCCACAGTCAGTTCTCATAAAAGAGAAGTGATGATGTTTTCAGTGAGGAAGGAAAAAAAGACAACTGGGCAATATAGCTTAGTCCTTCTGACCTGTTTCTTTGAGGTTAGAATGTACCTAGCAAGTCTATTTTTCCTTCCCTGCAATAAAGAAATCTGAGTAGAGTTCTTTTCACATAGGGACAAATGTGAAGGTGGATTTTTGTGCTGTTTGCTGTCTGTTTCTCTCTCTCTCTCACACACACACCTCATCCCCTTCTATTTTAAATTAAGAATAAATGCATTGATATTTATAGTATCGTCAGATCCAAGACTTAGTCTCTATTTTAGCCTTACCTGAATGTATTTTTCAATAATGCTTGTCAGCATTAAAAAATGTGGTAACATACTTTCACCCAAAGCTTGTGTTTTAAAATTCATGGTTGATTAATTTATGGCAATAATGAAAAAGATAAGAAAGTGAAAAAACACAAGGAGTGAGAGAGAATGGAGCCATTCTTTAGAAAATTGACAATGAAATGCTTAGTTAAGAAAAAAATCCTAGCAGCGTAATCTCCCATGTCAGAGATCAGCTGATCTTCATCTTCTGGTTCATCCAAAGTGGATGGTATAATGGATTGAGTCTGTATTTTGTGTCTTATCACTTTACCTTTTCCTGTAGCATTCATAGCAGAACCCTGGCAACTTTACTTCTGAAATGTCTTAAAAGCCTTTGCATTGGAAATACAAATTTCTTTAGCTTGTGTCCAATTTGTCAATTTGTACTGGTGGTATGTTGCCATAGATAGTATAATGATGTATCAGGCAGCACTGGTGAAAATCTTAGCCATGAAAACTTAATAACCAAAAGGATTTCAGTTTGACATCAGAAAATATGTTATTAATCTAAGTAAGCATAGGATTGTAAAACAAAATACTCATCCAGAAGCCACAATCTCTTCCATAGTTTGTGAACACGATGGTGTATAATCTCCTACTTGGTTTCTAAGTGGCAAAACAGTCAGCTGAAACCATGGCAGTGGGCCAGGCATCAACTGAATTCAGTTAGGGTAGTCTAGAGGAGAAGAGATGGGAACTATGAGGATGGTCATGGGTTGTACCCATGAGCAGAGTGACCAGGTCTACATTCATTCCCAATCACAGACTGTTTTAACTCTGCCAGCAGTCCCTGCACTGCCCCAGGACCAGCCTAGCTGACTCTTCAGGGAAGCAGGCCAGCCACTTGTTTTTTTCTGCCCCTCCTTATCCAGAAGCTTTACTTCAGAAAGTTTGATAGGAGGTAAACTTTTCTCCTGTGGGACAGTAGTCTGGGGTCAGCCTGGGATCTTTTTTAAATATCTCATTTCAATTTTATATGTACAACTTAATGATCCTTCTTTAGCTTTCTAATCATGGAATCAAGTTGACTTACCCCCAAACACAACACCAAACCAGAGAGTTACAAGTTCTTCATAGATCAGATGTTTTGTTTCATCAATAATTTACTCTTAAATTAATAGTGGTTAATTCAAATGGCTATATGTGGCAGCTGTATTCACAGCCATGTAGCAAGAAATAAGTGCAAAATCTTTGGAAACAACTTCAGAAGGAGGGAGATCTTTTTGCCAGAGGCTCCAATTAGTAAAAGTACTACAGGAACATATAGCTGAAAATGTTTATTAGAATGAAGGAGGCCCCCAAATACTGGCACTTGCTTAAATGTGATTTCATAGCTTGGAAAATGGTCCCTGACACTTATGGGTTGAGAAATTACTTATAAATCTCCACTATACATTTCAATGCAAAAGTAAGGGTATAGATGGCTCCTGACTTAGGATGGTTTGGCTTAAAGGTTTTCAACATTATGATGGTATGAATGCAATATGCATACATTGCAAACTATAATTCAAATTTAGAATTTTGATTTTTCCCTGGGTTAGTAACATATGTTATAATATCCTCTCATGTTGTAGTAACTGCGTTGCTAAGTTAGGATGTTCAGTAGGTTAGGTGTATTAAATGCACTTCAACTTACACAGTATTTTAACCTATGAAGGATTTAATGGGACGTAACTCCATCATAATGAAAGGAACACCTCTGCATTTAAATTAATGAAATATTCTTCATGTTAGCTACCCTTTCTGGCTGCAAACACTATTCAAACCCATCAGCTACATTATGTCTCCATCTTGAAATAGTGGAATGAGGACTTGGTTACCTATATCAAATGGGATAAATTTTTTGAATTTCTCCTCTCCTCTAAGCTCTTCTTTATTCTTGTAGCAGATCTGTATTGCCTTGATGTCCTTTAGTGTCTAGGTAAGATGGGCCCTATTCCTAATTATTTTGTTCTTTCAACAAACTGAGGTTGTGGGTGTGAGGAAGCTCAGAAGAGTCTGAAGGATGCGTTAGTTAACTCTCTATCATTGTGAAAAAATACCTGATGTAAACAATTTAATGGAAAAAGAGATTCATACTGGGTCACAGGCTCAAAGGTTTCAGTACATGGTTGTTGGGCTGCACTGCACTGAGGCAAGGCAAGAATACCACTGATGCAAGAAGAAGTGTTGGAAGAGATTGTTCACTTCATTGCCACAAGGGAAAAGAGAGAAAAGAGGGGTGGCAGGAGGACAGAGAGGAGAAAAGGAAAGAGGCAATAGAGCAAGAGAGGTGCACTGGGGCAAGATACAGCATTTCTTTAGACAAGATCTAGTTATACAATTCAGGCTGGCCTTGACCTCAAAGTGATCCTCCTGTGTGTGCCAGCCTACCCAGATTAACAAGATATACTGTTCAGAGGCCCATCTCATTGATCTTCTTCCAGCTAGGTTCCATTTTCTAAGAGCACATGAAGTTATGGATGGACCAATGGATTAAGCCATCAATGAGGGTAGCATCCCATGATCTAATCATCTCTTAAATCCCATCTCTGAAGACTGATGCACTGGGGATCAGACATGCAACACACGATTCTTTGCAGGGTCCTTCAGTTTCAAACCATAACAGGGAAAAAGTAGCTGTGTTGGAGTAAGTCCAAATGGAATTTTTGCTTTGAGCAGTGTCTCAAATGCTTCTATGGAAACTACAAAGGCCTACTATTTTTGCACCTTAGTCTCATCAAGTTTACCATTATTGATGTCATATTTTTCACTTTGGCAACTCCATAACTGGATACCGTAATCACCCCTAGCCATATTTATTTTCAGATATGTCTATGAGGTTTGCAACATGCTCACTGAAGAAGCCAAGGCATCTGCTGTTCTGTTGTTAGCATGAATTTCCTGTGTTTTCATATAGTTTGCAATACAAGAGCTACAGGAGATTTTCAGGATGTCAGAGTTGCATCAAGAAATTGTACAGAATTATTTAAGAGACTTCCTCACACCCACAACCTCGGTTTGTTGAAAGGGGAATAATTATTTTCATTCTGCAGTATGTCAACTTCCTCAGCACTGTAAACCTAACATGGGACACTGAGATGCAAGGTCAGATTAATGGTTCTGTCCAGTCCCAGAGGAGCTGTCTGTCTCTGAAAGAGACAAGGAATCACTTATGCAGGCAAAATCTAATGCAAAACAAACAAAGAAACACAACCCTGAAATCCTTCATCATTCTCTTTTTATGGATATGGTTCACATGGCAGAAAACAAGAGGATTGGGAAGTAAAATGACTCAGCCACTGTCATTCTTTTTTACCAGCATGATGCACTTTGCTCCTTCTCTTGTTTCCCAAAGGGGAATTATTTTTTTTCTGTTTGTGCTCTATGCAAGCCACAATTTTCCTCTTTTCACAGTCAGAGTATGTGCGTGTCTCTCTAATCTCTGAAATAAGATAAATCCATCTGTCACCCAAGAAAGACTATTACTACTAGTTGTTTTAGTAGTAATGATCTCATCAGATTGACTATGTCAGTGCAGAATACAGATAGAACCAACGAGTAAATCATCTCTCTGAACACATTTTCCAGACCTTCTACTTAATCAGCTAGAAAATAGGAGATTTCTTGTTGCCTTACAGACTATATTAGTTTACAGGGCTCCCATGAAAAAATTTCACAAAATGTGTGGTTTAAAAAGCAAATATTTTCTCACAGTTTCGGATGCTGAACATTCAAGATCAAGATGCGAACAGGGCTGGTTTCTCCTGAGGTTTCTCTCCAGCTGCAGACAGGGATGCTCTGCGCTGTTGACTTGTGTTGCTATGACAGTCCTTTTTGTCCATTCTTCTCCTCCTGCAAGGACATGAGTCAGACTAGGTTCAAGATCAACCGTCAGACCTCATTTAACTTCAATCACCTCTTTCAAGGCTCTAGCACCAAAGAAATTCATATATTAAAGTACTAGAAGTTAGGTCTTTAACGTATGAATTTTGTTGATAAAAATTTAAGCCAAAAATTTGACCAATGCAATCAGTATACATTTTCAGTACAAACATATCATGTCATTTCGAATATCTTATGTTTTGATTTTTTTCAAAACTGTGAAGAAACTGTTATCTTACCTTACTTGTAACATAACAAATTGTCCTGTGACATTGTATTCCTGTTGGCAGAGACATAAGATATCTGGATCAGAGACAACAAGCTTTATTACTCATAATAATAGCCATGGCCAGAGGTATCAGCAAGTTTTTGGTGACAGTTCTTAAAACTCCAGTTCCCATGAGACAGGGAGGAGACTGGATGATTGCTGCACCTGTGTCAGGTTGTGGTATGAAAGAGGAATCCTAAACCTAGAGGAACTTGAATTGCTGCTGATAAGCAGCCTGGTCAATAGGCCTGGCTTTTGCTTTGGATGCAGATAGTATCTCTGTATACATGAATGCGTACTCCACAGCGTGCCTGAAAATAAACTTTGAAACAAAGGCAGTCAAAGCCTTTGTTTACCAGATGTTTACAAGCATGTAAGATGCACGGAGATTGTCTGCAGTGTATGTTTTACAGCAAAACACTGAGTTAGCAACTCTATGGCCTAAGTCATTTGAGAGAATTTTAATTGATATAAGTGTAAAAACACTGAGGACAATCACTCCTGAATGCTCATTGAATAGAGAAACGTCTTGATTTTTAAAAAAGCATTAGTGGGCTGGGGATTTAGCTCAGTGGCAAAGCGCCTGCCTGGCAAGCGCAAGGTCGTGAGTTCGGTTCCCGGTACTGGAGAAAAACCAAACAACAACAACAAAAAAAAAAAAAATAAAAAAATAAAAAAATAAAAAAGCATTAGTGTTATGGTTTGTGTCTGTGAGTCCTCCCAAAGCCTCATGCGGGCATGGGGCAGGCTTTTAGAGTTTGAATGATTATGGGTGTGAGAGCTACACTTGCCCTGGGGTGATAGTTTGCATATGTAAGGGAGAGGAAGAGGCTGCTTCTGGCCATTCCTCCCTTTTGTGTTTGTTTCTTTGGCTGTGTTCTGCCTCCATGAGCTGTAGCCCTCTGCCATGTGCCACTCTGCCTTGTAACCTGCCAAGTTTGGACTAAAACCTCCACAAACTGTAAGCGAAATAAACCCTTCCTTCCTTAATTTTGAGTGTCAGGTATTTTGTCCCAGCAACAAGAGAAAAATAACCAAGACAATTAGCCTGGGAATTTGATTGTTTTCTACCAAAAATGTTTTACCAAAGAGGAAAAGATATTTTGCAGAGAAGTTAACTAATGAAATTGACTAAATGAAATTTGTAATGATTTATTGAACAAGTATAAAACAAATATATTTCTGCAAGAAAATTAAAACTGTAACATTAGAAATTTTCATTTATTGCTTTAAGTGCATGAAAATATGATTCATTTCCCAAAAACTTTTTATTTGATTTTAATTCAGTTGTTGACAATATAGATCCTAATCACAGCAAGAAATTGCTCCTGTGATACCTGGTGAATATGCCAAGAATAATGCTACATAAACTCCAATTTTGGCTTGGAAAGCCATGTTTATGTAAAGCATAAAAATAAGATATGATCAATAGAGTCCATATATTAGGAATTTGGCAAGAATATTTAGTACATGCTAAGACAAAAGTGAAATTTTAGAATTTCTGACTAAAGTAAACTTAGGGTACTTTAAAGAAATTCAAAAGTGTGCCTAATATTGAGATACAATTGTTTATATTTAACATGTATAAAATAATTTTATGGAGTGTATAAATATATGTGCACAAAATAAGTACAGATAATATTATCTGTCAATTTAAAAATGTCCTTTGGGCTAGGAGTGTAGTTCAGTGGTAAAGCAATTACCTAATACGTTTGAAGCCCTGGATTCAATCCTTAGCAACGTGAAAAATAAAAATGAAAACTTACCCCAAGTAGCAAAATTTTTAACTACTGCACTGAAAAATAACAAAGGAAAAAATGAGGCATGAAAATTAAGTTTATGAAAGGCAATTTGGACCCCATATTCTCTGAGCAGAGATTAAACATATGTTAATGGTGTGTAAAATTCTGCACTGAAATATGTTCCACTCTCTCTCGGACCTCCTTTCTCTCCTCTCTTAACCCTCCTCAGTTCACCCTCTTTTGCATTTTCATCCTCATGCTCCTTCATCATTGGTTTGCTCATGAATCCTTAATGGAATGAATAAGTGTGTATGAGAAGTTAAAGAACTGTGAAAGGAGGATGAGGTAAATCTGAAGAGGGATCTTGGGTTCTCAAATTAGGATATATTTTTATTCAGCTGTTTCTAAGAAGCAAATGTGTAGTTGCCAAGATTTTAAAACTTGACTAATAGTAATTAATAGTTTTATTTCTGGTTCCTCAAAAGCAAATTCTGAGACAAGGATTTGTGTGAAAGACTCTTCACAAGAATAACTCCGTGAAAAGTCCAGTGAGGGTGTGAACGGAGCCAGACAAGGAAGATAAAAGATGTCAGGCAAAGCTGAATTTTCAAATAAATTTCTAGCCTCTGTCTGAACTCACAAGGGAGCTTTGCAGAAGAAATTACATGACATGTTTGTCACAATTCAAAGCAATTCTGATAAAATTTCCTCTACTCAATGTTATAGTACCGCAGGCCGAAATGTTGGTCAAGTGGGATGGGAAGTAGTAGACGGAAATTTCAGGGCATTTCTATTTCTTTGCATAAACAGGAAAATCAGATTTAGAAGCCTAAAAAAGTACTGTTGCACATTTCCAGGTATGGGCCCTTAGAAGCAGACACCGAGATTCTTGTGTTTCTTTGTTTTGTTGTTGTTGGATTTTGTTTTCAGTCCTGGGCATGGATCCCAGTGCATCTCATGCACTAGGGAAGAACTGTGGCATGGAGCTACCTCTCCAGCCCGGAGACCGAGGAGAGAGGGGCAGAACTGATTTGCAAGATTTTACAGGTTTGGCTGAGATCTACTCTTTTCAACATCCAAATCTGTGCCCATCTCCCAATAATCTATCCGTCTTCCTCTGATAACGCCTTTTTCCAGATAGTGACTGGGACAAAACTCCTGGCACAATCAGTGGAAGTAAAGATTTAGCGAAAAGGGTTACTGTACCTGTAGAATTTACCCTTGTATTACCCATTTTACTCTCCTGCGGTTACTTCTTACATACCTGAAATGACTGGTTAAGCGATCCCGTCATCCTTAATGGATCCGAGCATATCCCCTACACTATCCAGCGGCATCAGCACAGCCTCGTGACGTCCAAATAAATTACCCCTTCGAGTATGGAATGCCTTTTACTTATATACCAGTCTGCATGGTCTCATCTGCACGAAGACTATAAGTGAGGAGACCACCACTATAGCTTTAAAATGAGAGCGATATATATTTTTCTTCCTCCTGGGGAATTACTTCCTTTGCCAAATTAGAACCTCTAAACTTACAAAGCCTATGTCAGCAAGGATTGGAGGCAATGTTTCTCCAACTAAGTCACTGGAACAGATTGGGAACAAGTCACTTCTTCCTCCTCTGTTTTCCTTACCCATTTGTAGAGTGAACTTTATTATAATGGTTGCTGGTATAGGTGCCCATCACTAAACAATTGTCAAACTTTGAAGGAGCCAGCCTTCAGGTTGTTGTGGCCATAATTTAAGGTAGACAAGGTCCATTCCACCAACAGATTGTGGGTGATGCAGGAATAAAAGTATCAGTAAATCCCATGGCAATATTCTTACTGATGTAATTCACTTACAGTAAGACAGTTACCTTGTTCAGCAGTGACACATTGAGCGTAGTATAAAAATATACTATATATATGAGGCACTTGAAAAGAGGTACCTGCTAATGTACTACAGGCAGAAATAAAAAATGCATTCCTGGAATAACTGTCAATATCTATCTAGATGAATTGATGCCCTTTTGAGAGGAGAAGGATCAGTGTAATCAACTGTTCACAAAAGTACTAGTTTTGTTCTCTCTTATGTATAGCAGTCTCTCCTGAGGCTCTAGGCCCTAGGGTCTGAGGTATAAAATAAGAGCCCTTTGTTGTTGTCAGCTTCCTCAGTACTGAGAGCCTTGTAAGTTATCTTATAATAAGTTGTAGCATGATTCTCAAAGGATGCACCACCTGAATATATGCTACTTGTAAACCCGCGAAGGCCTGAAACTCATGCAGCTTTTTCCTTAACCGCAAAATGGGAAATAATTTATTTTCTTGGAGTGGCGGCTTCTGCATGTTCCAAATGACCAGATTTATAAAACCTTTGCCAAGATTGTAGGTCCTGTAATGTTTTAGAGTTGTATCCTACTAAATAATTGAATAACTTTTCTGGAGTGCTCAATTCTTGTTTGATTTTTTTCATATTCCAGCCAAATGACATGATTGAGGCAATTTAAGATACACAATTTGGAACATCTTAAAATTTAAATTCTTTCAACATACATGGAGAGAGAATGCTATAATATGTGTCTCATGAAGGCAAACTAGTTCTGTTTCTCCTGAGAGAAATATGGAGAGGAATGTATTCACAAGGTCAATAATTGCATCTTATATACTACAGTGTGTGTTTTTCTATCCTTTGTAAAGATAATACCATCAATGGAGCAGCAAAAATGGAAGCCACCACTGGAGAATGTTCAGGATAGTCCAGAAATGTCCGTCATGATCACTCTTGGTTTTGTACAGTCAAAACTGGCTAACTAAATGAGAATAAGGGGACAACCACCTTATTATCCGTTACAACTTCTATGGTTAAACCAGCCTTGGGCATTTTACAAGTGGAGAGCATTAATTTATATTTTTCTTTTTTGTTGAGTTGTAGGCAGATAATTTTTAGGGCATTCATTGGTTTTTCTGTCTATTGTAGTCCTTATGCTGCAGAACAGTAACAATAATAATACAATCTAAAATTTTTGTCTGATGTTAGTTATTCCATCTGAATTTCCCTTTGGGGAATTTGTTAAATAGTCATCAGAAAGGTGAGGGTTTCAGATCTGCTATGAATTGAGTTTGGTCAAAGTTTCAACTTGTCATCTGATTTGAACATGTCATTTATTATGGTAGTGGGTTAAAACCCTGCATACTTAATCCAGTATGCAGATTCTTAGGCAAGTGGTCATCAGATGTTTTAGACAGAGCTTTATGTGAGTCATCTTTATTTGTTTATTTGCTTACAAATCTCAGGGGACATGCTCAGGATGATTCAGATTCTTCATGAATATATGCTATGGGTCTTATAATTGGTTAAGATTATAAGCAAAGAGAGATGTTATTTCATTCCCCTGGAGCACCTGCCATCAGGCTATGCTCCACCATTAACATCTCATTGTCTTGGTGATTTTTCTCTTGTTGCTGAGACAAAATACCTGACACCAAAATTAGGGAAGTGAGGTTGAACCTCCTTGGGTTTAGGGACCTGGGCCCGTGGTAAGCAGCAACGGTGAAGAAAGAGGACACGGGAGACCAGGCTGATGGCACAGATCTACTTCATTGCGGAAGTAGCAGGCATTTATAGAGTAGGCTAGAGGCGTGGCAATGGAGGCGGGTCAGGGGCGTAGTTTGGAGGAGGTACTTTTGGCCAGGGGCTGTGTGGAAGCAAGAGGTCAGAGCGGGACAGCCTAGGCGGGGCTTTTACTCGGTTTGCCGAGGAGTCTGAGTTTGCTCAGACTCGCCTTTCCGCCACAGCTGTCAACCAGACCTCTGGACCTCTCTTTCCCACAGGGAAGGAAAGGTTTATTTAGCTCACAGTTTGTGGAGGTTTCAGTTCATAATCAGCTGGCTCCAAGGAAGTGGGGCATGGCACAGGTGCAACAGTTCAAGGCCATAGAAGACAGCAAAAGCATCAGGAGCAAAAAGAGGGGGGAAAGCGTCTTTTCCTCCCTATATGGTATGCAGGCTGCCCACCCACACCATCTCCCTGCCCTCCTCTTGCACAGGATGAGGATGTTTACAAAATAAGGACCCTGGCTCCCTGCTGAGTTGCTCAGTTAAACTGTTAAACTTCTCATTTTGATGCAATGTATCAACCATTACAGTCATTTAGTCCATTTCCCTAACTTTAAAGCTAAATACATGTATCTGTATGTACATGCATACATACTATGCTATATGTAAATATTATCTGTGGTGTGTTTTAAATGTAGTCTGTTAATGTTTAAACAATTCATGCTTTTAAATGCTACAGCAAACACACATTCCATTACACACAAAACCATATCCACTGAACATATTGGTTAATGTACCACACCTAGGGAAGAGACAATGTCTATTGAGCTTGGCTCTGCAGCTTACCAGGTGCACCAATTCATGCATCAGCCTTCTTATCCAGTTTCCTTATCAGCAAAAGGGGTTAATAATACTATCCACTTTATAGGATTGATCTATCAGTTAATGAATCACTGAAAAATCTTTAGAAAAATTCCCACTAAGTAGTGAATGTTATGAGATTTAGCTATACCCACCTAATTTTGAATTTCAATTGTTTACTCTTATATGTTTGTCTGCCTCATATAAAGGACATAATAATATACAAATCATTATTTGAATATTCAGGGTTTGTAAGCACAGACTTCTGAAAGTCATCTCTAGCTATACTGTTATAAGAAATAGATGGCATTAAAGAGTTCATTTAGGCCTACAGTTTACTGTATTGGGCCATTTGTATGTGATAAACAAACATTTTCATACTTTATAGGCCCACCTTATATCCTCTTTGACTTGGAAGATTACTTAAAACAAAACATCACTGTGGGGTGAGGAAATTTTAACTAACAGACCAAGTGTCAAATATTAAAATTTCAAATTCCTCAATGTAGAAAGGCAGTCATACATGAAAAGATGACGCAACCTATGAGTGCAGAACATATAACAATCTCTCTTACTTTCTCTCTCTCTCTAACTCTTCCCCTTCCCTCTCTCTTTTTTTTCTTAAACACACACACACATTTAAGGTTTAGCTGGACTTTCAAACTATCAAGTCAGATTTTTATGTTTTCTGTGATCTCAATAAAGAAACATTAAAATGTCCACAATTTAAATGTTTGTTAATTTAAAAATTTATACAGGTATGTTCACCTATTTTTAATCATATTTTCTTAGACTTTCTAAAAGTAAGCTAAGATTTTCCTTTTTTTTCTTTTTTCTTTTTTTTAATTTTAAAGAGAGTAGTGAATAAGAAACAAACCAACAAAAAAAATAGAACAGTAGCAGCATACCAGTATCACAAACATAAACAAATCAAAGCAAGAACATTGAAAGTGATACAGGGTCTCAAGACAAAATAATATGAATCAACAGGGGTTGTTACATTACATATCACTGTCCTCCACTACATTGCTCAGATTATCAAATGTAAGAATAAAAGATTGCTCAAACCATTAAAGGAAATAAGAAAGTAATTCTTTGATAAAAAATTAGAGATAATACAGAGTTTCACTAGACAAGATGGTGGGAGTTCACCATTGTAATTTCATTGCATATTGTTATCTTCAAATCAGTTGCTCATACCACCAGACACAAGCATGCAAAGTTGATCAGAACATAAAAAATTGTAATCATTAACTGTTCATTTCAATACACCATTAGACATCAGCAATATCTTTATCGCAGCTATTCATATATATATTTATGTTTTGCATTCTTTCTTTCCTAAAATATTCAATGTTTAGTTTGCTTGATTTGGATGTATTAAATTTTATAAAATTGTAAGGATTATACATATATGTATGTATTTATCTATTTCTTATTGTTTATATTATCAAAAAGTATTTGAAATTGAATCTGACCTGCAGGGAAATGCTCTAATATTTAAAACAACACAATGAAATATTAGAGGATAGATCAAACTAATGATAATACTAAAATAAAACTATACTGAGAAGGTTGAAATATTAGCACAGGAAAAATAAATTGCCATTAAAAATAGCGGAAGAGAAAAACTATAATAGAAATTAATCATTATACCATAATCTGTGTGAGAGAAGATAACAACTAAAAGAGTTAAAACTTTGAGTATTATAAAGGATATTTCCTAAACCCTTACTTCTCATTCTTAATTTTAAAAGTTCTAATAGTATTCACTATATGTTTATGAAATACAATGGACTCAAAGTTTTCTTATGACATTCCCATGTATTATTATGCTAGCAAATATTACAGTATTTGAACATATCTAAAATATGTTCATTTCATTAGAATCTCTCTTCAGGGAAATACTACAAATACCTGGATTTCAGGATGTGTCATGACCAGAGCAGTTTTGTAAGGCTGTCCTCAATCATTAATAGTAATTCTGGGGGCTGGGGATTTAGCTCAGCTGCAAAGTGCCTGCCTAGAAAGTGCAAGGTCATGAGTTCGATTCCCGGTACTGGAAGAAAAACAAAAACAAACAAACAAAAAATAGTAATTCTGTGCATAGCTAACTTTTGACCACAAGTTTAATATCAGAGGAAATACATGTAGCTGCTTGCTTCCTCAACTTCCAAAAAAGGAAGGTGTTTGACAAAATTTCTGCTAAAACACACTCTTGCTAAATGTGATGCTTATAAGTTTTTTTGGAAACAGCAGACATTAAAAGCTTTTGTAATGCAAATAATGATTTCTCTATTTACTTATTTTTTATATTCTCAATTAACATATTTGTTTTTGAATGTCACAGTTGAAACCAGTGTAGACATTGGGTTTATGCCGCAGGATCCAGCGAAGTGTATATAGTTGCACTGAATAAAGACCATGGTGAATGCCTGCCTATACTTGTAAGAAAGAGTGGTTTTTGAATAGTGTGTCCTCCGTTTATTTATTTATTTATTTATTTTTTTAGGTATACTATCTGAGGTAGAAAATCCTCCATAGATATCAGGAAAAGATTCAAGGATTTGAAGGTCATTATCCTATGAAGAACTGGCTCATTTAGAGCCTTCTATATTCAGAGTAGGGAATTAGATACTGTTATCTTGACAGACTTCACACAGTGACCTTCGTGACCTTCAAGCAACAAGCACAGTTATGACTGCATTTTTAGAAGACATATAAAACTAGTCTAAGAAATATTACAGATGGCAGAGATTTTTTTTCCACTGTGTAATGTAACAAAACCTATTATGGAAGTTACTGTGCATAGTTTATTTGCATTGTTCATGAATTTATTTGGGATTGTGTTTTTGTAAGAACATATTTATAATTTACATTTGAAATATCCCTCTCGTGTTTTCCCTTCATCATTTACAAATGCTGAAGAGATTACTGAATATATCAGAATTCTAGAGAGAAGTAAGACACTTTAAGCGCCTACTATTATGTTAGAAAACAACAGTAAAGGAAAAAAAAGAAAAGGACTGTTGCTGAATAAAGCTAGGGGAAAAAAATTTAGAAAAAGGGCCTCAACTGCACAGTGTGCCTCTATAGTATTTCTTCTGTATTGCATTGTCATTTCTAACCTGCAGTGAGAAAATAGATGAAGGCATTTTATTACTTTTTGAAACTTAGAGAGTGAAAAAATCTGTATTTTAAATAAAGATTTCAATTCCTGACCTCACCAGTCTACTCTGCAATGGAACCAAAGTCATTAATTTTTACCCACAAGTAAATGAGAATTCAGAATTTTAGCTCTGCATGTGAAAGCCCAATAAAATGGGCCATCGTCATTGAATACAACCACTACATATGCAAATTCAGGGCACATTAGGAATGGATTTCATTTCACAATGTCATAGTAAGTCACTGTAATAGGAAACTGCTATGATTTTGTCAAAAAAAATCTTGTTCTTAAAGCATTCTATACTGAAGTTTAAGAAGGTTTTTTTTTTTTTTTCTTTTCCTAAGCCATTTAGCATTTGGGAGTTTAGATGCTTACATGCTTTCTGAAGTTCTTGACCCCAATGAACATTTTTGATGACTATTATCTTTATTTTCAAATTATCTCTTAGGATACTCAAATGTAGTGTGACTCAGAAAGCATGGTCTTACCCCAGCTTTATCTCCAGCCAGCTGTGATTTTGAGTAAGTCTTTCAAGCTGTTTGGCACAGCCACAATTTGTAGACTCTTCAAATAAACACATCAATAAACTGAAAGCCAGGAATCAATGTCTACCATTACAATGACAACTGACCTGGTATTACTTTTTTCCTTTTTGTTTCCGATTAATCTGACATCCATATTCAGTCAATGAAATGGTTTCACAGCAGAAAAACCTCCTCATGTTCCACCTTCTAAAATTGTATATCTTTTCACTTCTAAAATTGTATATCTTTTCAGCTTCAACGACTTCAAAATTGTGACACAACTGAAGCTCCAAGCTGTGGAAATAACCTAACTCTCCAAAGCCAAGAATCCTTTCTATGATCATTCGCATTACTTTTGATGCTGTCTTTAGGCTTTGCAAAGCTAACTTAACAGGGGATTATCTGCTTCATAGCTAGAGCCATGAAACCCTTAACAGGAGAAGTTTATTCCAGAATATCTTTAATGGCCTTTGGTGGCACCAGTGGCTACTCAAGCTCTGTGCTCTGCTAATGGACATGCTAGAGAGGGAAAATGACAGTCCCCACCTGGTACAACTGCCTTCAGTGGCAGATTTGAAAATATTGTCATAGGTAATATATATATATATATATATATATATATATAAAACCACCACCAGACATATTGTCACCACTGTGTACTTCTGGCCCCAATTTATAGTCAGTTTTCTGACAGAACATTAATTAATCACCAATTGATGAGTATATACATATTATACTTCAAGTTTAATGATTCTGCAAATTTCAGCCATAACACACCCAGTTTTACTAAACTGATAAAAGGAAAACACTGCCTATCTAACATTTGTAGTGACTATACACACGAGATTCTGGGAGCAGAATCGATAACTATAAGGTGTATTTTATGTGATCAAGGTTAACTAGTTATTTAATCTGTATTTGAAAATGTTATTAAAAGTCTTCCTTCGATGATATTAACATTGATTTTTAATAATATTGAGGAATATCTAGTAATGTTATCATCTCAATATGTTAATTTATTAATCATAGTCTGAAAAATTTTTGTAGCAGATTAATCAGATCTTTCTTAAGCTTCAGGGATAAAGAAGGACCATTTTCTTTCACTATTTTTTTCACTATTCTTTTCTAGCTTTTGTTGTTCATTGTGCATGTTCAAGTTATTTCTATTCTCAATTATTATTTTGTTTTCTCATATAGTCATTTTCTCGTATATTTTCTCAACATTTTTTCTCCTACATTTCCTATTTACTTTTGTTTAATAAACAAAAGTGGTAGCAATTTTTTGTCTTATAGACAAGGTGGGGGAATGAGAGGTAACTGATTTAATGGTTAATTTTTAAAATTCAAAAAAAAAGAAAAGAAAACAGGATTGGTTTACTGACAAACTGAACATACCTGTGCAACTATACCACTCTTCAGATAGAAAACACTACCAGCCCCTAGATGGCTCACTCTGTGCCCTCCCTAGGAAAAAGCATGTCCATTAAGTGGAATAGTAGTTGTACTTTTATCAGCACTGAGTAGTTTTTCCACTTAAAATTTATATCAGTAAAAACAAAGTATGTACCATGTATCTGATTTATTCCATTTCATATGTTTGTGTGAATTAGTCATATTGACTGTATCTAAAGTTCAGTTGTTTTTCTTTTTCTTTTTAGTGCTCCACAGCTGACTATCACATAAATCATTTCGAAACTCTACTATGATTAACATTTAGCTGGTTTCCCACTTGGAGGTACTAAAAATACTACTACGACAAGCATTCTTGCCCATGCCTTTTCATGGAGCATAGACATTCATGCTGAGGTTATATATAGGAATAAAATTACAGAGTCCGTTTGTAAATGTGTTCAGCATAGTCCATACTGTAAAGTTTACATTACAGTTTCCAAAGTGATTACAGCAAATTATGCTCATTTCAGTAGTATATAATTTGATGTTTCTTCATGTCAGCATCAAATCAGAGTATTGATAATTTATTTTTGTTTTTAATTATCACTTTAGTTTTCCTTTCCCTGATGATTTAATGAATCAAGGATGTTTTATATGTTTATTTGCCACTTATATATACATTGTACATTAAAAGTATACTTTAACTATATGCATTTTAAAAGTGTTGAGAAGGAAATTATGAAAAAAAATACCATTCACAGTAGCTTCAAAGGAAATGAAATACCTAGGAAATAACCTAACCAAGAAAGTGAAAACCCTGTACAAAAAAAAAAAAAAAAAAAAACAGTACTGTCCAAAAAGGAGATCAAAGAGGACATCAGAAAATGAGAAGATACTCCTGAATAGGAAGAACTAATATTGTCAAAGTGGCCATACTTCCAAAATTGTTATATAGATTCAGTCCAGTCCTAACCAAAATGACAACACCTACTCTGTAGAACTAGAGAAAACAATCCCAAAATTAATGTAAAATCAGAAGAGACCCAGAATAGCAAGGGCAATTTTGGGCAATAGGGGCAAAGGATGAGGCCTTGAAATACCTGATTTCAAGCAAAGCAATAGTGATAAAAATATCATGGTATTAGAATGAAAACAGATATATGGATCAAGGGAACCGAATAGAGAATTCAGAAACATTCCAAACACATTCACTTTTTGATCTTTGACAAAGGGGCCAAAAAGCATATGTTGGAGAAAATATGGCCTATGCAACAAGAGGTGCTAGGAACAGTGGTTATCTGTGTGTAGAAGACTGAAAATGTATCCTTATCTCTCATCATATATGAAATGAAAATCAAAATGGATCAAAGATCTAAACAGTAGAACAGAAACACTAAACCTACTGGAAGATAAAATAGATAAAACATTTTAAGACATATGTATAGGAATGGATTTTCTAAACATAACTTCAGTGGCACAAGGAATAGTGGCAAGAGTCAATGAATCAGATTGTATCAGACTAAAAACCCTCTGCACAACAAAAGAGTCAATACAGTCATAAGACAACCTAAGAAATGTGAAAAAATTGCCAGCTATTCCTCAGATGCAGGACTAGTATATAGAATATATAAAGAGCACAGAAAATTAAAACCTCCTAAAATTAAAGATCCAGTCCAAAAATGGGCCAGAGGAATGAATAGACATTTCACAGGAAAAGTAACACAAATGGTCAATAAATATATGAAAAAAATTTTTTAGCATCTCTGGCCATTATACAAATGCAGAGTAAAACAAGAAATAAGATTCCACCTCACTCTGGGAAAAAAACGGTAATCAATGAGAAATCAAAAATAACAAATGTGGGCATGTCTGTGGTGAAAAGGAGCCCTCATTTATGCCTGCATGGAATACATACTAGTAGAACCATCATGGGCATCAATTTGGAGATTTCTCAAGGAACTGAAATTAGGAATTTCATATGACCCGGCTATCCTCCTACTAGGAATCTTCTGCAAACATCTTAGGACAGCATAGTACAGTGATACATGCATAACAAGGTTTATACCAGCATGATTCATAACAGCTAAATCTTGGAAGCAGCCTCACACTCACCAACAGATGATTCAATAAGGAAAATGTAGTATCTATATATAAAACAGGAGAGTACTCAGCTATAAAGCATGACAAATTGGAGACATTTGTAGGAAAATGGATACACCTGGAGAATATGATGTGGAGTGAAATGAACCAGACACACAAGTTTCAATGCCATATGGTGTTTCTCATTTGAGTGAGGCCAAGAACAAAGATAATAATAAAGGATGACTAGAAGGGGAAAAGGATATGCATCTCTTGCAATAGGGAAGTGGTCCAGGAAAACAAGGATATGGCATAAGGAGAAGGGGAGGAGAAAAAGTAGAATAAAGATAGCCCATACACAGGAACTTGGTAACTTCAATGAATGTAAATATTATATGCCATAACATGAGCTAAGATTTATAATAGCAACCAGATTGAAAATCAAAATGTAGGAATTAGAGGAGGAGGGAGCGAGGGAGAACAATAGGGAAGGGGATTATATAAAAGCAGTATAGCTTGTGCACATACCCATTTCACAGATGATTACAAACTGTATGTGCTGCAAACGTGTGCTAATTTTAAAAGGAGTTATAAAAGAATATGTGTTCTTAGGGGCTGGGGATTTAGCTCAGCCGCAAAAGCGCCTGCCTGGCAAGCGCAAGGTCGTGAGTTCGGTTCCTGGTACCGGAGAAAAACCAAAAAAAAAAACAAAAAACAAAAAAAGAATATGTGTTCTTAAAAAATTGCTATTGCCTTCTTGCTTTGCAAAATTTCTTCATATACATACATCCACATGCATATATACAAACAATATAATGAATCTTTTTCTGGTTGCAGTGTAAATGTAAATTTTATATAATTTTAATGTATCTTAAAATATAGTTCTTTGGAAACATTTTTCATTTTGAATCAATATAATAATGTGGAAAACATGTGAATGTGTGTGTGTATGTGTGTGTGTGTGTGTGTGTATGTGTGTCTGTGTGTCTGTGTGTGTGTAATACTGGGGACTAAGTCCAGGACTTTGCTCTGAGCCATTTCTAAATTTTATTTTAGGACAGGATGTATCTAAGACATTAAACTGCCTAGGGTGGCCTTAAACTTGTGATCTTCCCCACTTCCCTCCCTAAGTGCTTGGATTACAGACCTGTGTGACAGTGCCCAGTTTAGAAAATATTTTAAGCTTGAGTCACAAAAAATGAATGGTGCTCTTGATTTGATTTAAAAGTTTAATTTTTTTGGACTGATATTCCTGGAGATTTAATGTTTCAATAATCATAATAATAATATTTGTACTTATAGCAAGCTCTTAAATTTACCCTTGTTTATGGTGTACAGTGGGTTTCATATCTTATTCTTTGCATTGTGGATACTGTGGTAAGCCTTAGGATGCTCTGCTTGAGTCTCTTTTGTCAATTGTGTAGTTATCCCAAAAGCTAGTTAAAGTTTCGCCTGAAGATGGCCTAGGCTATAAGTCTTTTAGCAAACTATTTGATCTGTTTCCCAGAATTCTGAGCAATTCTGAACAGTTGTTTATGCTCACTTAGATGTATTCTTCATTAAAATCAAGTGGTGGTTATTCTTGATGTCAAATCGTACTTCTCGTCTTCTGCATAGTCAGATATATTAGCAAAATGATGTCTTCTTTTTATTTCCAAATCTCTGCAGTACCTCTACTGATGTTGTTATCATTGCATATTGACTTTTAAATTTTGTTGCTTGATGGGGTATGTATCTTGTTTTAGTCTTTACAAGATTCAATACATTATTAAAGTTCCCTAAATATATGTTTTTCTGTTTGGAAAATTTCTCCTATTTAATCTTTTTTTAGTCTTTTCATTATTTTTCTATCTTTTTGAGTTTAATAATCAAATTATCATGTACAGTAATCACTGACTAATTCTGTTGAATGAAAGACAACCTGCCGTATGGCCTACCTTGGTGAACAGAAGATGGACACATGAAAACATTGAGTATTCTGCTCCTATTGGGTGAAATGCTCTATAAATTTCAATTACCCTACTTGATTGATAATTATGCTCACAACATCCAGTTCTTTCCTTATCTTTTTATCTGGTGCTTCTTTCAACTGCTAAGAATAGGAATCTAATTCAACCAGGATTAGGCAAATTCTACTTCTTTTTTGAATTAGTGTGTACCTCCCCTTCTGTTCTCTTTTTTTATCTAACACTTCTCTATTTGCTTCTTTTGAAGTTTTTAGAATAAGTCAAATATATTTATTTCACATTTATTTTTATTAATCTGTTAACCACATTTTTTATTTTTAGAGAATAGACTGAAGATTATAGGATGCATCTTTGGTACAGTGAAATCTAATCCAAGTTATTAATCTTTCATATTCTCATTTATGTTAAACCTAAGCACATTGTAACTCCCTTCATCTCTTCAAGCTTTTGTGTGACTGTGATCATGTATATGCTTTCACAACTGAATACCATAAATTAGTTTTCTTCTTTTTAAATAATTCTCACTTATTAATTTTTTGTTTTCATCTAAAATGAAATCTTTAAGTTTTATTTGTTTGTTTATTCATGCATTTATACTTCATTTTTGAAGACTGGAGAGAGGCTTCCAGATATTACTAGTAAATTTGTCACCATTTTAAGCTTTTTCTGTTGTCTTATTAAGTTGTTTTGAAAGTTGGCTATTATGCTTACTAATATGGTTTAAAGTTAAGGTATCTCCATTCTTTTCCAATACAAACATTTCATTTTCTCATATCTTTCTTAGCTGTGGAGGTATAGGGATTCAATTTGTAACTATATAATTTTACCAGGTTTGGAAAATTCAAAACTAGCATTGCCATAAATATTAATGTTTCTACATTGCCTCTTCTCTTTCAGGGACTCCAGTTGGATGTATTCAGATAAATGTCGAATTTTTACACTGTTTTCTATTTTTTTTTGTATGTGTGGTTCTATATAACCACCTCTTTGTATCTCCCACAATAACCTTCTATTGAGTCTCCCTACTGCACAATAAAAATTTCCATGTATGCTCAAAGTACAAAGAAGCAATGAATTTAAATCTTACCTCTGTCCATTTACATTTCTCTATAGGATTTTGGTTTCTGATGTTTTTGATTTTATTGTCACACTGCAATGGATTGAACATGCCCTTCTAAAATTCATATATTGAGACCCTGACTCCCAAAGTCTTGGAGATCAGAGGTGGATCCTTTGTGAGAAGACTAGCTTTTGAGAATGGAGTACTCAGGAAAGATGTTAGTGTCCTTGTAAGAAGAGGCCAGAGACCTAGCTGTGTCTCTTATCATGCATGAATCTTCAATTTGCAGTCTGAAACTCAGAAGGTTTCACCAAAGGCCAACTATTATGATCTAAGATTTACAGCCTCCATAATTAAGCAAGATAAATTTTATTTATGATAGCCCAACCTAAGATGCTCTCAGATAGCTTAAAGTGCTCTTTATCCAGGTTTCACACTATGCAATATAGGAAACAGTTTTGACATACTTTCCTTTATCATGGTGGAACACTTTACATTTTAATATTAATTTATCAAACCATTATAAGACAATGGCAAATAGTAAATGTTAAATATTTATTGAATAAACAAATGTATCAGGCTTAATTATTTTAAAAATAGAAAAATTTACCTTAAATTACAATGATGCTTTTAAAAACATCTTTTCTGTAGTAACCTGAAAATAATTTGACAACCTTTCTTGGTACCAAGAAATCTTAATTTATCCATTTTAGCCATTACTACCAGAAAAAATAGCATGGTGCTACATATGTTTTATTTAGGTACTGTAATAAATTCCTTTTCAAAAACTGTTATGACAACATGTGTGTTCATGAACTCTAATAGTGTTATTGATGACTTTAGAAAATACATGAAAAATATAATCATAATTATGCTAGAGTCTATTAATATAGGGGATCTTCCAACAGATGAACATTCATAATAAATGTGAAAGGATTAAAAATTTGTTAAAAGAATAAGATATGCCACTGGCTAGAAAGGAGCTTCATGCAGAGTGGTATTTTATTGTGTATCAGTTCCACATTTTTGCTCTCCATTCATCAGTTGATGGACATATAGGCCACTTCCAAGAGTTAGCTATTTTAAATTTTGCTGCTATAAACATAGATATGCATGTATCTCTGTAACATGATGTCTTTAACTGTTTTTTGAAGTTAACTAGAAAGGGAATAGCTAAGTTGAACAGAATTTCTATTTTTAGTAATCGTTATACTGATTTCTATAACGGTTGTATTAGTTTACATATACTAATGCAAAAATGGAAAAAAGTCCCAAGTGGACAACGTAAAGAGGTATAAAGAACAAAACCAAACAAAATATACAAAAAGAAAAGAAAAAAGTTCCAGATGTATGAAGGGGGAAGAGATTATGCAGAGAATACAAATCTCCACAAGAGGGGTCCTGCAGCCCAGTGTAGGGATTATTACTTATATAAGTTATAACTAGAAACTTTAAAAAAGTAAAGCAGTAAATATGGATGTATTAGTAAAAAAAAATACCCCTCTTATAAATGTCCCTTGAACTTGGAATTAATAGGGAAGAGTCTTGCCTACAAAATCTTCCCCAAGTCTTAAAGTACATATATAAGAAAATAGGTCAGAAAATGACAGTGCATGGTGGTACATGCATGTGATCTTAGCACTCTGGGAAGCTGAGATAGGAAAATCACAAGTTCAACCTCAGCCTGGTCAATTTAGAGACTTAATGACTGATATTTAATGATTTAATGACTTGGGTTTAATGCTGACACTACTTGAAAGAAAAGAAATTATCTCAGTGACTTTCTTTTTATTGAGACATAATACATGACACAAGCAACTCTAAGGAAGAAAGATTTTGGGACACAGTTTGTAGAAATTTTAGTCCCTTCCCAACTGGCTCCAAGGCAGAACAACTTGGCAGAGTGTCATGGCAGAGGAGAAGGAGCAAATGACACAGCAGTGGGAAGCAGAGATACATTAAGGGAGAAAAGAGGGAGATATAACCTTTCAGGCTACTACCACAATCACTCTCGCCTGCACCAACCAGAATTTATCTGTTAGCATCACATTAGCTGTAAAATTATTAGTGGTCTAATCTATTAAGAAATAAAGAGAGGGAAAGAAAGAAAGAAAGAAAGAAAGAAAGAAAGAAAGAAAGAAAGAAAGAAAGAAAGAAAGAGAGAAAGAGAGAAAGAGAAAGAAACAAAGAAGAAAGAAAGAAGGGAAGAAAGAAAAAGAAAGAGAGTGAAAGAAGGCAAACAGGCAAGCATGCCAGGCAGGCAGGGAACTTAGAGTGTACAAGGAAAATCTTACCGTTAAAATCTTCCTCAAATTATACAGTACATATAAGATAAAATGGAAAAATAATAAAATATCTCTGTCAAACTAAGTGTCCACCATCACTATCTCTTTCTGCACTGCACTGGTGATCCAAATCAACTAAATAAGACATGAAAAAGAAAACGTCCATTAAGAGAAATGAAATTAAATATCTCTTATCTCAGATGACATGGCCTTTGCTAGATGCATTAAAGAAAACCTGAAGATTTATAATTTATCAGTATATTTTTGGATACAAACCAGTATATAAATACATTAGAAAACTTAGATGCCATGAATTTATCAATTATAAAAGTTAATGTAAAAACAAAATTTGGAATAACAACGAAGGTTTTAGAAATAAATTCACAAAATTTTTCAGAATTTATAAAACTTTATGACATTTGTTAAAATACATAAGCATATTTTTATACAAAAACTAGTTTATAAGCACTAAGTCACATTTCTTCTAAAAGAGTTTGTAATTCCAGCAAAAGTGAGGAAGGTGATCCAAAAGTTTGTACCAAAGGGTATACATATTTCATACAGAAAATAAAAGGCAAGGTGTGTTACAGTAGGTAATGAGAATTATTACAAAGCACTAATTAAAGCACAGTAGTAATGACATAAGTATATATAGAGACAGATGAAAATTCAGAAACAGACAAAAGTAATTTTATACATATTGGTAGTAATATACAGGGAAGACATCAACAGAAATTAATGGGCAAAAGATAGAATAGCTAGCCATATGGATATATATTATTTTATTGCATATTGCAATGTGTACTTTAAATCTAGAAATATTTGTTATCAATGTGTATAACAACATATGAAAAGGTCATGTATGTAATACTTTCATATAGATGCATATAAGTGACAACCTGCATGTGCATGCATATCCATACATTCACTATGGCAATTATGGTACTTAAGAAGTAGTGATTTAGATGTCTATAATATTATTCACTACAATATTCTGAATGTTAAAATTATCTCATAATTAAATATTTATTTTATCTTTAGGAAAAATGAAATGAGAAAGCATAAGGAATAAGACATTCCAGCCTTCCATGGTGGTTCTTTCATAGGTAAATCCAACACATAACAGACATATATTTCTTCAATTTCCAGCACATAGTCCACTAATAATTTATGCCATGAAAGCATTAATTGAACTTTTGTGAAATAAAGAAAAATGTTACTTTTTCTGCTTTCATTCTATACTTATTTTTAAAATCTTTATGAAATGTCAGATGAGTATTCTGTTGTCTTTTTATCTTATAGCTCTTAGTCAGCACAATTATATATATTTTTGCTATAATAATGGATATTTTACTGTACAAATCACTTTAGAGATTAGGAGATGAAGAGAGCTAAAAAGCTGAAATCTCCTACCGTGGTTTCTATGACTTCAGCCAAGTCAGGTAATTCAATGATAAATCACTCCCTTTATAACTCTAGGTAACAGAGGATGAGCAGATCCTCACCATCTGCAGCTAATTTTATTTTCTGTTGCTATGAAGTGTCATTTCTAACCATGTCTTGGGCTGTAATTCCCACTATGAGAGGGAGTAAACCATGCTACAGCTACAAACGAAATGGACATATGCAGGTGATTCTGAGAAAACTTGGCACCCTTCCTCTCACGTTGCCCTGCTGTCCTCTGCCCTCTTTTAGATCCATTCCAGTTTTTGAGCCAGCCGTTACTCCCACGCATAGGACCCTCTTGGCAGCTAGAGGAGTCATAGGAACACTGGCCAGCTCTGGCAGGGTAAGCAGCAGATGTTTGGGGAGTCACATTTAAAAAAAATATATTCACTGTAGAAGAGACGACCAGGCAGAAAATTATTTTTTCTTTATTACACTTTCTTCTACATTGATAATTCAGCATTTGAAAGGCAATTTTTGAAGCATAATACCTATACTTTTTGCTGATATGATTAGGCATTTATTTGATGAACAAGAAGGTATGAGAGTTTAAAGTCTAACAAGAAATCATATTTCCAAGTAGATAAACAGAACAAGATATGGACCTACACCAAGTTTGTACTGAGTAAAATAAAAACAGAATGACTTAGTGGCCATATTATAAAAGAATTAAGATGTATTATGAAATGCACATATCTTACATGATGAATGCAATCATTATGTACTGAAAACTTGTACTAATAAAAAATAAATTCTTTGGTCACATATTTAAAAGTGGTATTTTCCTTTAGCATGTGGCCTTTGTGACTTTTCAAGTCAATCTCTTGAGAGATTGCTTTGCATTTTTGTATTTATATCATGTGTGAAGAAAAAGCATTAATGTTCATTACAAGAAGAAGTAAATCAAATTAATCAAATAGCACTAATGTTTTTATGAACCCCAAATTTTATTTTAGTGATTAAAAAAAGTTGTTTTTATATGAATGTAGTGATGTCTGAGGAACATATTTGTCAGCATACTTATACGGTATTTAGTCTATAGCATTCCCATTGAAAAACAGCCACAATTATATTTTGTAAAATGCTAAAGATTTATTCAATCTGAAGAGAAACCAGGGTATAACAATTATATTTTGTTAAACATTTTATATTGCCAAAAAGTAGAAGTAATTTCACCCCTTAAAATCTATTTCACTACTATAGAAGTAAAAGGAATATCCCCTCAAATAAAATATTCAATAAATATATAAACCACTTAAGTTTGGTCTTTTTACAGTGGGATTTTTAAGCTGTGTATAAGAAATTGTCACCATATTATATTTTGTCATTATATTAAAATTGTCATTATATTTTACAAAAATAATGATAAATATTATTTCATTACAAAAATAATGAACTTATCTCAATGAACTTATCTCAGCGCAATGCTGAGATTTTGATAATCAGGATCCTGTTGACCAAACTTGTCTCTATCATTTATGTTCTTCTATTTTATTTCTCAATATTCTTTGCTAACCACTTTTACTACTTATTGTAAATGAAAAAACTGCTGTTTCTCTTACTTCTATCAGTGCCCTGCACACCTGTGTCTTCAGAACATTGTGTCTATCTGACATTTTAAACCCTCTAGACAACTGTATTTTCTACCCTGTCACTAGCACAGTTGATAGGGTATGGACTCAGGTCTTTCTCCATGTTCTGAGACTTCAAAACCACATTGAAAAAAGTTTAATTAAGGAAGTGATCATAATAGTTTTCTCTATAAAACATAAAAAGTTTATGGAGGATTTAAAATATAGCCTAATGTGACCAGTAGTGAAGATAAAGTAACATTTATCTGACCTCAAATGTTAACAGGATTGAGATAAAAAAATAAAAGAAAATAGTAAATGGAATCCGGTTTAAAGAAACATGCTATGGAAGAACTTTGACAATTTTTTCACTGTGTTCCTACTAAAAAATGGGAAAAAAAATTATCTTCATGAACTTATTGCAACGGAGACCTCAAAGGATGCTTTTGTTTCATGTTTTCTTAAAAAACTTGAAACATTTTGTATATTTGAGGGACTATTCAAGCCTTATTTCACACTTAATTTGAAGGCAGAGGGTCTTAGACATGTTACAGAGACTGCTTTGTCTAGTGTGTTTGCCAATAACATAAACAGTGTGATCGAAAAGTAGGGTGAATATTTAAATTAAAAAGCAAATATTACAGTGAGGCAGATGTACATTGCCATCAAGCCCTTTTAAATACTTCACTTGGAACACACTTATCCCATCATCCTTGTCTCTTTCTCAACCTGTTCTGTAAGTCTCTCTAATGAGTATCTTTAGGTGTGCTGGCTATCCTGATATCCCGAATCAATTAAAAATGTTGAACTTTCATGGTCACTTTGAATTTGATGAAGCATCAGAAATCACATAGTGCCAACCCCTGTGAATAAAGTGGATGAGGAAACACTGTGATGTTTTTCTGTGCCTGGGTGGTACTTGACTACCGCATTCACCAAAATTTTTATTACACCTACCATGGAGGACTGCTTCAGAAAGTGGCAAAAAGGAGGATATGAATGCATGGAAAGTGATTGTAATCTGTTGTTAGGCAGAGTTCCTTACAATGTCAACAGCATAATACATACAGGAAAACAAAAGGTAAGTCATGGTTTCAGGGCTTTCAGTCCATGGTTGGCTGGTTGGAAGGCTAAAAGATCATGATGGAGGGGCGTGGTAGAGCAAATCGGCTTAGTTCATGACAGACAGGGAGCAGAGCAGGAGAACAGCGCTAGAAGGAGGAAAACGTGTGTGTGTGTATGTATATATATACATCACATATATATATAATGATTCACTCAGACATACCTGACTATGTAGTTTACTAGTCATTTAAGTAGCTCCCAAGCCAAAGGAGTTGATACAATTAAGCTTAATTCCAATAAGTTATTAGAACAGATTTTTAACACAGTGTAGTGGTGCCTGTCTGCAAACCCAGCACTTGGGAGGCTGAGGCAGGAGGATAACTGTGAATTTGAGGTCAGCCTGGGCTACAAAGCGAGTTGAAGGCCAGCCTGAACTATATTGTGAAGCCCTGTCTCAAGAAAGCAAAAAAATTAAATAGATTTTTAAAAATTCATAATACTAAGTGCTGGCTATGATACTATGCCACTAGAATCATATACTTCTGGAATGAATATTATATATCAAAATGATAACAATAGACAGTTTGAGAGCTTCTTTTTCATACTTTTGTCATATGATCCAGTAATTTGACTAAAAAGAAATGAAAATTTTGTTCACTGGAAACAGAAACACTGGAAAAAATCCAGATAGTTTTGATCAGGGTGATGAATAATGCACTATAATGCACCCATACAATGAAATACATCTCAAAAATAAAAGAAAATACTGTTGATTCACACAAAGATATAGAGGATTTCACTTGTAGAAGGAAAAAACCAAACATGTAAAGGTGATCTTTTATGTATAACTTCACAGAAATGTAAAATTACGGAGGAAGAAGTAGATCGGCAACATCCAAGCACATGCACCACCCAGCTCTTGGTTTCTAAATACCCTTCATATGAGTCCCTGGAGAAATAGCTGATCTGAAGATTAGAGTGTAGACAGAACTTGTGAGGTCAAAAGATAGGGAAGTTGCTGCAAAATGATGGAATCATGTAAAGCAAAGCCAAACCAAACAAAAAACAAAAGAAAACAAGATAAACAAAGAGAACCCCAAATCCCAGGAACCAAACAGTGAGTTACAGAAGCCAACCTGAAAGAGCTTCCAAAGAACAAAACTCAAAGTATTTGAGCAACTACATAAATAAGATTCTTTTTATCCACCTCATAGAATAAAAATGCATCAAGTATTAATACATCTGTATGTAATTGATAAGGAGCAAGTTTCCTTTAGAGAAGCATTCCAATTAGTAAGTGCTTCAGATGGGGAGACATTACAAAATTCCTCTGAAATGTTAGCATTTTACTCCACCAATGGACAAAATCCACCAATGGATTCTTAAATCAATTTGAGCTAAGATGTGATATTTGCATATTCTTGAAGTATTATCCTCATGGTACTTATTTCAATGATTTAAATCATACATTTACAGCAGACAAACTCAGGATACACCACCTTATTTAAGAAATGAAGGTTAAAGGCAATAATAAGACATAGGGAAATCATGTTCTTTCAGATAAAAACACAAAAGTATAAAGATTTAATATAATTATGAGAACCTTCTGACACTCCAAAATTGAGGGCTACTACACAAAATGATTGACTGGTTCTCTTGAAAAATGTCAAGGTCACAGAAGACAAAGAAAGACTGAGGAACTCTAACAGACTGATGTAGATGTGACAGTTAAATAATATGTGTGATTTTAAATAGGATTCTGTAGCAAAAGGATTTTAATCAAAAATTAACTTATAAAACCCACATAAAAATTCTACCCTACCAAGTAGTAATCATAATTTCTAAATTTTGTTCACAGTACCATGGCTATGTAAAGTGTTAATATTAGAAAAACTAGAGGAAGACTGTAGAGAAATTCTATTATTCTTGTAATTTTTATATATTTCTGAAATTATTTTCAAACGAAAATTTGAGAATATACATTATATGATCCTCTGAGGGGTAAGAAATATATTAGATATACTATTTGTATTCAAGTATAAGCATATCTCCTGCATAGAATATATCACATTATATTATATCTCTCTTCTTGTTACTATTCTCTACTAAAATAGATCTTTGAGAGTTATAGAGGTTTTACATAATTTTTATTGAATAAACAGGTGGATTAACTGTCAAATAAATGAATAACTTTATGTTTGTGTAAAGATATAAATTGACCTTAATATAATAATTTTAGTAATCCAAAGAAAATGAAATCTAAGGACCCAACTGTGTTCAAGTAATTGCCAGATCCACAGCATTGTACACATTCTGGCTGTAAAGCACAGCGACTTTACTCTTACCTGAAGAAAGAGCTCACTCTGTAATACAATTTAAACTGAGTTTGAAAATTGCACATGAATGTATGTATCATGAGTGATAGGGAAAAAGTGGCTCCACACCCACCGGGTAGCGAACCCAGACTGGTCTTCCACAGGAATGACAAGTTCTGTCCGCTTAGTCAGAGAAGCTCCTGAATGGGAGGACTAATCATTCTCTTTCAGTCCTGGAGATGAAAAATGCCAAGAGAGAAATAATGGAAATGTGGAGTATAATTAAATGAATGAGTTTGTTATCAATTAAAATTATTTGAAAATAACATGGGCTACCTCACCATATAAATGTATTCTCTTTAACAGTCTTGTTTCAAGTGGATTGGGCAACTGTCTCCAGAGTATTTCTGGGTAGAGTAATTGGTAGGATTTAATTTTCTTAAATTAAATCCCTGTGTTCATACTCTGTGGCATAGGAAACAATCCCATAGGAACACAGTCCCTGTGTTCATACTCTGTGGCATAGGAAACAATCTACAAACATGAGACTGATCTTGGTTCCAGAGGTACATAGCAACTTCCCTTTCCTCAAGAACTTCCTCCAAAGATGGCAGACTCTGTAGCATAAACTTGAAACACTGGGTGCCTTGGGAAACAGAATAGTAGTTTCTGAAATTCTTCGGTTGCTAAACTTTGTCTTCAAAGCTCCAAATCAAAGGACTTGTTCATCACCACTGTATATCAAAATGTAATGCAATTGTTTTAGTGAAACAGCTTGTGTTTCAAAGAAGTGCTATTAAATAGCACCTTCACCCAACTATATTATCCCTCCTTTTTCTCTTCAAAAGCAAAAAAAAAAAAAAAAGTGAATTTGTTAAGCAAATTTATAGATGAAATCAGAAATACTTAACCATCTCTATATTCTTTTTGCTGCACCATAATTCCCTCATATTTTGTGCTTTTTGAATGAAATTTCTTTGGATAATCTCTTAGTGTTTGGTTCATCCCCTCGATGTTATTTTAATCCTCCTTTTATACAGTGGTTGGGTAGGGACAGCCTGTGCCTTGTACCTGAAACAAACCTCTAAACACTGCAGGCATACCTCTCCTAAAAACTGGAAACCTCAACTGTTGCAACATTTTCTTATAGAAGGAATAAAGTGTAACGCTTATGAGTTACTTCCATGAGTACCTTGCTCCATATTGTCTCCCCAAAACGTATTTTAATCTAAGAGGAGGCCATTAGTAAATGAAGACAGGCTGAATATATGCTGGAGCTCCAAATCAAAGGGCTTGTTCATCACCACTGTATATCAAAATGTAATGCAATTGTTTTAGTGAAATTATTGAAACTTACTTTGCTTAACTAATGTCATTAGAAAGTAACAATTACCACAGTGTTAGACAAAGTTTAGCAACAGAAGAATTTCAGAAACTACTATTCTGTGAATAGATTAATATTTAAATATATATATAATATATACTCTAAAAGAACTATGTTGTAACAGTAACATAATTAAGCTTTGTATATATTCTATGATTAATAATGTAATTTCCTAGTAAAGTTATAATTATATGATAATAGGTATATGTTTTAGACTACAAACTAGTTAAAATCTGTGTTGTGGTCATTCTTAGGACATTCTATGTGCTTAGAACATGGTAATAGGTGAAATTAGAGATCATCATTTAGGATATTGCTAACAATAACTGGTATAAAACAACAGAATGTCAGAAAAATATCACAAATATATCTGAAAAAAACAATTGTCCAACTACAACAAGGGAGCATAGAGATCTGGTAGATACACCTTGCACAGACTATCTCAAGAAATAATGCTCTGAATATTTATTTTAAAAGTAGTAATCATTGTAGAAGCATTTTACCCTGCGTAAGATGCATAAATGATGAACTCCTTGTCTAAGGGCAGAGGATCTACTTCAGCGGCACAAGTGCCTGCCTGGCAGTTGTAAAGTTCTGAGTTCAACTCCTGGTACCAAAAAAAAAAAGCAAAATAAAACAAAACAGTAACTTATTGTCTATGCCTTCCAAATAACTCATACCCTAGTGATTACTTATAGAAAATTACTGAAATACAAATAGATAAACCTCTGAGCAGGAGATCAATGTCACTTGGACATACTGTGAACATAAAACTTGTAGGAATACAGTTTGAAATCGACATGTCATAATTCGGAGTGATTTATTGCTTGTTTTATATCTTAGCACTCATAGCTTTTTCAGACCAAGTTAGTTACCTCTGAATAAATGGGGAGGCTGGTGGGGAACCGATTTGAGATTCTCTAAGACCATCCACGAAGCTGAAAGAAAAAAATGGAAAATTTTTATTTTCATTTAAATCGATCCGATAAGCATACGTGGACAAAGAGTGCTCAGCAAAGTGAAAGGCACCTCAGACAGAATCAGACTGTACTGGTTTGAACAACAGTAGTGCCTTTCTTCACCTACCAAAATAAGCAGATAATGTCTTTAGTACTTGATTGTATATAACTTCAGGAGCTAAGAGATTAAAGTAGATTTTACCATTAGAGGTATATTATGTAGTTTTTCAGTTACAGTCGTATGCTCTTAATGGTTCACAATTTAGTCATAAAGTGTCCTTTTCCTCTGAAGGGGGAAAAAAGAATAACTTGGTTATAGAGTCCCAGAAGTAGAATTATATTGAAAAACTGATTTTTAAAAGTTGGCTATTTTAAATTTAGAAAATATTTAAAGGAATGTTTTAGGGACATTTTCTGCGCTAGAATTCTAAAAGGAGTTTGCTTTAATATGTATTGAAATTAGCTGTAAAATAATCACTTGATAATGGATTTATATCTAATGTTAATATTCTTTAATTTCTGATAATTAAAGTTTAAAGTCCTATTTAAATTATCTGTGTCACAGTGCTAGTAACTAGTCATTTTATCCTTGGTAAGAATCAACTTAATATAAAACAAACTGATAAAAATGTTCAAAATCTAATTCTTAAACATTATATCACAAATACCTATATGAAGGCCAGCAAATATCCTAACATTAATTTTCTTAATCAATGCTAATTTGTTCACTTAAATGAAAATAGACATTCATAGCAAAGATTTTCTCCTTGCCCAACAAAAGGCCTGGGTTTTGCTCTTGCCCTCTAGAAGGTAATCTGTAAATTCCTGACTAGCAAGCCTGATATCCCTGTCTTTACCTATATGCCTTGGGCCAGCCAGATAAGTAACATAGTGATTGATTTAGAAGTCTCTGTATCACACCCATAAGTGATGTGGGTTAGGGCCTTCGGTTGAGTGTTGTAGGTCCACTTCTAAAAAGGCTACATAGCTGGTCATGGCGGCTAATGCCTGTAACCTCAGCACTACAGACTGAGGCAGGTGGATCTCAGTAAGTTCAAGGCCAGCTCAGGCTAGATAAGAGAGCTCAAGGCTGGCCTGAACTACACAGGGAGACCCTGTCTCAAAAAATCTCTCAATCAAAAAATAAATAAATAAAAGTGCCGGAGAGTGAGGACAATCACAAAAGCAACCCCTCCGGCCTATGTGATGTAGCACCATCCAAATGTCTGAACATCAAGGCTTTGGTAAGCTTCTGGTTGGTAATACTCCATATGTATTGCTATGCAGGGGAAAGAGAAAAAAGTGTTTTGTTCAGTGCCCTTCATTCATTGGTTGATTTTGATCTTAATTATTTCCCTGTACTCTATTATAACCTGTAATCTATTATAGCCATGACTATAAGAGCCTTCCATGAATTCTTCTAGGAAATTACTGAAAAAAGTGGTTTTTTAAAAAAAAAAATTAAATTTTTTTCATTTTAAAGAGAATTTAAAGAAGCAATAAAAATGATACAGAATTTCAAAATAAGAACTTCTTAAACAAGGCATTCTGAGGCCAGGGATATAAGTCAGCAGCACAGAACCTGCCTGGCAAGGACAAGGTCTTGAGTTAGATACCTGGGACCAAAACTAACAACAGAAAAAACTAGGCACTGTGAGAAGTGCAGTTGGTTTGTGTGTAGATTGCTCCCACAAGTTTTTAAGTTGTCAGAGATTACCCAGACATTTCCACATGTACTGATACTATATCAAATCAGGTTACCTCATAGTTCATGAATCTGTAACTTAAAGAAAGCACAAATTTGTGAAAGTCTCTACAAATCTTCCCATTTGCTTTTCTCCATATGGTAAGTAAAGCAGAACTATTCTGCCTCCTAAAATTATCTGTAAAGACAGTATCAGTGGGGGTGCATCTTCCAGAAGTAAGCCCCACTTGCTTTGGTATTTCAGTAGCAGAGCATATGTGTATATGAAATAAAATTCTTCTGGATTTGTAGTTGGCTAATTCTCAGTCTTAACCTATTCCTTAGAAATGAAATTATTTGGATCTGTCATTCATTAGATAGAGAACCATGCCTTTTCCTCCAGCAATGATCTTGATTTTTTGAAAGGACACCTGGACTATTTATCTACTTTAGAATAAACTAGGTGTCATACCTCTGTCTTGCAACTTTAGAAGCTCTCCATAGTGATGCCTGCTCCATGTGAGGATAGTAATTTGCCCACATATCTTTCAAGTGAGACTGGCAGCACTGCAGGATTTAAGAACTCTGCATTTCATCTTCTTATGCTGGATGCTAAAGGGTAGTGTCAGAGACACTGTAAATATTTATTGAGTGAATTGCAGAAAGAACATGTCATAACCTGAATATTTTGACTGCTAGTGTATATATTGAACAGATTCTGCCTCATAAATTTTGTATTGATTATACACATTTATTTTCTTTTTAACATACACACACCAAACACAAATATACACACATGTAAAAGTGGTGGGTATATGTGTCCTTTAGGAAGGCTATGTGTACACTTACTGCGTCTTTAATGATCCTTGACTTATTCTTTTTCTTGGCTTTCTATGTTCTTTAGATGATTTATTTCTAAATGAACATGGTATATGCTTTCAGCTTTCTTTACTTTTAGTTCAACTTAGTTTGTAACAAATGAATTGCATCTATTTTTAATGATAACAAAAATATTAGCATAAAATGAAGAAACTCACATTGTTTTTTCTTCTCCAATTTTCCAAGCAAACTTTTGTTTTTTATTGTCATAACGTATACTATATTAATATTATTTTTCTGGTCTCATGCTCATGAATATAGTTCTTATCAGGATGACGGATCTCTCTGTAAATGCAAAGATATATATATATATATCTTTTTTTTCAACTATTCCATCTTCTTTGGGCCCAGTGAATTCTGGGAAGAGCTTCTCAAATTCTTTCTACACATAATTAACTCAATTTTTGAATGAATTTTACACATTACTCCTTAAAACAGCTTTCTTAATTCTACAATTATATTGCTATGTTTTTTTAAATTTATAATGTCAGTAAGCCCTCTTTTTATATTCAATACAAAATAAATTCGTATGGTCTCATTTTCACCTTTTGTTTTCTAGAGCACATCTCAACAATTTTAGCTGAGTATAAACCAGAAGCTTTCTAACATTTACTTTGTCTACGTGCTGTTAATTATCTCCCACTCCACTTGCTTTGCTTCATTCTTTATGAAGAAATGCAAATGTTTCAAGTTAAAATACCTACTTATTTGTTTTTGTTCTCCTTTAGGAATTGTCCATTGCAAATTCTTATATATTAATTTTTTTTTCTGACTAAGGACTGAAGGATTGAAGCTAGGGCCTGATCTCTGTCCCAAACCCTCCTTAATTATTATTACTATCATTCTTGTTGCTGTTATTGAGATAAAGTCTTACTCAGTTACCAGTTATGAAATTACTCAGGCTGGGCTCAAGCTTGCAGTCATTCTACCTTAGCCTCCTATAGTTCAGAGATCATAGATTTTGTACACATTGGAATTCTCATATCTTAAACTAAAAGTCCACTTAGAGTGAATGTTCTCAAACTGAAAGAGATGGTATTTGACAAGGTTTTCCTAAAATATGGATCTATGGAATCATTGCTTAATTATAAACACACAATTCACTTTCTTCTTAGATAGTAATATAAACAAATTGAGAAGAAACTATAAGCTTAATAAATATTAAAGCATAACCTTTCAATAAATACATACACATTTATATATGTATGTATATTTATAAGTATATATACACATATGTTATGGTTTGTGTCTGTGTGTCCCCCCAAAGCCTCATGCGGCCATGGGGCAGGCTTTTAAAGTTTGACTGATTATGGGTATGAGAGCTACACCCGCCCTGGGGTGGATAGTTTGCATAGGTAAGGGAGAGGAAGAGGGTACTTCTGGCCATTTCCTCCCTTTTGGTGCTTGTTGCTTTGCTGTGTTCTGCAGCCATGAGCTGTAGCTCTCTGCCATGTGCCACTCTGCCTTGTAATTTGCCAAGTATGGACTGAAACCTCCACAAACTGTAAGGGAAATAGACCTTTCCTTCCTTAATATTGGGCATCAGATATTTTGTTCCAGCAGCGAGAGAAAAGTAACCAAGACAACATACGTACATTTTTCCTACAAATGTTATTAAGAAAACCCTACAAATCTTTGACAGACCTATGTACTTCTCCATGGGAGTTTGTCTTTTTCATAATGTCCTGAATGGGGTTTTTTAAAGGTATTATATTATCACTTATTCTATTTATGTATATTTGTTCATTTACTATTAAATAGATATAAGCATATTATATAGATCCACAAATACTTTTAAGTAAACTAACATGCATGATAAGTTTATGTGGATGAGGAAAAGAGGAATAAACCGGAAAAAAAGAGAACTACTGATTGCAAAAGCAAGAAAGCAAATCTAACTGACTTGGGAAGAAAATTACGAGTCAAGTAGAAATAAGAATTGAATTTCTTGCCAGGTGTGGTAGCACACACCTGTAATCCCAGCAGTCCAGAGGCTGAGGCAAAAGGCCAGCCTGGGATACAAAGTGAACTCAAGGCCCGTCTGAACTGCATAGCTTGACCCTGTCTCAAAAACACACAAAAAAAGAAGAGTTAAATTTCTCTCATTTGGTTGGAGGTGAATTTCTACCGTAATGTTGTGATACAATAGTGTCCTTCAAGGGATCCTGCAGTGCTGAGATACTGGGATGCTCAATAGTTCCCTCAACTTACCATTTAAGCTACTGATCTGTCAAGTCAAAAAGGCAACATTTTATGTAAAGAAGCTCTATTTTCTTACCTACTCTTTCTAGTCATTCTTGTATAAATTTTTGGTGTGTGTGCACGTGCATGTTATAGATCCTTTAGAAAGCCTTGAAGTGCTGCCCGAGCATCACACTACTTAGCTATTGTTCCATTTTTTTTTTTTTATTTTAAAGAGAACAAAAATAAACATTAGAAATGATAGAAAATTTCAAAAAACATGATAGGAATTCAACAATGGTTGTTATATTGCATATTGTTTTCTTCAAAGTAGTTGTTTAGATCATTGATTACAAACAAGTAAAATTGGTCCAAAAACTTTAAGCACTAACTGTTCTTTTCAATAAACCAATAGAAATTAGTAATAAAATTATCTTAGCTATCTTGTCTATATACATATTTTTCCCTTTCTTTTTTTTCTTTGTTTTCTTCTTTCCCTCATTCCAATTATTCTTTCTTATTGAGCAGCTTCTTTCCCTTTCACAATATCTATTGTAACTTTTTGATCTTATTTACTCTTTCAGGTTGTTATACTAGGGAGACAGTATGATCTTTACACATGTGGGTCTGATTTATTTCACTTGTAAGTATAGTCTCTAGTTGCATGCATTTACCTTGAGTTTCTCTTTCTTTATAGCTGAATAATAATCCACTGTATAAAAATACTACATCTAGGGGCTGGGGATTTAGCTCAGCGGCAAAGCGCCTGCCTGGCAAGCGCAAGGTCATGAGTTCGGTTCCCGGTACCAGAGAAAAACCAAAAAAAAAAAAAAAAAAAAAAAAAAAAAAAAAATACTACATCTTTCCCCCCCTCAGTTGATTATGATATCATTCCTAAATGGACTTTTAAAGTTATATATTATATAATTATATATTATTGTGTATTATATTATATTATATATAACAAATGATGAAAGTGAGACCATACATATTTATTTTGTATTGTATATGAAAAGGGGGCTTACTGACATCATGAAATTGAAAAAGACACAGAGATATAATTGTAGCATTAAGATAACTATATTAAGCAGTAATGTGTAAATTTCATACAAAAGTCAAGTTAGTTATGCATACAATAAATGTGAGAAACTCTTCTTAGAATTTGCTGGGCCAAAATAGGTTGAAATAGTGAATCAATCTATCTGTCTATCAATCTATCATCTATCTCTGTATTATATATATATATAGTAGTATATGTAATATACTACTAAATTAGGTAGTATGTTTTAGGTAATATACTACTAAATTAGATTCATGGGGAAGGGAAATTAAATTATTTAGCAACATTTAAACAAAGTATTTCATTTTTCATAAATGTACTACCTGTTAACATAAGTAACCTGGAGAACCATACAGCTGATGATGCATAGTTAAATCTATCGACTATTTTAACCTGTCTTGCAAAATAAGCCAATTATTCTTAAAGTTTATTATAATGAGCTCATAAATGGAAAAAAATATACTAATATCTCATAACATACTTAGCTGGATGCCTTAATACTGACTTAATTGTGTTTATCCAATTGCCCCTTTATTATTAATCTCTCATTATCTTTCACAGTTAGTGTTTAATATAATGTTATTCAAGGGCACTTGTAGCAAGCAGAGCAATTAGATATGCAACAGTCTGAACTATCATCCAGTAGACCAAACAGTTTAGGAAAGTTTTTATAAAACCAAAGGTGAAAAAAAAGATTGTCTCTTGAGCGTTGCCAATAATATTGTTGATGCCATGTTCATTAATTATTAAGAGTCTCTTCTAGACATGGCATGTGCTGCACTGTCACCTTGTGCAATTGAATAATGATTCGATTCCAGGTTGAACAGGCTCATAGATTAAAATTTAAAAATGTGAAATAAACTTAATTAAAAATGGCCAGCTAAATGTGATAAGTACCTGAATAGAGGAGGGCACAAAATTCAGTGAAAAATTAGGAGAATGATTATTCTGCCCTTCAAGAATGAGTGACATTCAAAGTGAGTGGTGCTGAGTGGGTAAGATTTGGATAGACAGATACAGGAAAATTGCATTTCTGCTCTTGATCTCAGGATCCTGGAGATAAAGGAAGCATGAACAGTGAGAAAGATGGCCTGCATACATTAACAAAAAATTACATTATGACAATGTTTAAAAGAGGCCATATGTGATCTTTCATAAAAAAGAGTTTATGTACAGAACTCAACAGATTTGGAGCCAGATTGTATAGGACTGAACGCCAAGCTGAAAGGTCAACATTTATTTGGAATCTATGTATAAGAAATGGTAAACAAACACATACAAAGTACTTTTGTTATACCAGTATTAGAATATGAAAGTTCCCAAAACATCTCAATATAAATAATGAAAATATATAAAAGTAGAAAACATAGTCTGTGGAAATTTTAAAAATCATATTCATTAATAATGAGTAGTGATATCTGATATTATCGCAAATTTTGTTTGAAAGCTCTTTGATACTTTCATATTAAAAATCTAATGCTTTCATATTTACATTTTGAAAATAATTTATGTGCATAGAAGTGGAACATTTTATAAATGTTAAGATTCAGTTATCAATGTTTTCATATATCTTCCAACCATATTCTTTAAGAAATCTAAGTTACTGTCATCATCTGGGTACAGATACCAGCAGGTAGAACAGGACCTCAGCAGGAAATGTGGAGATAAACCTGATAATTTCATATTAAGTAAGGTCTGCTCATCTACTGCACAATCCAGTTGTTCCTAAGGTAAACCCATAAATAAAGATATAAGAGCAAAGCCAAGTGGACATTCATTGTCAGACTTGTTCAGCTCTATTCTTAACTTATTGACAGACACCAAAATGATGTGAGGTTCACTTTTAGGGCTTACTGCAAAGATGTATGTGAAAGGCATAGGTAGTATTTTTAACATTTGTTCTGAACTTTCACCTAACTTGTGTATAACTTTGATATAATGTATACTTGCATACACTGCATTGTGTAACAAAAATAATGTATTTCTTTTTGCTTTAAATTTTTAGGGTAAAATTCAAAACACTGACAAGTCAGGTGTAGACCACTTGGAAGGGACATTGTCGCAGTCTCAGTGGAGGCTCTTGATGGTTCTAGCTGTAATCTTAGGCGTTTTACCCAGGCTGTAGAGGTGACAACAATGACAGTTTGTCAGCTACCACAGAACTGTCCAATGTTTAATAACTTCTGAGTTGTATTAATGCGTGCCCTTGTATAGCTACTATTTTATAACACTGAAGGTGTAGTTCAGTTATAGACTGCTTGCCTGCCATAAGCAAGGGCTGGATGGATCCCCAGCACCACAGGAAAAAAGGAAAGAAGAAAGAGGAGAAGGAGAAGGAAGTAAAAGTGGAGGAAGAGATGGAGGAGGAAGAAGAGAAGGAAAGTTACAGAGCTACCATTAAATACAGTTTGTAATTAATTACAGAAGTTAATATCAATATTAAGTTTAATAAACAGGGTATCTATATGTTGACTTTAGAGAGTTTTTAACATGTTCATTCTCTCATGTAACTAAAGCAAACATGATTTATTTTACTCTTGTCTTACCTTGTATTTTCCTTTTTATTTCCCATCCTCAATTTATATTACATTTGCATTGTCCTGGTACCAGCTTCAGTGCCTTGTGGATGAACTTTCCTTAAATAAATATCATTGTAAATGAATGACCTATTTATTTAATAAACATATGTTCAGTAAATTAGAAGTAAGTAAAAGTTAGATGTCAGAGAAAGCAAAACACTGAAAGAAAAAGTCATGAAGAAAGGGGAAAGACACTGGGAACAGAAGAAGGAAAAGAACTAGATAAAATATTTTAAATGATTTGATTTTCAATAAAAACATGCTGACAATGGCAAAAACAATTTGAAATAAATTTCTAATCAATTTTGAGCAGGTCTCATTGATACAGCAAGTGAGTTCATCGAGAACAGCATTCACAAGAGACCAAAAGAGCAGGAACAAACAAAGCTTTATTGAGCCGGCTGATGGCCAGTCTCTAACCAGGAGCCAGAGAAGATGTCCATACCATCTGGGTCTCATCTTTGCTTTACCTACATTTTAGGTTTCTATAGTAACCTTCAATCATTTTTGGGAATCTCACAAGAATGTCACACAATTATCACAAAGTCTACTTTTCCAGAAGCTGTCAAACAGCCAGACTCCAGATGACAATTGCTGTTTGACCTTTACCCTACATCCCAATTTTTCCTGTTTGTTCTATTCCCATTTTTTTGACTCTAGTCTCCTTTAAGTGGGTTGATAACTAGCCAAGGGAATTTGGGTGAAAAGTCAACTACAGCTTAAGTAAATGTAAGTGACTTAATATGGAGTTGAAAAAAGAAAATGGAGTCTCTCTTGCCCTAACACCATAAGGAAATGATCTTTCATTTTGAATACTTGTACTTGTAAAAGAATATAGAAGTACAGAGGGTCTGATACAAAAAATAAAAAAAAATCACAAGGTAAGAAAATAATACCTTTAAACATAAGTGAAAGGAAGTTATATTTAATCTAGAAAACTCAATAATGATATCACATAAAAGTTTTCTCCCCAAAGCTTCAAAATTATTTGCCTGGTCCAATCTATACTGTGTACTTGTTTCTTACATTTTTGTAGGTACCTGCTGAGAAAAAGTTGTAAAACAGCTGTCCTCAGTGAAACATAGTGAATTTATAGGTAACATTATACTTTTAATTCAACTTGAACTAGTAATACTAAATATTATTAAAAACATAATTTCTCAACAGGACTTCAATACAAATAGAAAAATGAATGAAATAAAAGCATATAACTTTTTCATAATTCATTCAGAAAATTCTCACTAAGGTCCCATTATACCTTGGATCCTGGAGATAAAGGAAGCATGAACAGTGAGAAAGATGGCCTGCATACTTTTACAAGAGGAAGGGGAGGATATTACTTATAGATAATGTGGTGCTGCATGAAGTGATGCTTGAGATTCAGCGTGGTTGGGGGAAGCCATGAACACTATTCTTCCCTGTGTGAAAGATGATAATTAATGTGACGATCTGTGAAATGCTGCATGACAAGGGAGTTAGGGCTCTGGCAAGCTTGATTTCAAGGCAGATGAGAAATTACTTTCAGACGAAAGGATTAGCATAAAATGTTGTGAAGCTCAGGGAGCCCTTGATCCAAAGATTTTGACAGTCACAACAAGGAGATCAACCCCTAGTCATGATGACTAACTCCTACAATGGGAGTATTAACTAATTAAAGAGCATGATAATGAGTCTCCCGAGGAAAAAAAGACAAGAATTTTTAAAGCTCTGGATCTAATATTTTGTATTTAACAAAATAAACTTCTGTTTAGTAAGCAGTTCTAGTAGTAGGAAAAGAAAATATTCTGTGCTGTGCATTGGATTTTAATGCCCCTCGGCCCCCAGACCAGGTACTGAAAGGTTGGCAGCAAGACGGTGGTATGATTGGGGTGCAGGTGGGGCCTTTAATAGGGGGGTCTGCAGAACGAAGATAGGGTACTGAGGGTTTGCCTTTGAAGCGGTCTCTTTCTCTCTTTTGCTTCACAACCACCTTGCAGTGAGCAGTTTTGCTCTTTCCCTGTAACCTCCCTATCACCATGTTCTGCCTTTCTAACAGCCCAGAACAACCGGAACAAATGATTGTAGTTTCAAACATCTGAAACTGTGATCCCAAACAAACATTTCTGTCTTTTAATTTGATTACCTCAGGTATATTTCTCACAGTAACAGAAACCTGAGTAACACAGTAACTTAAGTATAGATACCATGCATTAGTGAACAGTTCTCAGTGCCTCCTGTACTACTTCCTGTATTATTTGGAAGTTTTGATGTGACTGGGCTTTCAGTATGGACTAAACAGAGGTATTTCTTCACAACTCTGGAGATGACTAAATGTATCCAGAGTGAAGGACACTATTATGAATTTAAATATTTCAGAACAACTTCTGATTGTACTTTAGGTCATTTTTCTGTTACTATTCTATGATTCTGTTTATATGAGTACATGGAAAAGTTTGTATACATGAGCGCTTTATTTTTCCTATAATTACTAGGGTTGTGGGGAAGGATGTTGGAATGAAATCTTAAAACACACATGAGCTTAGGAGTTAAATCAACTCTTGATTATCAAACTTATGAAATGTGACTTGGATATACTAAGCTTGTTGTGTCCTCGTTTTTCACACGTAAAAAGAGTATAGTAACTAGATCCAACCTTATATTTTTGTTACATTTAAACAAGTTTCATCATGTATTATCTCTTGTTATATAATTACTTAGGATGAATTCTATAACTTTCCAGCACTACTAATTAAGATTCCATGGCCATTTTTATATAAGGGGTAATGTGGAGGACCTTGTGTGAAACACACAGAGAGCAGTAAAGGATGTGGCCTCTGCTCTGTTCTTTGGATCAAGAGATGGACGGGGGAGAATGGAGGGGAGGGAAAGGGGATGAAAAAAGGGATTAAGAGGTGTTATGTACATGTACAATCCCACAGAGGGAACGTGGGCATTATGTACTTCAAACATGTACTCCTAGAAATAAAAAATAGGAAATTAAAGAAAGGAATAAGAGATGTATTGTTAGGAACATAAAAACTAACTCAAGAAAATGTGAAGAAGCAGTTGTTTATGGCTGTACTCTGGGTTATTACTGTTTAATGAATGTAGATGATAGGATGCTTTTTTGGAGACAGTAGGAAGGTTGTTTTTTCCTTTTTAGGCTTTCTTTTAAAGTAGTGTCATTGTTAGAATAAATAGAGCTCTGTAGGATTGTTTAATTCTAGAGAGTTAATGGTCAAAGGTGGTTCTTTTGATGTGAATAAATGGGGAAAAAAGCAATACATATTCTAATAAAAGCATTTATCTTTAGTGTCTAAATATTGTATGTGTGAAGGCATAGACTTTGAACTAATAATCCTTTAGTTACTAAATTTTCTTATTTTATATATCATTTTTATTATTTGTTTCACAAAGTACTTAAGAATTTTCTAACACCAAGCTAAAGAAGAAATTGAGAAATCATTTACAAAAGTGTTTCTTAAGGAAACTCCAATAATTTCAACTGATCATACAAATAAATCTGCTTCTCCCGAGTGAATACATTTCCAAGTATCTTTTCTATGCCTGTCATTGTGCTTGGTCTTGTGATTGATCACAGCAATGAAGTAAAAGTCAACAGCAACCCTCAAATTTGTAGCAGTTTAGTAAATGAGATGGCGATGATGATGATTTCAGAATTATTCAACATTCAACTCAATTTTTCTGACAGTAAGTGCAAAAACTCAAGAAAAGAAGATGCTGAAATAAAGAATGGAGACTACATCTGGGTTTGAAGAACTTCCTTTCATGCTGATATTCACAAGATGAATGGGACTTGAATAACTAAACACCCATGACAAGCGCAAGTGAAGGTAATGCAGAAATTCTTGAGAATGTTCATGTTACGGAGGTAGAGTTTATGTCCCACCATTACTGCTGTCATCACTGCACTGCACAAAGTTCCTCCTTCTGCCTTTTATTTCTAGTACACAGCACACCGACTTCCAGGAATCTTAACTGATATTTATCACGGATTAAGCATGGAATGGCTGAATACATCTACAGACCAATATTTGGGAGTCAGAATTTATCAGAAAAACATAAATCTAATCATTCTAGAATTGTTTTTGATTTGTAAGTAGGAAATCGTAAGAATGTCCTTTTGCAAAAAGGTGATAAAAATCTAGATGGTGATGGTGGTAAATTCCTCTCTTCCCTTAAAATAAAACCACAAAATGTTAAAATTTTAATAAGAATCACTCCACAGCTTTCAGTGCTCACATGAACATATGGTAATTTACATATATGAATATAGAAATATATGTTTTTCATTTATGTTTCTTTTATGTATAAGTGGAAATGTACATATTTTAGAATAATGTATTTTTACTTAATAAATTTGAATGGATACGACTTCAGATTATATATCTTTTTTTTTTAGTTGTGGCATACTATATTTTAACCATAAATTATCCACTCAGTACTATTTTAATGAATACCATCTGATTATAAAGGGGTATAGATAGATGATAGATGATAGATAGATAGGTAGATAAATAGATAGAGATGTATTTTTCTCTTTTTAGTAAAAATGATAACATAGAGGAAAAATACACCAAAATCTGTCTTTTTTCTTTATTGAATTATATATTTATCACCAAAAGCTTATAATTTACATTCCATAAAAGCTATTGTCCCAAACAGTAGCCTTCTAAAATATTATTATTGATATATGCTTCTTATTAATGTCAATGGGACTTAGGAAATAAAGCCTATGTCTCCATATCTGGTTAAATTATAATTCATATGTCTTGATTATTGTTATTCTTTTTTTAATTACTTGTTCACAATATTTGTAATTTTCACTAATGTGTTGCTACCTACCCAAAGTATTGCTTAATGCTATGAATGTATTTGAAAAATGCATCATCTTTGGCTGATTGTCAGATTGTACTAACTCAATCCTAGGTGAGAATGTCAATCACTGTACACTGTCTTGTAATGCAATGGAGAGATTCTGAACACAGAAATTATGGTGGCTTCTTCCAGATTTACAGTAAACTCTTTATATACATATGTATTATATATTATATATATGTATTTTATTGTAAAATAACAACAAAAATATGTACAGTAAATCAGTAACATTTTCATTTAATCAAGTATTATATACTGTACACAATTATATATGCTCTGCTTTTATACCACTGATAGAACAGGTTTGCCTACATTAGTGTCACCACAAACACTTGATAACATGTTATGTGACAGTGATGGTGGCTGCAGTGCTGCTAGGTGATAGGGATTTTTCAGTCCCACTACACCTTTATGGGATTATGACTATATACACCATGCAGTCCATCACCAATCCAAACATCCCTATATGTTATATTACTATATTTTCAGGGTAATGGTATATTAAATTTTTACCACTTTACTCATACTATTGTCTTCTCATAAGTGTTTTTAATGTATATTTATATGCCCATTTAGTTCCTTTTTTCTATTCTAACATTACAATAGATGCAAAAATTTTACTTTTTTTCCTCATGGACTAAATTTTTGCTTGCTTCCTGTGGTTACATTTTCTCTTTCCTCTGAAGATCCTCCTAAGCCAAGTTTATACAAATATTATACAATGTTCTATTTCTAAATAAGAAAATTAGTAATAACTCCCATGGTTTAAATTTTAAGCATGTACAATAGTTCTAAGCATAACAAAAATGTGCTGAAAATATACATAGTTCTACTACATCAGGCATTAGTTGTCTGTGGTTACACGATAACCACAGGCTCCCCGTGGCCCTTTTTCTTGTGGATCTGTGGATTGCAGGGGTGTCTCTGCTTCTTTATTGTGGGGCTGGGTGGCTCATAATCCACTTGCCCACCTACCCACTGTATATCACTGAGGATCAGGCAAACTCTTCTAATGACATTGACCGTGATTGATGGGGAAAGCTTGTATCAAATTCACTTTCCTTATGATAGTTGACATCCCAGTGGCCAAATCAAGTAAGGGGGTGACCCCCAAGCTCGAGTAAGAGACAAATTTCACCTTTAGAGGACAGTCTTCATGAAATTTTGCATGGATACATAATAGCATGAAAATTGGCCTTATAATTCAATTGAGTCATACATATATATCTGACATACACATATTTAAGTAGATAAATATTCCCATATACATATGTTTATGATTATACTACATAGGAATATACATATTAACTTGAGTGGAATTTGATGTATATCACACATATCATGACATTTTAAAGAGGTAATCCCCAAATAGCAATGTCCTCTGGAAGCACTGAAATTAATTCTTCTGTCCAAAAGGAAGAATTTCATATTTAAGTTAAGGAATGGCTGTTGGAAAAGTTTGCAAAATTAACTCTTGTTGTGTATCTGTAAGAACTCAACTTCACCCAGAGTTACTTTATTCTACTTGGTTTTCTTACAAATGCACTAATTTTATCTGTCTGTGTTCAAGCAGTTATAAGTAGTAGAAACTATGGATCACTCAGGAATCTACTAGTGTTTTTTGGTCATTTGTTTTTTTTTCATACTTAAATTTGGTAGTAGGACTTCAACATCATGTTTTATTCAGCATATATTACTTGATCAAATCTTTTAAAATATATTTCATGTTATGACTTGAAACGGAATTACAGATTTTTGGAATATTTTCTATGATTACACAATCTCAAACAGTATTTCATCTTTCAGACTATTAGCTTTGAGGTGCACACACACACATACACCCACACACACCCACACCCACACACACACACACACACACACACACACACACACTTTGCATTTGACCCGACAACGGCAACATTGATTAAATAGGAAAAAGGAATAAGTACAGGCTGAATGATAGCCAAATTAGTCAAAGCTCTTTTAAAATGTATTATCAAGTGAACAATATAAGGTAACTAAGCCTTGCCAAGAAAAATGCCTAAAGAGCTTGCCAAGAAGCCAGATGCTCCTACTGTTAAATTATCTCTTGCAGATTGGCTCTGGCCTCTTACAACTGGCACGCCCACAGGTATCACTCACACTGCACTGCCGTATGGCTCGCGCTAATTATTTAAAAATAGTTTGCTTCTTATTCAAAAGTGAATGGTTTTGTATATTTATTTTAATCTCCTAGGCAAGTGACATTTTTTGATAAGGCACGACAAATATAATATGCATAAAATAGGTTAGTTTAACTTAAATAGGTTATTTGATAAAAATAAGATAATATTTACTGGTGCTGGCTTTTATAAGATGTCTTATATTTTTCATCATTCATCCCTTTTCTGAAAGTAGGCTTACTGGACGCCAATAAGGAACTGGAAAACATCAAAATATAATCATCTGGTTTTTAAAGTATTGATGCACTATAAATTGTACTCTTAAACAAGCAACACAAAAATGTTCTTTTTGCAGTTTGTAGTCTATCATTACTGTATATTCACATCCTTAGAGAAAGACTCGAAATACGAGGAAGTCTTTAATTGATTTGCACATTTTTTAATATACCATGATGCATTTTAAACCTTGAACAGTCTAATATTTCTTAACGTTCTCCAAATAGCATTTTGAGGTGTATTAAATGCATGAAATTTATTCCTACAGAAGCAATTGAATTTAAGAAAAAAAATTCCAGTGATGCAGGACAAATTTAAACAACCATGTTACGCACTTTTGATTCTCCACCATGCTATTATTTTTCTAAATGTGTTAACAATCTTTCAAAGTATTGGCTTTCATGTTTATCTAAAGATTGGGAAAGTTTTGAAATCTTCGTTTTATTTTAAGGAGATCTCATTGCCTCAGATATTGTGGAACGCTGTGCCAAGTGAGAAAAGGGATTGGAATGAACCAGAACAATATTATGTAAGGTTCACACAAAATACACGGGTGGAAATACTTTGCTTAAATCATCTTTGTCATATATTCAAAATATTTTATACTGTAGGTTAATATATATACATAATACATATATTCAAGAGAATTTAAAGAATGAAATAACAACATTCTGCAGTGTAGCAGCTTGTGTTGGTGATAATCGTTGCAGCACTAAAAATTTATAAATATATAAAAGCCCTCAACTTCATTTTTCCTATTGGTAATTGAAAACTAAAGGACAGTTTACTTAAATTAATACCAAGTGTGCTCAAAAACATGTGTATTAAGGTAAAATGTAAAAGAAGTTGTGATAATTACATTATGTGGTCAGTTATATTTGAATTATTATTTTATACATGTTTTTCATTGAGGTTTTAAATTCAACAGTTAATCATATATATGTAAAAATAATAGAACAGATGTTTATTTTCTCTGCTTGATTAAGATTATGATTTTTGTAATGTTATAACATAAAAAAGAGATATTATCTATGTATATAAATGTATACAATATACATCTCTGTAAGATCTGAATTTGCCAATGTGTTATAAAATTTATTGTACTGTGAATAAAATTGATGACTTACACTTTATATTTATAACTTATAAACCAATGCACAAATCTAGAAATGTGTGTTTTATATATGGCTTATAGGCAATAAACAGTCTAATATTAAAAACATTATATAACAAGATACACTGAGATTTTATATATATTCAAATATACATGAATCCATTGTACATTTGTAGTCACTAGCAAAACAGTTATATATATTTTTGAAAATTACCATTGTTATTAAAGCAATAAATACCAGACTTATGGAAATTTTTAAGCTACAGTATTACATGTTTAAGCAGACACAAGACTTTTCCCTGGTGACCTTTGTTGGGAGGAGGAATCTGGGTGGGAAACATCAGTTGCTGGCATGATAACGAGTCTACTTCACTGCAGACGAGTTCATTCTTATTCCATCCCTAAGGTCTTGTAATTTGCAGTTGTATGGCACTTACAAATAAATTTTAAAAAGGGTGTTGTACATAACTAAATCCAGCATTCCATAAGAACGACATTTACAAGTATAAGGGAAAAATAAGAATAAATACAAATGAAGCTAGATGACAAAGAGAAAAACAGAATTCAATTTTCTAAAACATCAATTCTTGGAAAAACATTAAACAAAACAAACAAAAACCTAATTCTATATGGATGCTTACTTCTCATAATTAGAAATCAGCTTTGTTTTGGCATCATATCACCTGTGTGCAGCAAAATAATATGATTATTTTGGCTATAAATGACTTCTTAATTTTAATTAGTTTATATGACAATCTCATGTTAGGACAGTATAAAACTAAGTTCACTTATACATGATTTATTAAATTTAGCTAACTGGAAATAGCAATTTTTTCTTTTCAGAAGGATTCTTGACCTTAGCATATGAAGGACTCATATTTGAAAATCCAAAATACCAATAAACAATATTGAGTGAAATGAGACATACTGAAGCTTTGAAATTTACAGCCCTTTTAGAAGAGGTCAGTGAAAAAATGCAAATGAAAAACATTCAATTCCTTGGAAAAACAGATATTTAAAACATCTAAATAAAAATTAAGCAGATTAAGCTATTTTGAGATAAGATTTAAAATAGAAGTAGTCTAGATTATAAGTAGCATTAATGTTCCAGTCATTATCAAACTTTATAATATTTTAAAGGACAAACAACTTCAACTGCTTAATGTATATCAGCTTAGAGTAAATCAGAATATGAGGAATGTAATTATTTCATCAGAGCAAACAAATTGCTAACATGCTTAGTAACAGCATAATATTTAAAAGTAGAATAAAGAGTTTAACTGCAGGACTGTTGAAAATGTAAACCAAACAATCATTTTAAGAAGGATTATACATTTATTAATACATGTAATCGCTTAGAAGATTTAGGGATAATATGTTTTTCATATTAACATTATAAGGAAATAATGGTGAAATAAAGCATATTTACAAGTTGGGAGCCAAGAAGAACAGTATCAGAGTTACAGGATAGACAAAAAAATGGCCCTTATAATTTGAAAAATACCTTTAATTTTTGTAAGCTCAGTTTATTCAGTAGTGAATGTTTTGGTGACATGGTAAATCTGACTAAGTATTTAGAAAAATGAACTGAAACTATTTACATCTTTCCTTCCCACTAGTTTCAGAAAACTGAAGCAATAGGAGTATATTCAAAGTAGACCAGGACACTAAGGAAAGTTCTATAAAATTAATCCCAGGAGGGTCAGAAACTGCAAAGCCGGTTTCAGCAGCTCTCAAGGGATGCCACTGCCAAGCGAGAAATTTTATTATAAAAAAGATAATGATGGCCATTTGGGTTGTTTCCAAGACTTAACTCTTACAAGCTACGCTGCTAAACATTGTCTTCCTCTTTAAAATTAAAAAAATAGCGACAGTGTGAGGAAATGAGCAAATGTGTTAGAAATAACAAAAAGCTGAACACAGAGGCATGAAAAATATAAAAATAACTATTCTTAAAATAGCAAAGTTTTTTTTTGTTTTGTTTTGTTTTGTTTTGTTTTTCTCCGGTACCGGGAACCGAATTCACGACCTTGCGCTTGCCAGGCAGGCACTTTGCCGCTGAGCTAAATCCCCAGCCAAAATAGCAAAGATTAACCAGTAATTACTAACAGTGTATAGATACTTACAGAATTTAAATTAAGAGGTTAAAGAATTTAAAGGCAAGAGAATAGTTATCTGGCATAAGTTGGCTAACAATTATACAAGGTTTAGAACATCGAATGTGTGTTAAATATACTTATATACACTCTACTTGAAATAATAAAATTAGTCTTGACTAACAGTGATCCTGACTTATTGCTAGTAAAAATATTTTGACAATAGGGTAAAGAAAGTCATATTTTAAACTCATAGAGGAACATGGAAAAAGGCAAAATCATTATTCGTTATATATTTTTGCTTAGTAAATTCCATCATTTATACACTTTGTATATCACCACTTTGTCCTTATTCTGACCCAATTACCTAGTTTAAAGTTCCAGATATGATTTTTATCTAGATCACAGTAGAAACAAATGGGCCCATTGATAAGGCTAAAATCTCTTCGTGGAGCTTATGGTATGATTAAAACAAGAGATATGTACTATATTCATTTACTCTATGCAAACTTCTGTTATTTCTCATTGTTTTCATTAGAATGCTTCTTCTAAAGTGCTTTTAATGATAACTAAAGAGATCCCTTCCAGGTCCTCATCGCAGCCTGGGAAATTTACACTTGCAGTCCCATGAAAAGACATTGGAATTCTAGTGAGTTAATTCCAGTCTACCACGTCCAGTGTCACCCATGGCAAGAATAAAGACTATAAGGCATATCCATAGTTATGAAGAGCCAAGGGGTCCTAAATCCAGCCATGATGATGGCGATCTAGAACAAAGGCCTTTACCCAACGCTGAAACTGGGTTTTATTCATGAGGAAGGCAGTGGCTTGAGGATGAGTGACTGTGAGAACTCTGGGAAGTAGATAACTGCTAGGAGCTGGGCTGGGTAGGAGGCCTGAAATCACCTCTGCAAATACAGAGAGAAAGATCTGCAGAAAGAGTAATCTGCATAACACAATTGAGATAGTATCTAATGTTTTGTGGTCAGTGCTTCAGCTCTGATATGTAATCTTTCAAGCCCCAGGAACTCATAGCCTCCAGCCCAAAGCTCCATCCCAGTCAATAGCGTGGAGCACTGGCTCACATGGGGCTCATACCTGGGAACAACTGAGGTCCAGGGAAACACATCTGCCATCTTCAAAGACTACCATCAGTACCTGGGCTAGACCAGTATGCTTTGCTTAAAGCGAATTGAAGGGATAAGGAAAGGGTCCTAACCAGCTCTGTATATATCAATACATGGAAATAGGGTCAGTCTCAGCCAAAATAGAGACAATTGCTCCTCCTTCAAGGACAGTCCCCTAGGTGGTCCTCCACAATAACTGCTGAGAAATTTTAGTCTCTTAACAAACCTTAGCAAGTCTGAGAGACAGAGAGAGAGGGAGAGATGGAGAGAGGAGGAGAGAAAGAAAGAGAGGGAGAGAGCTGTATCATATAAAAACTGCACACTGCACTATAACTCCTGAAGACTGGCATATTCCCTACACTAGGCTACCGTTTTGCCTTGTCTCTCTGGGTAGACTTCATTCTATACTAATGAATCTTTGTTGTATTAGAGTTGCTCAGGAAATCCTGTTATAAAACAAACTTTTAGGGGGTTGGGTATTTAGCTCAGTGGCACAGCGCCTGCCTGGCAAGCATGAGGTTGTGAGTTCAATTCCCAGTACTGGAAAAAAAAATAAAAAAAAAAAAAAAACCAAAAAACCCAAACTTTTAGAACATCTGAAAGAAAAGTTGTTCTCTTTTACACAGAAGTCACAATGTCTTGATAAATTCTTTGTACCACTGGCCATTTTCCTACCTGTTTGGATGGACAACCTGTTTTTTGTGGTTGATTTGTTATATACTATCATGTAAACTGCAGCACTCCTCTGAAACAGAAATCTTTCCTTTGTAATTGCTTTAAAAAATGCAGATACTGTAAACTTTAGAACTATATAACATCTACTCTGTGATTATTTTATGACAACAAATTTGGATAATCTCTGATACACTAGCAATTGGGAAGCATGAAATTCCTTGCAAACATTTAGATTTATATTATACCTCCAGACACACCATATGTTACACATATGCTTTGAATAGCCCTGTGGATTTTTGTTGCCATGAATGATTTCCATCTGAATAACATTCTTCATCTGAATAACAATATATATATATATATATAATGTATGTATATATAAACATATAATATTTTATTCAGAAACAGGAACAACTTGTAAAAATGTAGCAGTCACAAGTTACACCTGTTGAGAGCTACTTTATCAGTCACTGAAAACAAACTACGTGTGTAAACAAGTTTAGAAGGAAAACTCTCAAGGGTGCAAAATATTGCTTCTTCCAACGGAGTTTTGGACTCAAGAGAGTAAATAAGTAGCCAACTCTTTCCAAACTGCATGGAGGTATATTTGATTCATGCAATTGTTTCTTCTCAAAATGCACTTAATGTTCCAGAAAAGAACAGGCAGTAACTGTAGACAGTTTTTTTTGTTTGTTTTTACTTTTGTATGTTCTAATCAACATTTCTTTGTGTCCTTCTATTATATTATTGCCCAAGTTCCATTTGATCATGAGTTTCATAGGTTGTCAGTCTCCGTCCACTCTAAATATACAATGTCACGTTTTACCTATGAGTCTCTGAGTCACAGAATCAGTATACTCCTGAATTATATAAAGCTAGAGATGTAGCTCATTGATGGAGTTCTTCATTAGCAAGAGGTCCTGAGTTCAATTCCCAGTCCTGCAAATTAAAAAAAAAAAACAAATGACATACAGATAAGTTCACATGTATCATATCTAGCACTGTCTTAGAAATCTATTAACAACAGGCTGTTGGATGGCATCACCAGGCTGCTGTCACCTGTGGACCCTTACCCAGACACTCTTTTGCCACATTAGTTACTCCCTAATGTGTCCTTTGAGTGTCAGTACACAAGTAATCAGGAGCATGGAGCACATTCTTAGGAATTTTGCATCTTCAACTTGGGGGTAGAGAGACTAAGAAATACTGATGTCTGCTCTTCCCTGTAAAACAGTGACTTCTTTGATGGGAAGCCAAGTGAAGAGGGGGTTCTCTCTTCTAATGCACACTTGTCATGAATACAGCTTAGATGATGCTGATGTAAGGGTTGTGGGGATGTTCTAGAACTAAGCAACATTCCACACCAAAGATAGATTGTTTAGAATGGTCCCTGCCACTACCTGGCTGGTAATAATTTACGATCAGAGAAAACGGAAGATACACACAGACACAGTCTGAATGGTTGCAGGCATCATTTTTTTTAAACATGGACCTGATGTTGCCAGTTGGCACCCTGTGATTGGTTGAAGCTTCACTACTGTGATTGGCTGAGATTAGTTGTTCCGTTACAAGAATATTTTAAAAGTATGTTACCGTTTATTTACATATAAACCTAGGATTAAGTCCATTGTATGCAGAGGCTGTTGGGGTGAAATTATCATTCAAGTATGGGGGGTAGTTTAGGCCAAATTTATTTTACTTTACACAAATTACATTCCTTCTGCTGGGAAGTGGGTGTTCAGAGCTCCTTACACTGCATTCTGAAAGCACGCTGAGTTTTTTGGAGCATGTTGAGTTTCTTGAAGTTTTTATTTAATAAAAGTGCTTATGCATTCAGGTGCACGGGTGAAGTCACAAAGGTTTAAAACTTTTGTGTTTGGTACTTTATTCCTAGGTGTTGGTGGAAAATACCCATAATTAGTTGCAACAGAAAATCTTGTACATCACGTTTTAACTGTTCTTGTAATTATTAAACTGATAATTTGCAAAAACAGAAATGAAAATTCAGGCACTTTGGAGGCCTCATGATAATGTTTTCTGACATTTGTTTTGACTGATTATTGATAACAGAATCTAAAGTAATGGCAGCATATAATATGTTTAATATTAAACAAAGATTTGTGACTACTGAGCTCTATTAGGGAGCTTAAAACAATTTTTTTTTCAAGATGAACAGATGGTCAAGTATGAGATAATGAAGAATTCAATGTAGAAATTTGAAAACTACTTTTAGTATACATAATGTCCAACACAGATTGGATTAGTTTACAAGTTTTCTACCTTATTTAGGGACACAGGAGAGATTTTGCTCACTGAACATGAGTGCGATATTTTGTATTTGAATTTTATCATTTAAAAAAATCTGAGCATTTCTGATTAATTTAGAGTGTCTGAGAGTCAGAGAAAAAGCAAATGTTTTACAGAGTGAGAGAAATTGAGTGTAACTTACCCCTTGAAGCTCAGTTAAGTAAGGAACCACATCATTTATTTGTAACTGTACATGCAACTTCACAGGGGGTACCTGGTATGGGGTAAGAACACAACAGTAAGCCTTAACAGATTTTCACTGGGAAGCAAACTATCATGAAGAATTGAAGAATGTCAATCTCATATCTCCAATAATTGCCAGTCTAACATAAATGTTAAGATAAGAGTTTAAATAACCAAAATAAGAGTTCATATATGAAAAGGTGCACATGAGTGGCTGAGATCCTGAGATTTTTAAGAAATCAGACAAAATGAGATCAGTTTGGAGTAATAATATAACTTAATGATTCTTTGAGAAGTATAAGATTTTAGGTTATTTCTAAGTAATGAAAATATTTGTGAAAGGGAGCAAAAGAAGAGTATATATTATTTATGACAGACAATCAAAGAGTGAATAATATTTAAATGAATAAATAAAGGAGAGATAATTTCAAAATGCATAATAAATGTTTGGGCTAATACAATTATGACAATAGTCAGCAGGGAAGATAGGGGTCCTTGCAAAATAATTGTGGGGTACATAGCTGCTCTCTGGCCAGTTTATGGAGAGCTTTGATAGTATGAAAATCTTGGGCATTATTGTAAGAAGTTACATGTTATTAAATGACATAGTTGAGGAATAGCTTGGTGAAAGGAATAATTTGAAAAGCTGTGTTTAACAAATATAAATTCTACAGTGCAAGAACTCCAAATAGAAAAGCAATTAGTATCTAAATTAAATACTGTTGGCATGAGGTAACTAAGAGACTATATAAATATCTTCACAAGATTGCAAAATAAAATGCTAATAAGGTGAGTGAAATTCTGAAAATAACACCAATAGAACTTGAGCTAATGAGCTTAAGTACTGAGAGAGGATGATGTAGAAGGAATTGAACACACTCTCAAGGTAGCCCAGAGAAATTGGCATTACAAACAGAAAAAGTATTATATTAATGACTCTATAGAATGGAAGTAGCACGTAAAGTCTTACAATGTTGTGCTTATTAATATACATACATAGGCTTATTATTATTTGTATATATAAATCAAAGTGGATGTTACCTTATTTTAAGTATTTATCATTGGTGAAGACAGAGGCCATAAAAATGCTGATTTTGAATCTGCTATTATATAACACAATAAATAGTCATAAACATCTTATATTAAAAATGTTTTAAATTACTAGAATACCCAAGTTTAATGGGTAAAGTTCACATAGTGCCACTAGTTTATTTTCCACTATAAAATGTCTATATAGTAAAGTAGTTAGAAAGTATATATTCTTCCTAAAATGACAGTTAACTGTGTTATTCTGGATAATCTGTGAGTGTGTCATGTACAAATTCTTAGCAATTTTAATTAGAGGAAAAATACTACTGATAACAAAGATAACATATAGTCACTAGTCTGCAAAGAAACTATAAATTTCCTAAAATAAAATATATATTACAAAAAGTATCCTGACTTTGAGCTGTCAGAGCATTTTCCTGCTTTAAAGATCTCTTGGAACAGAATGCATTTTGTAACATACACCGTTGTGATCAAGCCTCATTGTCATTTTAGGGCAATTGGTGACCTGAAATAAAACTTCAGTTCCCACCTAGAGAGCCAAAGGAATAAAATTATATTATTTATAGTCATAATCACAATCAAAAGAGATGTAGTTCAGGGTCATTCTTATTGTAATAGAATTCAGGTACATGAAAAATACATTTCTCATTTTCTTCTTTAATAACCCATCATTTTTTTAGGATATGTGAGGCACACTGCTAGCAAACTTCTTGGTGGGTCCTTACTGATAAGCTTTAACATGGGAAGTATCATGCTGAGGTAATAAAGGTGAAATTTTCTGGGAAGTGAGAGAGCCAATTATTCAGAAATTGCATCAGGTCACCTTGCTCATAATTCTCAAGCAAGTTTCAGGTGAATAAATTACCAGTTCACAGTCCACATTCAATATCATCCAATCTATGCTGAATAAAATGTTGACTTTCACAGTCATGTAAACTGAAAAAGGAAAGAAAAACTTTCAGGAACACTGCCATGAATAATTGAGTTAGACAGAGAAATAGAAGGAAATATCTCTTCTCTTTGCTTATGTCTACCTCTCATTGAATCTGTGCAGACCATTATTTCATATCATTTATGACTTTTAAATCCTTCTCATAGTTACCTTTGAAAAGAGAATGTGTGTTATGCATTACAATAGTGGAACAATTATAAAACAATATTTTAATTCTAATATAAAGGTTATAAAAGATTTAAAAACCATTTTTAATATTTTGCAGTATTTGATAAAAATTAACTGAAGTTTTTAGTCCAGTTGCTTTCTCTATGCTTGAAATAGTTTACAATATATTGCTTGAGTGTGCTGAGAGGATATTTGGATTTATAATAATTTAGTGATAACAGATTTAGATTTAAAATAATTGTTGACTCTTCACATATGTTCATCATTGGCATATACATGGCCCACTTTCAATTGTATCATATTTCAAAGTTATTTTCTACTAAAATTTGTGAGTATTCACATATATAACCATATAATCCTTGGTTCCTTTCCCTGCCTTCCTAAATCTGAATCTCATGATTAACATTTCCTTACTAGTAATTTTATAGGACTTTATTTCCTCTCCCTCTGTCTCTGACTCTGTCTTCTCTCTCTCCCGCCTCTATCTGTGTGTTTGTGTGTATATACATACATATATATGTATGTATGTGTTATATATATATATAATTGTTTTGGTTATTTTTCAGATTTTCATGTTTTGATCATATCATATATTTTTAGATTTTTTTGTTAATTGTATGGTGCTGAAATGCATCATTATATTATTGTAGCTCATTCATAGTTACCACTATAAAACATGCAATGTGTTCATAATCTTAACTATTTTTCCTGTTTATGGATATTTGGATAATTTCCAGTCTTTATGGTTGTGTAAAATGTTGTTGTAACCATGGCATTCTTTGACATGAGAAACTGAAAAGTATGTACTAATCAAATGTTGCATTTTACTTTGGTATTAGCAATTTTTTTCTTCAAAAAGTTACAATTTAGAAATTTAACGAATGAAAGAGAGCATTTTTGTCTGCTTTCTATTGTTAAAAATAAAACACCATAGACTGGGTAAGTTATAAAGAAATGAGTTATACTTCAGTTTATGGCTCTGGTCCCTATTCAGATGTTCCCTCCTAGTGATGGTTTTCTTGCGGGTACAATCCTGAGGCAATGCAAGGCATCACACAGCCAGGGACGGGGAGCGGGAGAGAGACCGAACAAAACTAGCTTTCATAGCAGATTTACTCTCAAGACAATCTATTAAAGGGGCTGGGGATTTAGCTCAGCGGCAAAAGCGCCTGCCTGGCAAGCGCAAGGTCATGAGTTCGGTTCCCGGTACCGGAGAAAACAAACAAACAAACAAACAAAAAAAGACAATCCATTAAAGCGTTAATCCACCAGGTATGTGAAGGTTTCATTCATTGATGAAGGCAGACCCATCGTTACCTGTTAAAGATTCTATCTAGTTCAACTGTTTACAATCTCATGATAATGATTAAATTTCAATGAAGTTTTCAGGGAGTAAGTAAAGTTTATACTACATCAAGGGCTGTCATTCTTTCCCTTTTGCTGCAATAAAATAGCTCAGAGATTTTATTCAAAGACAGTGCAATCTATATTCAGTTGCAATTTTCAGACACTAATTGTAGAACGAATGTTTAACTTCAGAGTTTTTAGGTACAAGAACATAAAACAAAATGAATTAGCTAAAGTAATAGAATGAATAAATGATGACTCTATTAAGAGAGTATTGGTATAACCCATGTATAATGTGAATAAAATCTCAATAGTAATCTGTATTTGAGAACAAATTCCATCAAGACTTCTTTTCTGTCTATCCCTACTTATCTTTATGAATTTTTATAGCATAATTTTATATCTTATTTTACATGATCTTTACATTTTTATTGCTTGCTATTGTATGAAATGACAAAAATGATCACCATAAATATCACCTTCATCCTATGTTTTCAGAGCAATGTACTAAAATATTCTAGTTCCGCTTCTCAGCTCTTTCCAGAAAAGGATAGCCATTAGTTCAGTTTATGTCAGTGCCCATAAATAAACCAACAAGCACATCTAAGAATTTGAGTTCTAGAATCTTACTATAAGGCTGCTGTTGTAACAGTAAGGATGGATCTTCGATTTCAAGAATAGGAAGGAAAGAGAAATTTCTTGAAGAATGTGCTGCATAGCTAAATTTCTAAATACCAGGAATGGCTAGTGGTTCTTTCTTAAGTATCACCTTTCTCCACTTATTATTTGTAATGTGTACCAGGGTATCTGTGTTTGTCTATGTCTATTTGGAAAATTTATTTAGACTTGATGAATTTACTCTGATGATTGTGAAGATGTAAATTCTAGCACCACCAGTTCGTAATCATGTGTCATTCTTTGTAATATTTTGTAATTTGTCTTGTGCCTTATTATACCAGGTGTGGAATATCACTAATAAGAAAATATCATGGCAATACAAACCATAAGGATTCATTAACAATATTCAAAATACAGAAATGTATGTTCTTTTAGTTTTAATAACTTTTGTGTCACACATAGATATGGTATATGTTGATGCTACAAAACTTCTAAAATACTTGCAAATTTTTAAAAATTTTATTGGTATATGTTTGCAATACATAGTGTTTGCACATGTTTTGGTGAATTGTTACATGTATGTGTTATATCTTGATCATTTTCAATCCCTTTTTCCCCTCACTACCCCCTTACCTCTGATACACATCCCCATTTCCTGTTCTCTACAATTAACCCTAACCGTAACCCTAAGTCAACTCTCTCAGAAATGGAGTTATTCCTACTTGCTTTTCGACTCTGGCAGTATGTGGTATTTTTTTTCATTGTTCACTTTTAGTCTGTGTGCTTTCTTAGAGATAAGATGTATCTCCTGAAGGTAACATATAGTTAGGTTTGTTTTATAATCAGTTCTGCCAATCTGTGTTTTGATTGGAGAGTTAAGATCATTTGCATTAAATGTTATTATTGAAAAGTTTTTACTGATATCTATCATTGGATTATTTTTCTATTACTGACGCATTTTCTCCTTTTGTTTAACTGCTATCCATATTAGATTTTTATGTTGGCCTTGCTGTGTTTGTTTAGGATTCGCTTGAGTATTTCCTAAAATGCAGGTATGGCACTCATAAATTTCTTTAAATTACCTTGTTATGGAAAGTCTGCATTTTTCCACCAAATTTTAAAGAATAATTTTGTAATGCCTTGTAACCTGGGTTGGAAATTATTTTCTTTTGTGTTTTTAAAAACTTGGCTCCAAGCTTTTCTAGCCTTTAAGGGTAGAAGAAATCTCCTATTTTTCTGCTAGATTTGTCTTCATATATTACTTGGAATTTTTCCTTAACAGCATTTACTATTCTGCCTCTGTTCTGAATTTCTGGGATTTTCACTCAGACGTGCCAGTGTGTCATAGAAATATTCTTTTCTGGTCATACATATTTGTGTTTCTAAATGCCTTGCTTATCCGGATATCCACTTCATTCCCCAGATATGGAAACTTTTCTTCAATAATTTGGTAGTTAAATCTGTATTCCATTAGACTTCCTCTCTAACCTTCATTAATTCAATAACCCTTAGGTATGTATTTTAGAATAGTCTGGGAGCTCCTGGATCATCTTTTAGTTGTGCCTTGTTTTGGGAGTGTCACTGGATCTATATCAAATGTGTCCTAAGTCCTGGTATTCTACCTTTTAGCTGATCATGTTTATTGCTGATACTTTAAACTGAGTTTCCCATTTCCAGGATTTGTGCTTGATTCCTTTCATAAACTCCGATTTTTTCCTAAAGTGGTCATTCATGTTTTGTGTATCCTTCTGCAAGTCATTCAGCTGCTTATTTGTCTCTTTGTTAAGCTTATTGATGATATCAAACCGAATTATTTACTGAATTATCAACTGATCTTATCAACTGAATTATTTATTAGTAATTGTTTTATTCATCTGCTTGCTTGTCTTATCTTTGATCTCTTCAATCATTTTATCCATGACATATAAAGTTTTTTGTCTTGAAGTTCATTTTCCTCAGTGCCTGTAAGATCAGCTTTTGGAGTGCTATGAATTTTTAGAGGCATCTTGTTGGTTTTAGCATGATTCTTGTACCTTTGTTCCAGTGTGGTAGATCAGTTGGGATAGAAAATTCTGTCACTATAGTAGAGATCACATCAGTAAGGTTTCTCTTGCAATATGTCCTTGGCTTTGGGTAGAATACAGCATGTACGCATCTATTCTATCTATCTAAAATACTCTGTTCGGGGGCTGGGGATTTAGCTCAGCGGCAAAGCGCCTGCCTGGCAAGCGCAAGGTCGTGAGTTCGGTTCCCGGTACCGGAAAAAAACCAAAATAAAATAAAATAAAATAAAATAAAATACTCTGTTCGGCCCTTATTAATGCCTTGAATGGACGGAAGAATTATAAAATAATGTAACATCCAAAGAATAAACCATATTTTAACATTTAATCTAAAACTTATTTAGAGTGTTTTCAACAACCCAGAAAGATGAAGAAATAGTAGCGAGAATGAACAATCCAAGAACAAGGAAACTAGGAAAGAACAGAAGAAAAATAAAATCAAAGCAAAAAAGAGGAGGAAAATGGGAAAATAGGTATACATAGTATTATTTTTATGCCTGACCATAACGGGGGTGGGAAAAGAGGTTTGAGAGTTATGTGAGTGGCTAACAGAAAAAAGAAGGAAAGGAAATACTGAAAAGTGTGCGGAGCTGTATGGGTGTTGGAACCAGTTAATCCCCCATCCCCGACAGCAGCTATTCAGTGCTAGAAGACTCAAGCAGTGACCCTTGGTGAGGGAGAAATCAAAAAGTCAATGTAAATCAATGCAGAAATGAAAATGTGAATCCATACCGAGGTGGAGTTCCATACCCACCTCTGGTCCGCACCACCAGTTCAGGAGTGAAGGAGTCTGAGCTTGCAAGCAGGTCATCCAGTTGTCACGCTCACTAACTGCAGACAGGTTTGGAGCAAGAGCCAATGCTTTGCTCAATTCCTGTCCTGAGGGCTTTAAATACTATATTCCACAGGCTCTGATTTCCTCAGGATTCTTGGTGGTGCCTTACTCTACTCACTTCAGGAAGTTTAGGTGGGAGGTTCTCTACTAACCAGAGATTTTCAGACAGATCTCCCTCTATCCTCACATTTTTTCACACTGTCTCTGGAACTTCAGGTTCCTTTTTCTCAGATCACTCAGACCTCTGTGATTTCAGTGGCTCTGGGGTACACAGGGAGGTTTTCTTACTTTAGTGAAGGCTGCTTTCCCTTTATACTCCTCCCCCATGCAGGAGGGTTCTAATTGCTCCAGGCCTCTGAATATATCTTTGGGTCCCTTTTTTCTCAGTGCACAGAGCCAGAGAGGTGGTGGGGGTGGTGGCATCCATGGTGAGTGTCCACTTGTGGCTGTGCCTTGCTTCCTTGCCCTGAGCGGTTTTTGCATTTCACAGGGTAGAGGCATCATTAGGCTTGGGCTGGGCTGCATACTGGGTTTTAGGAATCTGTTTGGTGTTATTATTACTGACTGTGAGCTATGTAACGGAGGAGAAACAATGGAGTTGCCAAGGCAGATGGACAATGGCATCTGGGATGAGACCAGCATTGCAGGCACTAACCCACTTTCTTTCCCTACAAGCATTGCGCTTTGCACAAGGTGGCTAACATTCTGAACTTAGGCTAGGATCCGTGCTGTTGATTTTGGGGTCTTTTTACTGTTATTGCCACAGATTCTGAGCAGTGCCCTGTGGGAAGAAACCACTTGCTTCCATTGTGTGGTGAATAATTGGATTTCCAGATGTATGGTGAGAGGAAGCTGAGCTCACATGCAGCTTCTCCTCTTATCCTAGCTTTCCCATTTTCTGCATGTGCTTTGATCGCTCTCCCACTCAGAGGCTGTTCTGGGGGTTGAACACTACCACTCTGTGTAGCATGCACTGCCTGACCTTGTGTCCACCTTGGAGCGCTTCTTTCCTTTCAAAATTTTTATATTTTCTTCATATTGATTGTAATATTTATGAATATTCTATTACTGTTGTATGTATGAAGATGTATAATCATATAAAGTCTTCAATGTCATTTTATAGCCTTTAATGAATCAAACTCATTATTTAAGAAATTGTCATTCTAGTAAAAAAAAAAGTCTAGTGCTTCCCTAAATGGGATTAAATACTAAATTTTTACATATGCAATTTCAGTTATGTAACTGTCACAGATATACTTGTTCATTTAAACTCAAAAATGATAGTTATTCCCTATCTTTTTCTTTATTATCTGTGTTCTTTTGGATGGAATATAAAATTTGCTTGATTGTAAGCATTGAAATGCATCTCTTCCTTCTAGAGTTTTCTCAAGTTTCCATCTGTGATTTCATTGATTAATATTTATATGTAACAGGAATACTATTAGAATTTTTGTGCCCACTGTTACAGATCATAAAATGTTTTATTTAAACAAGTTACCAGATACTATGAATCATGTATACGGTGATGTGGATTTTCAGAGGCAACATTTGACTGCACAACCTCAGTTGCCTTTATTCATTTGAACTTCAGTAAGGAAGAACAGATTGGCAGAGGAGGGGCAAAGAGCAAAATGTCTTTATCAGGTATATAGAAAGAGAACAGTACGATTAATTATCCTGAAATATAAACTCAGTGCATGTGCTGTGGCTACCACTGCTACTGGCTGAAGTACTGCACAGAGAATATTCCTGAAAGATTTATTTTCTACAGTGTTTTCCACACTTGCAAAGTTCCTTGGTAGAATCTCTGGGAATAGCATTGGGTTCTGCTGTAAGTTGTAAGTAAGGATGTGAGCATGAATTTTTTCTCTAATTAGAGAATCCTGATTCCTCTGTCTGATGTATTAGAACACAACATATGACAGTAAGAAATGTGCTACTAACAAAAATACTTAAGAAAAACAATGTATTTCTATTTTTTTGTTCAGAATTTAACATTGCTGCTATTGTTAATAAACAGACCAGAGAGTACCAGTGAAATACAAATAAAGTTTGAAGTCAATGCTGTGGATTTAAAAGTTATTATAAATTATTGAAAGAATGTTTTATAAGTAGCATTGAATAAATAAATATATATATACTCGATACCCACTTATACATTTAATATATCATGTAAATTGAGCAATTAAGAGAATGCTAAAGAAATTTTTTCAGTTTTTATTTTTATTAGTATATCTTTGCAGTATATAATGATTACATTCCTCATGCGGAGCTCATACATATGTGTGTCATCTGTCTTTTTTCTTATCCGATTTTCCACTCCTTCCATCTCTTATTCACCATTCCTTCCATCTCTTGGTCACCTTCTCATTTGCAAAACATCTATCTCCCTATTTCCTCTTATCTGTCATTATTTTTGATCTGTATTTACATTTTGAGTCTCTCATATAAAAGAAACCAGGCAATACGTAAGCTTAAATGTCTCATTTATTTCACTTAACATTATAGTCTCAAAGTGCAACCATTTTCATACAAATAACTCATTTATTTTTCTTTATGACAAAGTATTACTCCATTGTGTATACACTCATCTGTTCATGGACAGATAGGCCATTTCCAAGCTTTAGCTACAGTGAATCACGTTGCTATAAACATAGGTGTGCATGTGTGACTGTAATATGATATCTTTAGCCCTTTCAGGAAGACACCTGGAAGGGGAAGACCTGGATCAAACTTCTACTGTGTCAATTTCTACTTTTAGGTTGTTGAAGAATCTCTATAGCTATTTCCTCAGTGCTTGTTCAAGCATCCATTCCCCCTGCAAAGTAGAAGTGTTGCTTTTCCCCCAAGGCCTTAACAGTAGTTGTTACTTTTTGATTTCTTGATGATAGTCATCTTTCCGGAGTAAGGTGGAATCTCAGAGTTCTTTTAATCTGCATTTATTTAATGGCCAGAGATGTGGAACATTTTTTTGTGTGTATTTATTAGGCATTTGTATGTCTTCTTCTGTGATATGTCCATTCATTTCAGTCGCCCATTTTTTGACTGGGTCTTTTATTTTACTGCTAAGTATGTTGAGTTTTTAAATAAATTTTACATATTGGTTCTCTGTTTGAGGAATAGCTAGCAAAATATTTTTTTCTGTTCTGTAGGTCATCACTTCACTTTGCTGCTTATTTCCTTTGATGTAAAGAAGGTTTTTATTTTGAGATATCCTGAGTATTGATTGTTGGTGTTATTTTAGAGAAAGAAGAGAAATGCTTAGTAAAGCAAGAACTGATCTTGTTGAAGGAAATATTGAGTTGCTAGTATACATAGAAATATTTTATTACTATATGTTTCTGATACATAATAATTACATTAGCTGGAGGATTTGGTACACACACACATTGCATCTTAGTCATCTTTATTTCCCCTTTCCCTCCTTGCCCTCCCACCTCTTCTCCTGTCCTGATTCCCTTCATATCTTCACATACCTTTCATTTCTTATTCATTTAATTTTTACTTTGCTCTTGACATTGTTTATACTTTGGGTTTCTCATATAAAATAAATGAAATATGTTTTCATCAGAAGAAACATTCTGCTAATTATAAATGAATCGGCTTAATGAAAATCAATGGTCAAACTATCTCAAGTGAATGGATATCGATCATTTGTAGACAGAATAGATGGTTATTTGAAACCAAAATAAACTTAATTACAATGAGTTACTGAAAAATAAGCTCATTTCAAATTGCATTATAATTAATAGACTGGTAGTCTAAGAGCTTCCATACAGTTTATCTAACAGCTAAAACTAAATTCAAAAATCTTAATTTTCCTGAAGAGATATATATGACACATCCAGAAATGTGGAATGAAAGGAATTTGTAGATGAAAAATATGCAGGATCCAGTAGCCCAGATAAACCTACTTTTAACAATATATGCATGTATTTTCAATATCTTTCTTTTTGTACATGTTGGAAAATTTGTCATACAAACTACATATATACAATTTTAAATGTAAATTAGCTCTGCATTTATGTTTGGTCTTTATTCTTATTTTTTCAGTTAAAACTATGTTTATAAAATATTTCATCATTGAGTATAGCATAATGTAGTCCAGCAGCTTCTATTACTAACCATTGAATTTCCTTTGGTTTTTGCTTTTATAAATATTATTATTAACTTGATTGTCAATTTCTCTGGTTATTTCCTTATAATATATTTATAGAAGTAGAATTTATGTGTATGAATAATTTAAGATTCTTGATTTATGTGGCCAAATTACATTCCAAATTCTGAAGCCATATTCATTCACATCAGTAAAATATAAAAGTGTCTTTCTTCCTGTACCTACATTAGCATTTAGAATGATTTATTCCTCAACCAATATGTTACCTGACAAAGTCTTTAATGAGGTCTATGTGGTGTGGGCTGGGTAAGAATGCAGGTGAGAAGCCTCAGAAGAGTTCCTTGGGACTCTGCTGAGGGTGATGGAATAATGTTAAATTCCTGAATCCAAGATCAAATCCTGTAGGCTTCTGTGAAATATTCTGCAAATGGAGAAATGAGTTGAGACAGACATTATAAATATAACCTGTGCATAGAAAAGAAGCATTCTGAACAACCTGATCAGTCTCCTTGAGGGACAATGTTGTACTCCTATTATGATTTCCTGTGATGGACTTTATGTGTTCCCAAAATGACTATGAGAGGTGGTTACTCTGCACTGCGAGTATTGTGATGATTCTAGTACCTCCTGCAGAGATGATTCTGAAACATTTAGGTTTCTGTCTTTCAAGAGACAGAAATGTTCCAAAATAATTCTTTAGAAAGCTTACCTACAAAATACATACCATATGTTTATTTCTCTTTAACAGTACACATGCACTTATGTAGCTAATCTGTGAAGAACTTTGTGTCATATACTATTATTATTTTCATTTTACAGATGAGAATAAGACAGTGTTTGATAACACATAGATTCTATCAGCAAGGAAACATGAAATTCAAAATTGAATTCAAGAAGTTCAAGTCCAATATCTTTAGCCTTAAACCACATTAATACCCCTGTGTACACTTAGACACACACAAGAAACAGACACACACAAGAAACACACACACGCTTAAAAATACAATGTAGATGACACTGCTTTTCTGACAAGGACGCTTTTAACATCTTTCTTCTTCTAATGCAAATACTTTCCATAGTATTTTGTTTCACCCGCATGTCCTTAGAGGTTTCCATTATACCTTGGCCCTTCATATAGCTTTGCAAGTATGGGTGCTTTAGGGTTGGTAAGACCTGAAAGAAAGTTTTCCAGATTAATAGCTACAACTTCCCCTCCATTGTGAGAATAGAGTGTCAAAGCGCACCACATCTAAACTGTGATCACAGGCAACTCATATATTTCTGAGTCAATAGGGGTGTTAAGTAAGGTACTTCCATAAGTGAGATGGCCAGACCATACTGACAAGAGAGCTGCCTGAGTGTTCATGATGGAAGAAGGCATGATGGGCTGGAAAAGAGAGAGAGCAAGAGAGTGAAGAGCAGGAGAGCAAGAGTGATCTTGGACGTAGATATGTTGGAGTCCTGACTAATGTCATGACTGGGTACATTCCAGGGCCTCTGTGAACTATCTGTACATGTTTTCTCCATGGTATTTTCTACAGACTACAAGTAAGAACTGCCTGCACTGATAACTAAATGTCCCACTGATGAGGTTTTAAAGTTTTGTTTTGATTGTACATTTTAGTTCCCGTAGTTTGGGGAGGGCCAAGAAGAGTTCCATTCGCAGGAACTGCTAACTGCACCTGAGGGGAAATCTAACCTGAATTCCACTGTCACTGATTGGAAATGATGACACCTGTATCTTGCTGTTTCCATGTTCCACTGACAAAAATAAGGATACTTTATCCATCACAGTTTTGTTTTATAGGATAAGAAACACTAGTAATGTAGCCAAAGTAGAAAATCTCCTTTCCTCTGGACCATACTGAGTATATTTTTCTAAAGTGCTACCAAATACAACCCCAAAAGTTTTTTACATAATGTTTACATAATGCTTTCTGTCTAATTTGCTGCTGTCCTTGTCCATGTCAGTTACTATTTCCCATGTCATTTTAACCCCATAGTTAGACTAAAGCATGTAGATTGCTACTGAGCACAGTTTCCCTTGCAGTTTCTGACTCATTGTCATTCCTCTTCCCTATGACTGTCGAGGCTGACTTGCTTCTGCAGCTTCATGGAGGGTGTCATCTGTGAAATTTATTTCTTGTTTCTTCTGGTCTTTTCCCATATTTAGCTCTGGCCCCATTATCCCATGATTGTAGTACGTGGGGGAGTAACACATATAATGGTAGCCTTGCAAATTAGAGTTAAACAAAGCTCCAGAATCAAATCCTGAAGTAGCAAATTGGCTCTGCAGCTTACTCCTGTGATCCAGTGTCCAGCTTAACTTCTGCCTTTGAGCAAACTCAATCACAATTTTTCTAGTTATGAGACCAGTTGTTTGAAAGTTTTAATTACCATGAATTTTAGCATTGGGGTTTTGGTTCATTTCATGAACATTTTTCAGACCTCCTAATTTTTTAATGTTATCCCTAAAAATGTGAATATTTTCAAGTCTACTTGCCATGGAGAAGTTAGTCTGTAATCAGTTCAATGATACTATAAGAAAGCATGAAACTTGCAGATCAAAGAGAAGTGACAGTCACTCCTGACGCAGCATGCACCCCAGCAACAGCAGTCACTTCCTCTTGCTCTGAAGTCTGAGAGGAGTGGCGTTTTGGTTGGTGTCTGCAAAGGCCGAGGTTGCATCCCTGGAGAGGACCTCTGGGTTTGGGGAGCCCATGTGTATTATAATGGACAGTAAGTAATTCTGCCCTTTATTCTGGAGGAAGGTACTGTACCTTCCACGCCTATAAAAAGCCTGCTCTTTGCTATCAAGATAGTCTTCCTTACAAGGCTATCTGCTGTTGCAATACCATTGAAAAGATATCTTGGAGAAAAGCTTGGTGCATCACTCACAACACTTAGAAAAGTAAAAAATGAATCTTTGAAGAAATTTTTGCAGATAATTTCTTCTACCCTGCAAGTTTGTTGAGGGCAGTAATGATGCTCAAAAATCACTGGCTTAGCAGCTATCACTCAGGATACTTTTTAGCAATCAATAAATAAATCCTAGCTGCCCAGACATCCAGAGGATAGCTATGTAAATACAGGCACATCAGAAATAGTCCTGGTAGGGCAATAGTCATATGATTTCTGTACATGTTATGGGATTAGCTTCTGGTGAGTGACAAAATAAACTTCACATTCACCATATAATTTTTATTTCACATTAAAAGAGAGCAAATCCATTGCCTAAATTCAGTTAAGAAGGTGTCTTGGTTACTTTTCTCTCATTGCTGGGACAAAATACTTGACACCCAAAATTAAGGAAGGAAAGGTTTATTTCTTTTACAGTTTGTGGAGGTTTCAGTCCATATTTGGCAGGTTACAAGGCAGAGTGGCACATGGCAGAAGGCTACAGCTCATGGAGGCAGAAAACAGCAAATACGACAAGCTCCAAAAGGAGGAATGGCCACAAGCAACCTCTTCCTGTCCCTTACCTATGCAAACTATTCACCCCAGGGCAGGGGTAGCTCTCACACCCATAATCAGTCAAACTCTAAAAGCCTGCCCCATGACCGAATGAGGATTTGGGAGGACACCCAGACATAAACCCTAACAGAAGGATAAACCTGAGACTTTTATAGGTAAACGGATGCCACCCAAGAGCATACTCACAAGTGAAATAAATCAGACCCACATGTGTAAACATCCTATTTTTCTCACTAGTGTGAGAAGCTGAAAGAGTAAATAAGATTCAAAATGTACAATAGATATTGTGAATTGGGAAGAAACTATTCAAAAGTAAAGAGAAACTGGGATGGGGGAAAGGGAAAAGGAAGGAAGGGAAAAGCAAAAAATTATATATACACACACAAACAAGATAGTTAACATAGTTACACAGCTGGTTTATCTTAATTTATTGAAAAGAAAGGTTTGTGCTAATATTGTTTGGACAATATTCCTTGCCTATATCTTGTACTCTGAATAGCTTCTATGAATATAACAATATGCAATGTATTAATTATTGTTACTGTCCTATTAGCCTGTTTTGAAACTCTATTTTATTGTAATTGTTATTTTCATTTTTTCTTTCTCTCTTTAAAATAAAAAAGGAAAGTGAAGTAAGATGAGAGTATGCTTGTTTATGTCTGTCTGAAATTCACAAAAGTGACTTTTTTTTTGCTTCTGTGTTAAGATTTAAACATTACTCAAAAGTTGTCACTTAAACATACCAAGGAAAAATAGAGTTTATCATTGTGAAAATATTCTAGAAAATGAAACAATAGTTTTTTAATTGGTTTTAAGATTCTATTAAACAATCTTTGAATGTAAGAAGCTCAAACTGGATTTGGTGGTAAATATCTGCAATGCAGCAGCAGGACTGTAAATTTCAATGGAAATGAAAACATTACATTTTAATTAACTTAGCAGTTTAGTGAGACCCGGTCTGAAAATAATAAATTAGATAAAGTACAATAAAGTGCAATAAAATACAATAAAATTAAACTAAACTGAAAACTAAATTAACAAATTGAATGGATTAGGGATGTATTTTAGTTGAAAGTCCATGGGTTCAAACCTCAGCATCCCTTCCCACAAAAAAAAAATCACTCCAAATGTGAATGCTTAGATTTTAAAATCCATGTAAAGAAACTCTCAGACTGATAAGGAGATCTGTTGTTTCTGTTCACTGAAATGTAGTGAATATATCCAGTTTTCTTTTGCAAATATGTACTTTTGTTTATGGGTTCTTGAACAAATTTTGAGGAAATGACATAGCCAATAGCTGAAAAAGTACAACCTATCCATAGGCGTATACTTGCATGAAGTTAAATTTAAAAAGCAATGAAGAAGAATAAAGAGATAATTATCAGCCTGGAAAGGAAAAATAGATATAATGATAAATAATTCAAAAGAAGAAACAAAATGTAGTTCACAGATATATTTTCTTGCAGAGGAGACCCAAAATGCACAGAAATAGTAAGTAAATATTTAAGTAAATAAATAAATAAATTTTAACACCATGAAGATTGAAGTATGTTGGACAGGATCTACTGATTCCGTAAATTTACAAGATAACCATCTGAGATTATTTTTAAAGTAATTTGATGTTTACTTGTTTTAACAGAGAAAATAAAAATATTGAGATTACTCAAAGAGTAAAATATTTACAAAATGAAAGATTTTGATACACTGGAAGGAACTTTTCTGTGTTTTATGTATTTTTGGTAGCCTGAGATTCTAAACCTTCCATCATTTTTCATTTTCAGCATATAATTTTCATATCTTTAAACATATTCATGATAACTACTTTACAATGCTCCTCCAATGAATTCCAAATCTGATTCTATATCTTCTTCTCTGCCTGAAGGTCTGGCAGTTTTGAGAAGACAATGGGACTTTGTTGATAACTATTTACTGTGACCTCTTGTATTATTCTGATTAAGGTTTTCTTGCCTTAGTATTGTACCAGTCTCACCTGGACACCAAGAAAAAAATGTAACTTCCTCCACTGAATTCAGTATCAACACATCCCCTTTTCTTTAATATATTCCTAGCTTAGTATTTAGATTGGACCTTGTGTCATTGGGCGATCAGCCAAGGAACTGAGGAGATGCCAACCCCTCCTGAGTATGAGATATGCAGGTTCACTTTTTTGTTCTCTTTGCTGCTGGGAATTTCCATTTCATTTCTAGTTGATTTGTGTCCTGGGACTCTGTTCTCTGACAATATTTTTTTATACTGGGAATCGAACTCAGGACTGTATGCTTGCCAGGCAGGTGTTTGTGCCACTGAGCTATATCCCTGGCTTTTTCTGACAATTTAATATGAGACTTTACCTTTCTACTAAGTAGTCACTGTTAAGTAGATAAATTAAAAAGTTTACCTGATGTAACTTTATCTTTCAAGAATACAGTATATTTCCATCTCAGCCTACTGTTTTTTAACCAACTCCCTGTTATGTTTCTCATTCACACGTCGATTAGTTTCCCTCAAGGATACGCCAAACTTTATCTGAGTACTTTGACTCTTCCTCTATCTGCATTGCTCCTTGCAGCCAAGATACCGCGGATCCATTTCCAGTTGACTTAACTGTCATGGTCTTGGCTTTTGGGACATTAAATAAAATAAACCAGGCTGTGATTATTTTACTTTCAAAGCCTTAAGTGTATTTAGGTTGGAAAACTAAATTCAATTTCAGTTTATTATCCTTCCTAATATCAGATTTTTGGTAACTGTCAACTTTCTTATTTATTCTTGTGATGCTTTAGACAAGGTTTATCCACTTTTCATAATTATTACCTGTAGAGGGTTCAAGAGAAGACATTTTTCTGTCCACAATTCTAATGGTTTCTTCAAACCACTTGATTTATATTGTTAAATATTAATATCATGATAAGCTATAAGTTCCTATTTTTATTTTGTATCTCAGGAACACTTAACCATATGTATAAGAAGATGCATAAATTTATTTACACCTGTAAGTGTATTGATTCAGCAGGAAAATCACATTCTTTATGTTCTGAGTCAGACTGAGCCATGCGATGGATTCTAAATGTATTCTGTTGTGTCGAACAGCTCTTTACGTTTCTGTATCTGGAACACTCTTAGAGTCTCTTAGAGACTTTTCCCATCTAAGAGAATTGTCATCCTTGGGAGGAATTTATCAACCTTTTGTTTCAGTTTCACCTGTTGCTCTCTCTATACCAGAAGCACTGACAAATCAGGATTGCCCTGGAATGCCATTAAGGAGCCACTTCTCTTAAATATGATGATAATCATTAGGTTTTAGGTACTCCTGGCTTTTAAAAGAAAACACGTCAGGCATTTGATTAAGAAATAAAGGGAAAGTTTAAAGATACATGGCTGTTGAAAATGTGTATGTTCAAATTCAAATTCAAGCAATACTGAGGTTCTCTCTTTTCTTAAAGTTTCCATTTCAATTTTCTGTCTGTTATGCAATCATTCTGTGTTACAATTCCATATTTTTAATAAAATACGAGTTGAGATTTAACTGCAACTGAAATATAGTTTGTACATTCCAAACCAGCATATCTGTACTATAGAAATGCACAAAAAGGAAACTAGTAGCATAGAGTAAAAAACATAAAACCAAAACCTAAGAAGTTGGAAGAAAGTGTCAGAGGTAGGAAGATATTTTTCTAGTGAGAAATGATCATTTTGCTGAGACTGTTGTTGATGGTAATACTTCGACTGTCCTTATTTTCTGCTTTTCCTTTTCTGTTGCTAGGAATCAAACCCATGATTTGGATTTACACATACTAGGAAAATACTTAATCACTGAGCTACAACTCCTTCCTTGATTTTATTTTTCAATTTGATTCAACATATTTTAAGTAGTTTATAATTTTGTTAGAAATATTTACCAAAAAGCTTTTCTTTGTAAGAAATGGTAAGATCTCAGAAAAAAATGGGAAGTAGGACAACGGTATTGTTCTTTTTGCTTTGCAAGAAAGCACTGACAAATATATTAATTCATAATAGAAAACTTACCAATTTATATGTCCACAACCCATTTTGTGAGAGTGAGAGTGATTGAGCATTGTTGCTACCTAACATCACAGCCTATTCCATAGGAAAGAGCAGGAAAGGTGGAATAAGGAAGAAATTGAAATCATTCTGCACCAAGTAAACTTAATTGGAGACCAGTTCATTTAATTCTAAATGAAATGCTGGCCCTCGTGACTTCCGCATAGGCATATTTTAAAATTAATTAGAGTAATACATTAGAAAAAAAGTAAACATTCAGTTTCCACAAATAAATCAGTGAGTACATTTGAATAAGATGGATTCAAGATTCATTTAAAGAAAACCAGGTACAGCTAGTGTGGTTGTTGGTGTACACCTGGAATCTCCATGCAGAAGAAACTACAGCAGGAAACAGGAAATCCACAAGCTGGAGTCCTGCCAGTGCAACACGGAAAACATTTCCTCTAAATTTAATTAAACCTATTGTTATGGTTTATGTCTGTGTGTCCCCCCCCCCCCAAGCCTCCTGCAGCCCTGGGGCAGGCTATTAGAGTTTGAATATGGGTGTGAGAGCTGCACCCGCCCAGGAGTGGATAGTTTGCATATGTAAGGGACAGGAAAAGAGTGCTTGGGGCATTCCTCCCCCATTCCGCCCGGGTGTAAGTGAGTTGTTGCTTAGCTGTGGCTGCCGCCCTGAGATGCAGCTCTCTGCAATGTGCTACTCTGCCTTATAATCCTGCTAAGTATGGATCAAAACTTCCACGAACTGTAAGAGAAATAAACCTTTCCTTCCTTAATTTTGGGGGTCAGGTATTTTGTCCCAGCAGCAAGAAAAAAGTAACCAAGACACCTATCAATTAGTGAATCAAATAAATAAACAAAACGAGCTACTCGTAGCTCAGCTTAATGGTAGAGCCCTGGGCTAAGTCTTTGGTAAGAAAGTTGGGGGCAATTGCAAAAGGAATAAAATCAAAATGGGCCCATAGGGGAATTTTCCATTTATTTCAGTAACAGTTTAAGGATGGACTTAAAAACAAACTGTTGTCACAAAATATTATTTGTAAGAATAAATATGGACCATTGTATTTATCATAGAAGATGCACTTTATATAGTGGCTATACATATATATAAAACTTTCATATGTAAAAAATAACATTTCCATGCATAATATCAAACTGTGGTAAAGTAGCCAATGATAGTATGTGAATGGACAGTTCCAATTCATTTTAGACAAAGTTCATATACTTAGAATTAAGTGTGAAGTAAATTTCCTTTATTGAGGCCCCCAAATTATTCAATTTATAAATTCTTTTTTCAAGCTTGTTTGATTGTTTGAATGAATTATCGACTTTGAAACAAGGTCTCACTTGGTCAGGCTGGCCTTGAACTCATTAAATAGTCCAGGCTGGCATCAAAATCAATGGGTGGGAGTGTAGACTGCTTCAAATACTGTGGAAATCAGTATGGAGATTCCTCGAAAGACTAGGATTTTGGAGCTGGGGATTTAGCTCAGCGGCACAGCGCCTGCCTGGCAAGCACAAGGTCATGAGTTTGATTCCCAGTAGTGGGAAAAAAAAAAAAAGACTAGGATTTTGACCCAGACATTCCCCTTGTAGGTATCCTCCCAGAAGAATTAAAAGCATCATACAACAGTGATATATATTCCCTCCTGTTTATAGCTGCACAATTTGTGCTAAATCTTGGAAACAACCCAAATGCTCATCCAAATGGATACAAAAGATGCGCTTTTTATATAATGGAGTACTACTCAGCCATAAAGAAAGACAAAATTGAGACATTTATAGCTAAATGAATGGACCTTGATAATAATAAGTAAAATAAATGAGACACACGGGTGTTAATATCACATTATTTCTCACTGTGAGAACCTGAAAATATAAATAAGATCATATGTGTACAATAGATACTGTGAAATAGAAAGAAACTGTTCAAAAGGAAAAAGGAAATAGTGAGGGGGAAGTAGAAAGGAAGGGAAAGAAAAAAGGGAAAAGGATAAAATGAAAACCAAGCTTTGTGAATGTTGTGGGGGAGGGGGTGAAAAAAGGAATGGGAATGGGGAAAAAAGAGGAAACAGGATGTGTCATGTACACATACAAATACCCTATAATGAATGTCATTCTCTATACCTAAACTGTACCAATACACATATATTAAAAAAATAAAAATTCACTGTGATCTTCCTGTCTCAGCTTCCTGAGTGGGATTACAAGTCTGCCCACCTCTTCTGGCTTCTTTTTATTTTTTAAATGCAAGGGAAACAAATAAGGGAATGGCCACAGATTGCTCACGTAAGCACTGCCAAAGAACAGGGATTATTTTTTTCTTCTTTTTTTTTTTTTTGTTTGGTTGGTTTTTATTTTTTTTCCAGTACTGGGAATCGAACTCATGACCTTCTGTGCCACTGAGCTAAATCCTCAGCCCAGCACTGCCAAAGAGCACCAATATAAACTATGGGCCTGTGTTCTTCAGTCAAGGTCTTTGAGTTCAGGTATTTGCTGTTATAGAGTTTTTGTATCAGACAATGCACTAGTTGTCTTTTTACCAATATTAAAAATACCTGGAATCAATTAATTTAAAAAGAGAAAAGGACAACTTTGTCACACAGGTCTAGCAGTTCCTGTCTATGACTTACTGGCTGCACATCATGTCAGGTGCAGGTGGCAGAATGAAACTGCTCCTGTCAAGGCTGAGACAGCACAGAGAGGAAGAGAGAGGAGTGTGGTCTCCCTGTGGCTTTCAGGGCACTGCTCTAATGACTTCTCACTGGCTACCACCTCCTAACTGCTCCTCCACCTTCAATGGCACCTTCCTGGGGAAGAAGCCTGCACCATACAGCTCTGTAGGGTACATTCCAGGTCCAACTTATGGCACACCACTGTTCTGATTGAAAAATTGTTTCATGTGAATTACCTGCTCAGGTATCATGCTGTCTGGAGAGAAGGCAGTTTATGAAAAGGGTGCCAGAGGCTCAGTCAACCTACTAATAATTACGTTGCATTTTTTTTTTTTTATTTTGGTGATAATGGGACTTGAACCCAAGGACTCAGACTGAGTTACATTCTCCCCATCCTCTCTTTCTCTTAATTTATTGCAAAGACTGTCCCATAAGTTCTCAGGCTGGTCTTGAACTTGTGACATTCCTGCTGGAATTAGAGATGTGCAACCACACACCCAACTTGGTAATCATTTTTGTGGCGTTTTCTCTCCTGAAGTGGGAATTGTATTTGTTGACCTGTTTCTAGTAAGCAGAGTATGACAAATGTGAAAACACCACTTCCAATATTATTTAAGAAAAACCAAGGCTTCCATCTCCTTTGTACAGTCTCTCTGGGGCTTCTAATTTGTCTGAGCTGTGAAACTACCTGCTATGCATGAGCTACCTTGTGTAGACGCCCATTTTGCAGGTCATGGATGGATAAATAGATGACTTCCAGACTTCATATGGGGAAGAACTGAGGCCCCAGACCAATGAGACACAAGAACTGAATCTGTCAACATTTGTATGCATGAGTTTGAATCAAACTCTCCTCCACTGATGAGACTCTCCCCAGCAGACATTCAACTGTAGTGGCGCAAGACAGGAGTTTCACTGAACGTGTCACAGAGCCCCAGCTTGCAGAAAGTTAGCAGTTAGCACTACTGTTTGGTGCAAGGTGGCACATTACGCTAGAGGGTAAATACACCATGTACGAGGTTCTCGACAAGCTAATGAAATTTTTGCTTCCATGGGGCTGGGGATTTAGCTCAGCGGCAAAGCGCCTGCCTGGCAAGCGCAAGGTCGTGAGTTCGGTTCCCGGTACCGGGGAAAAAAAAAAAAAAAAAAAAAAAAAAAATTTTTGCTTCCAGATGTCATTCTTGATGATGCTAGAAATACCAAGAAAATTTATAGCAACTACATTAGGATTTAATATTAATCTTAGGATAAATATATAGCTATTAGTGAATGGTTTTGTGGCTTACAGGTATAATTTTGGATGATTTATATATTTCTTTGTTTAGTCAAAATATGCAAAAAACCTTTCATGTACTGAAGTGAATAAGAAGAGGTGAACATGGTGGCTTACACCTGTAATTGTAACCTTCTGGGAGGCTGAGGCAAGAGGATCATAAATTTGAGCTCAGGCTGGGCAACTTAGTAATTGGTGAGAATATGTCACAAAAACATAAGAGTTGAGCATACAGACCACTATGAAGTCCCTGGGCATTGCAAATAAATATAAATAGTTAAATAAATTAAATAAATATTAAATAAATATTAAACATAAAAGTTAACATTTTGAATAGGTCTTCTATTTAAATGAAACATATTAAAACTATTGATTTTTTTTATTGTGAGATGAGCTACCATGGATTTTTTAAAGGTTAGAATGATATTTCCAAAGTAATAAAAATTTATAATACTACCTGTGGGGAATTTTTTAAAAAAATATGTTACTTGCTTATTTTCCAAGTTACTGCAAATATTCATTATTATTATAATAATTTATAAACCACCAATAATTAAGTCTATTGACACTCATGTCAGGGCTCATCAAGAATAGATTATCTCGAAAACAACATAGAAAGTCAGAACTTGTAATTTCTTCTGGGATAGGTCTAAGTCTAACAGAAATATAATTTCAAACAAGAAAAATATCTAGCATCTTGGGAAACTGAATGCCTATCTTCTTATTTGTGTCTTAAGAGAATGAGCCAACTATCAATTATTCTTTATTGTTCTTGTTTGATCTTTTTGAGTTATTCATTCTAGGACTGAATATATATATACACTGAAAATACCGACAGTTTAAAGATTTATTTTACAACTGGAAAGAGCTGGCCCTTCTCTGAGTGTTGCCTTTGTGTGTATAATACAATAGTGCCAAAGACTAAATAAAGAATGCCTACGCATATGGCTTCACCTGTAAAAAAGACTATGAATAAACCACAGCCAGTAACACATCCATTTCTGTAATTCAAGAGACATAAAGATATTTATCCTGTCCCTTGTCCCTTTATCCTAGATTAAGACTCTCTTCACAGCTGGAAGAATGTTGTTTATTTTGAGAAGCTTGTGATATTCTGTCCTTCATTTTAATCTTTCCACTGAAGTCAACACTTCTAAAGATGAAAAGATGGCTTTATAAACCATGAGGGAAGAATGAAACTTCCTGAAAGCAAATATTTCTAAAGTAAAATATTCTCAGTTAAATTATAGCACAAGGTAATCACTAACTGCTTAATAGAAAACCTAGAGCTTACATAATACTTCCATTGTCACAAATAGTTCTTTCCACCTGATGCAAGGAAGGGGAAAATTAAGAATAAAGACCCTTTTACATAATCTTGAATATAGGAAGTCAAAGGCAATTTAGAAGCTCAAAGACTATATCACAAAAGGAGAAATTTAACACAAAATAATTTTAGAAAGGAAATCTTAGAACGATAAATTCAATCTTTCTATTAGAAATCACCTGTCAATATATACAATAGTCTAACAGTAGTTTTAAACATTCATTTTCTTGTTCTTTTTAGTTTTTTAGCTATGGCTACATTAACAAAAACTTAATTCCCCAGTATACAAAACAATGAAATTGGTATTTCTTTTGAAAGTTCCTACTAAAACAAATATTAAATTTCCAACTAGCAGTATGAGTATTCAGTAGAGACCCTATATAGAATTATAATTTCCTTATATTTCTAGATTTAAGAAAGGAATTAAAATGTCAGAAAAGAAAAGGGAGGGATAAAAGAAAAATTGACAAAAAGAAGCACCAAAGCAAATGCATTCAGGAGCTGATACTAAATTTGAGATTCATTCAGGACAAATAGGAACATTAGCTCTGTGATAAGGAAGAGACAACCTAGGAATCAAACTCCCAACCTTGCTTTTGCCAGGCAGGTGCTTATGTCACTGAGCTATATCCTCAGCCTATTCTTCAATGATTCTTAGAATAAAAAAAAAAAAAAAATAGAATGGTTTCACACCCTTATCTCTGCAAGACCCATAGATGAATAAACTAATCCTTTGTAGACAATTATCCTCAATTTAGGCTTGCAGACATTCGGTAGGTTAATACATTTCAAACAGAAGTTTAAAGGCTATGAAAACAAAGGAGACACCAACAATAATGAACGAAAATTTCTAGAAACAACAAAACAGCATGTTAGAATTAGAAAACTAGTTACTAGAATTAATAGATATGTTAAATTTAATGAGGATGCAAAATGTGAGGTAGAAAATGGCTGTGAACAACATAATAAGCAAAAAGGTGATATTATCTTTAAGATATATGTAGACCCCTAAATTCAAAGATCAATTAAAAAATGGGCATCTGAAATCAATTGACACTTTTCAGGTGAAAAAATAAAAATATGAATATATTTTATGTGTTTCTTTAATCAGAAAAAGGAAGTAGATATTATGCCACTTTTAGCTGATTAGAGAAGCTATGTGGAAAGGGATGACACTAAATATCTGTGTAAAGAAAATCCACATGAGAGAAAATAGTCACCACAGAAGTATGACTTTCTCAGATTAAACAAATCTTGGAACTTTTGCCCCAACCTAGCATGAATATAAAGGTATCACCATGAGGAACCCTAGGTGATACTATGTCCAGCAGATGAAACATCTAGTCATTCCATTAAATTACAAGACATAATAAAATAATTTGGTCTCCATCACACAAAGTTTTGTAGTGTCTGTTTTGTAGCCATTGATAACTGATGAAAAGCCTAATGATACATGGGAATAGAATCTCAATAGTAATAAAAGAAACCTTAAAAACTTAAATATAGTAAAGAAAATATTTTCCAAAAGGAGCAATACTTTGTAAGAAAAACAGGAAAATTAAATATTGAACTTATTAGTACAGATAAATAAGTATCAGAATTACAAAAAAATAATGATAGTGTCTAATTAATGGGGCTCTGAAAAGACATAGATTGAGAGTGATGGAGAAGAGCAGAATGTAAAGCACTGATACAGTGTTGTAAAGAACTTATCGCTCAAGAGTCTAATTAATGCGTAAGTTAAATACATGAAATAAAATCAGAAGAATCATTAAGAAATTAAAAGTTCATAAATAATATTCAAGTAACAGACAGCAGAAGCAAAATGGTACAATATACAAAAAGGAATGTAATAAAAATCAATTTAAAATAAGAGTAATTTTAAACATGTGTAGGAAAACACAAATATAGTTATTTCTGAATACAATAAGTGTAAGTGGTTTAGGAAAAATAGGACATAGAAATGGATTTTTATAAAATTAATTATGAGTTGTTTATGAGACAAATCCCAGAGTAAGTACCCAGACTTTAGAAAGTGAAGGAAAAAGGCAGGAAAGTGAATATAAGCTAAACCTTCCAATTCCACTGAATTTTCAATTAACTTAATAGACATCATATTGCAAATATGGGAAGTTAGTGAAAGACCTAGAAATATATAAACTATACCTGATAAAAATGTCAGAGAATTTAAAATATGTGATTATAGTGAAATATTTCAATTTTTTCCTTCAAAACATTCAAAAACCTTGTATAAGTGTAAATGATATAAAAATCAAAGAAGCAAGCTTTATTTTTGAGACCGTTCTGTAATGGGGAGCTGAGAATTAGTGATGTACCTTTTTTGAAGCACATAGTGAACAGCACAATTTATGCTATAAAAAATTTCAGTGAATTATCAGTATTAATAAAATGCAAAGTTTCATGAAAATAAGGGATTTTGTTTTATTATTCACTAGCATATCTTTAAGATGGAAACATTTTCTTATAATAAGCAATCAATAATAATGGTCATTTGAAAAAATGCAATATTTTCTGTGCCACTTCAATTACATAAAGCATCAGTAATACAAATATAAACCAAAAAATAAAAATTAAATCTAGTGGAAATAATTCTGAAGAATCAATTCCTCACTATGTACTAAACTAAAATAAAAAGGGATCAAAGATCTAAATATTAAAATGGAAACACTTATCTGCTGGAAGATAATATCAGTAGACCTCTTGAAAACATCAGTGTACACAAACACTTTATGAATAAAATCCTGATCATTTAAGGAATATCGCAATTAACAGTTCATCCAAGTGTGTGTCATTACACTGGAAAATAACAAAACTACTTAACTTACAAAACCATCAAGAAGAATTTAAATCAACATATTTCTAGACACTTCAAAGAAATCAATTCAGTGTTTAAAACTATACCCTTGGGGCTGGGGATTTAGCTCAGCGGCAAAAGCGCCTGCCTGGCAAGCGCAAGGTAGTGAGTTTGGTTCCCGGTACCGGAGAAAAACCAAAAAAAAAAAAAACCAAAAAAAAACTATACCCTTAAAGTGAACATCAGACTGAAATAATTTAAAAATGTGCTAATAAATTCTCAAAGGACAGATTATTCCAATTTAAAAGAGAAAATAATCATTTAGAGAAAAAGAAGGAACACAGTCTGCCGCCTTATACATGGCCATCATAACTCGTTGCAATGCTGTTAGTAGATACTAAGGAAAATGCAAAGTCAGATATGAAGCACCAATATCAAGTCCAACTATCATTAAATGAATACACGACAGCATTGTGAAGACTAGGATATTCAGATAAATTATCACGTAATGATATATAGTGGAATTACCAAGTTTTCTTCAATACCTGAGCAAAACTGACTCGGTGTTCTTCCAAACTGAACTTTGCAAACATTGTACACTGACAACTGTAAAGGGTGATAAAAACAATTTAATGGAACTTTTCTAAAAATTTTAATGTAAATGTAAATAACAGAAAATATAAATAACAAAAATGTAGTAAGAAAACAAAAACTTATTTAAAATAAAAGGTAAAATATTTTAATGGAATTTTCATTTAAAAAGATGAATTTATAGTTAAATGAGCATTTGAAAAATCTGCTCAACATTATTAGGGCTACTCCTGTAAAACTACTGAAACTTATTTAAATGTCAAAAAATTGAAAGATCAAGACTTCCGTGTACTGCAGTGAATGTAGAAGAACTGAAACTCTTACAAACTGTTGATGAGATTATAAAATTGTGTAACTACTTTGGAAAACAGTTTCCCAGCTTTTAAACCAGTAAATATGCACCTACAACAGGATTCATATATTGTACCCACAGGTTTTATCCAGGAGAAATCAAAATATATGTTCACATTGCTTTCGTGCATATTCTTTGTTTTTTCTTTTTTTTTATTTTAAAGAGAAAAAAACTAATAAAACAACAATACTGAAGACAAAAACAGCACAAACACAACAAAAATAATACAGGACCTCAAAACAAAATGACAGGAATTAACAATGGTTACATTAACAATTAACAATGGTTACAATGGTAACATTACATACTGTTATCCTCAATGAAGTTGCTCAGTCCACCAAATGTAAGAATGTAAGATTGGTCCAACAATCAAAGACAGTAACAAGTACATACAAGATGGTAGAATTGTTCTTCTACTGAATATTGTTGTCTTCAGATCAGTTGTTCTGAGCAGCTATGTATAATAGTCAAAAAGTGGAAATGGCAGAAATGTCCATTAGCACATGAATAGAGAAATAAATTTCAATTTGTGAAGGAAAAACTTTACAAAAGACTGAACACTACAGAATCAGCAAAGTGTAATTGAAAATAGAATACTGTGATGAGTTTATGCTAGATTATTTGAGTGGACTTTACACACAAGCATATATATCCTAGATTAAAAACAAAGTTAAAAATGGAAACAAAAGCATCCATGAAAGGACAAAATGTGTTGTAAAAACTGATCAATTTACACAGAAGAATACACAGCAATGAAGATAAGTGAACTTCAAAAGTATCCCCCCAAAACAGCTTGAATGTATCATAAAATTAAAATTAAAGAGCAAGTCACAGAAAATGAAGCAGATACCCAGTGTCACTGTTCTGCTTTGCCAAAAAACCCCCAAAAACTAAACTAAACTAAAAATATGGCTTATTCTGATGCTTACAGGCCTTCACATCAATTACCACATGGGTAGTGTAGCATGGGCATATTCGGACACCTGTTTTTCAGGTTTAAATTGCCTGGCATGCCTACATAAGATGGTTGAGTCTAGGTCTGATGCACCTCTGGTCCTGGGAGCTAGACTGTGGGAACAGCAACTACCTGGAAATGTTCTTCCTACGTGGTACATTATAATCCATGAGTTAATGCAAACAACACTAGCACATTCAAGTTATTTCTCTGCTTGGTACAAATTTAACATTTGGTTGTTCAAAACAATTCACAAAGCCAAGCCCAGAGTCACTGGGCTGGAGAAGTGCACACAACCTTTGGAAAACAGATCCTTGGCTGTCATAATTCAGCGTGCAGCAAATAGCTTGTTCATGATGACATCAGCTTTAATAAATTTACAGAAAATATAACTAAGCTGTAACTTGCTAAATGGTATTTACAGGTATAAAAACTTTTCAGAGTGTTTTGCTAAAGCCATGAAATGAAAAACACTAAAGCACAATAGTAGTTAGAAAATGTGTATGCATTAAAATGCAGTTATTAATACTATTCCTTCTTCAGATTATGGGTTCAAAGTATTTATTTTAGTATCATGTATCCTACTCTTCAAACATTATACATATTCTTTTACACAGAATAGATATAATTTAACTACTTTTTTAAAAGTTACAAACTGCATGAGTTTTGGAAACACAGAAGAAAATGAATCCTGGGCTCTTATTATGTGACACAGAGGAGTTATTGACTCATGTAATATTTTAAAGACAGTCAGACGATGGAGGTGGTTAGAACAACACAAGAGGGGATGTGATAATTAAATGGTGTCCAGCGTAACATCCAACCAACACCTTCATTAAGAACTGTATTCTATTGTATACTCTATCCTTTTGAAAGTGTTTATACTAGCATCACAACAAACAGAAAGCATTTTCTCAGTTCCAAAGAATAACTCTACTACTATTATAGACAGACAGGTTAAGTGGAAATTAATAGACAGTCAGAGAGCAATTATACCCTCAAGAAGTCAGCATAAGAGTAGAAGAGACATCCAAATTGTGCCTAGAGGCAGATGTGAAGAAAAGCAGGCTTCTGGATGGAAATGCAATAGCCAGGCCCACAACATAAACAGCAACTTGAAATCCTCTGTAATGAGCAGCACCTGGCCCCCTGGGCCCAGATAGGCACCAGGTGCTATGTGGGGGATGGAACACCCAGATCCATACTCCCCTCTCTTCTCAGAAATGCCTGTGTTCTTCCACTTTACTCTTGACGCATTTCCCTATTGGATCAATATTAGCCAGGCAACTATATCTGTAATTCGATAGGTTGACTGTAGTTTGACCTGTGCTGTACTCATATTGTGATTTTGCTATATCAGTTACCCCTGACAAAAGGCCTCAGTTGTCCCCCTTTACGGGAGCCCCCTTATCTCTCAGGAACTTTCTCTTCATGTACCTTTCCCACTCTTCACCTCTTTTGTCCCTTGCAATTCATTCTTCAGTATTAGGGGGGACACGAACTCGGCACATCTGACATCTAGCAGGTAGAGACGTATAGTTTTCCTGTATCATAGCTACTGACAATTCTCTTTTATAGTCTCAAGTCTGATGCACAACATGACTTTAAAGCAAAACAAACAAAAATTCCATATATGGACAATAAGGGGAGATCGTATAAAATATTTAAAATAAAAAACTAAGAAATTGGATATTTCCACAGCTGTGATGCATGTAAGCCTCAGTGGAGCAGCAGATGAAAGACACTGATGACAACACAGAGAGATATGGGAGACAGAGCAGCACATCTGAGGCAGAAGCCCGCGTGTGAGACCCCTCTCTGCCGCGGACTGGGTTTACAGCTGAGCTCCAAGCTCTTTAAATCCTATCCTAAAACTGTGCAATAAAGTTCATGATAATAAGTTCTTCATAGAACAACTGTGAGTAACAGATCAAATAGTCGATAAGGTATGGTGTTGTAAACCTTCTTAAAGTTAGAAGAAAGCAACATGAAAATGCTGGGGAAGATGTTATATGAATAGGATTCTGGGTAATCCACACACACTCCATCTGCACCTGCTACAGAGTGCAAGAGGCAGCCTGTTTTACTGCTAAATTTTAGTTCATAAAATTTTTAGAGAACAATAATACATTTAAACACTAAACATTGTATCAATTTTTTCATTATAATACAACAAATTATTAAAGAATGTGGTAAGGTAAATATATTCTGGAATTGCCACAAAAATATTATATAGTATGTACTCCAAAGTGTCCAATGTATGGAATATACTAAATCTCTGTGGTATTTATTTCAGGTTTTCACTCTTTTTTTGTGAATAGATTTGCCACTAGCAACTATCTCAATACAGGCCCTAAATTAGGCACAAAGGGTATTGGTTAAAGTTTAAAGGAACCAAAATAAAATAATACCCTGAAGTCCTGGTTAAACATTGTCTTCTGTTTTAAAATACACTTTGTTCATCAAAACACTTTGTCAATTACAAAAAGAAGTGTGCTTAACTCAAGGTGAATTAATAATGGAAAATGTTCAAATATTGCAGAGTCTGGGACTGGGGGTTTAGCTCAGAGACACAGCACCTGCCTGGCAAGCGTGAGGTTGTGAGTTCAATTCCAGGTACCGGAAATAAACCAAAAAAAGAAAACAAAAAACACAAAAAACAACAAATATTGCAGAGTTTGTGTCAAAACTAGCATTTGAACCTGCACCCTGGCTCTAAAGCTTGTGCTCTACAGCACTGAGTTATACTCTTCAATTCTGAAGAAGAACTTAAACTGTGCAGGCTTTTCCCACCTTTGTTCTCGTCCATAGGAATGATTTTTATACAGGTTAGAAAACCTATACGTCATAGAATTAACATTAGACTCCAGGTCTTCTAATAGAGTCTAGTTCCCATTCCCATCAGATAATTTATGGATAATATCTAGATGCGCTGTGGTGATACCTAAGCTATAAGCTTAGGTATAAGAATAATTATTTTTATGTTCAGCAGATCTAGTCTTCGAGTAGTCTTCTGTACCGTGTGAAAAGAATCTTTTCTCCAAGCCTTATTCCTATCTCCAAACTTCTCTTAATAGCTCCTACTATGATACCAAAATGGCATAAATGATTCAATCCAGTTATTTGTACTCCAAGGTTACTCTTAAGAAAACAACTGCATTACAAGCTTCCATCTCTGCTCACTTAATAGTTCCACAAACCTCAAAGCAGATAATGTCACAATATCAACGTTCTCAATGGATTCAGTAGCATGCCTAGCACTGGCAGAGACCACTGAAGCACAGCTGAGAACAAGATATTGGAGAAAACGTTAAAGAACAAAAGGAAACAGTGCATAGAATCTGGAAATGAAGCATTATAATGCTGTGTTTACAAGATTTTCCAGTGATGGAAGTCTGTACCTGTTGAAAAGCTTGTTGCAGTGCTGCTTGAGATGTAAAGTAAATAATTTTGCCATCATAACTTTCTTTCTTTTCTGTCAAACATTGCAAGGATTATGGTCCTGCTGGCAGTGTAAAAGCCTCTGCGAACGTTAACGCCATCACACTCTTCCCTTCATATTCATTCAAGCAAATGATGTCTATCCTTGATAAGCGGCTTCCTCTAATCTCAGCTTGTTTTATGATTATTGACTCTCAGTGCAGGATCAGTTCAGTTTTTGAAGACTATAGATACACTGTACAAAAGTGCTCTATTGTTGCTTTCTATTTTTGATCAATATTATGGAAAATATTGAGAGATTAGTTGTAAAGAGATTTTAATGAGTTTTTAGATTCTGTGTATGCAGCACATTCTGAGCACAGCATTCCACAGCCTGAGAGAGGGAGCGAACACATTACTGTGAGTAACTCCAGCGCGGCTCCAGAGATGGCAGAGAGAAATGCAGAGCTACTTCAGGAGGGCGTGAGCTACAGCGGAAATATTGCACACTGTAGGGTAAGATAGATTTCTGTTCAGCTCCCAGCTCTATCACCTGTTCTCTCTGTGAGCCTGGGCAAATTACTCAGTTCTTGTGAAGCTCAATTTTCTCATTTATAAAATGTGATTAATAATGGTAACCTCTTAGTGATTTTATAAAGAGTAAATAAGAAATTCTGTATAATTCCTCAGGTAGGTGCTGGGCACACAGTAGGCAAATTAATTAGGTTATGAGGTGAGCTGTTATGACAAAAAATGTTTAAAAAAAAGTGTTTCAAACAGCAAAGTATAATTTTTTAAAAAAGTTTTCCAGACAGTCTGGTGAGCAAGGGTTCTGCAGAGAATACTCACCTCTCTTCAATCAGTTATTTAAGGACAGTCACTGTGTCCCATCACCTTTTTGCACTGCCACCAGCTTGCAAGATATGGTGCCTTCATGTTTCTAGCTGGCTGAAGAGATATATCAGTCAGCGCCCTAGCCATAAGCATAACCCACAAACCAATGATATATTTGAAATAAGTCTGATATAGGCATAATTTACAGTAGCAGGATTAAAAACCTCAAAATGATTTGCTAAAACGTGAGAGAAAGCCATATAAGGAAACATAGAGAAACTTGCCTGAAGGGACAGGCAGAGAGGAAACAGCAGAATCTCTCGGACAGCCATCCAAAGGAACCTGAGATATTTGGCCAACGAGAGCAGCCAGCACACAATTGATGGAATCGAAGAAGTGGAAATCTGATCTCATTTTCTTTCTCACCATCTGAGTACCTGCCAACATCTCCTGGTAAGAATATATGTTTTATACTCCCAGGATAAGGAACCCTGTGAACACAGACACTGGCATTCACCCTAGACCTGTTCAATCATAATATGTCTTTTAATATGAATCCTTGGTAATTTTCTGTAGACTGTATTTGGGAAGTACCATTAAAACCTATTGTTTCTGTTTTTGTTTTTCAAAACCCACTTGATTCTAGAGCTAGGCAATAAACCAAATGGGGATCTTGGAGGAATCAGTGTCCCCAGATTTTTCATTACTTTGAGAGGGGTTTTAACCTCTGCAGTTACTCTGGAGAGATGACACTCTTATTGGTTTACTGTGGTAGTCCCACAACACTAAACTTTGTCTTCCTCTTCACAGAATACCATTTCAACATCTAAAAACGAATGTCCCCTTACATATGTCACATACCTTAGTAGTATGTTCATGAACTTAATTGTTAGGAATTCTGATATCAATTAGCTCTTACCAAAATTTTGTTAGCCAAAGCAACTTGAGTATCATGACACACTTGTTGCTAATTTTTACCAGTCTATCCCTGTGACTCACTTTGTCCTGATTTTCAAGTACAGTGGTACCTCAGTTCATGAACACTTTGTTTGCAAATAATTTGGTTTGCAAATGGACGCATTTGGTGAAACTTTGTTTTGGCATGCAAGCTCTGCATTGGGTTACAAACACCACCATGGCCATCTTTCTCACCCAAGCACAGAGGTGGCCATCCTTTCCAGATTCTCAAAGCAAATTATGTTCATGACCACTGTACCATAAATTTTCCCTAAATTCCAGAGTCTCATTCCACTCATTCAGAACGAGAAGCTAAACTGACTGTGCTATTCCTCACTTAACATCTCTAGCATGCAGAAGAGAGATGCTGCAGAATCTTTCAGACACTGGTGATGCTGTCATAGAAATATAGAAATATAGTTAGTTCTGTGGCTGAGGAGAACGCCCTTCTAGTCCTCACACTGGCAATGGCTTTAGGTGAGTTTGTATGTAACACGTCCACTACTATTGTGCTTGATTGACTTTGTGATCCTTTCTCTAGAATATACCAGGATACTACTCTTTCACCCTCATTAATATTAATCCAGGTACACAATCTAAATATCATTCTTCAGGGCTCAAGCCAAAATTTGAAATATGAAATTCGAACTGAATAATTGTACTGTAAATGAAGGTGATGCTTTTTTGTTTTATATGCCTTCTCTAACATGATCATAATGCAAAAATTGATAATGAAATATAATTCACTGAGGCAATTTTTTGGCCAGGCTCTTTAGATCCATATTTAGTATAGAATAGGAACTAATTTTATGCACTTAGAGGAAAATCAGGGATGATCCTGGGGAGAATCCTTTTGTGAGATGACTATAGTACAATAATTTAAAGATGCTGTAGTAGGATAAGTTTGATTCCTTCAAACAAAAGGGGAGTCAGATTGATTCTACTAGAAAGGAAGATTTAACATTATCTAAGGATTGAGTTTCTCCTCTTCAGGGGTCCATCACCCAACCTCAGAATTCTGATCTTTCTCCATCACTTCCTTGTCTTAACATGGGGTGGTTAGCAAAGATGAAATTTAATTAGTGCCATGGTTCTGCAACACATGAAACAGATTAGGGCTTTACTCTGGATCTTATTTTTCTCATAGAAATATGTAAGGAATTGTTTTAAAAACAAATATCATAAATATGAGTATATTGTTGCCTTTTACATCTCTCTGCTCACAATTTAGACCCACAGCCACACCATGTGCAAGGAAGGTTGAAAAAAATGGATTTAACTCAGACAGCCATCTGTACTACTAAATGTTGGGGTTTATTTACTCAAATGAAGGAGAGAATTGATATGAAGAGAAATTTAGTGAATTTTGTCATAGTAGGTTTTGGGGGAAATAGTGGGAAAGACAAAGAAAGGCTGTATGAATGAAATTAGATTGAGTCAGTAATTTAGCAAATATTCATTTGTCATCTCTGTTGATTCATAACTCTGAATTGTGTAGAGGGTCTAAGAGGATGCCATGTGTGATCTGTAACTTGGTGGAATGGTTGATTTCCCATTAGTGTTAATCCTCAGTGAGTCTGTTTGATCACGTTTTTGATCACCTTTTTGATGACAAAAAATAAATTTCTATAAACTAGCAAAGCATATTTTCTAAAAGAAAATATTGAATACATTTGCTAGAACAAAGGCAGCAGAAGCTAGAAAATTAACAGGAGATTTTTTTTTCAACTTTTAAACCATGTACTATGTGCCAACACTGAAAATTTAATGGATGTTAAAACAAATATCCTGTCATCTTGAGCTTATTTTCTGTTTGGAGAAAAAGTAAAAACATAGATTTTAATGGGAAAGATGTGAATGGTGTTTTAGGCAGAGGTTTGTAGTCGATTGACGACTGGTGGTCAATTTATAATACCCAGCTGAACTGAGTAAGCATGGTTCTGGGTGTGAGAGGCCCTCCTGAGAGTTGTTGCAAGCAGCATAACAGGCAGAACTGGAGGAGAAGTAGACTGCTGGGAACTGAGGAAGGCTATTGGGAGCTGATAAAAGCTGTTGGGAGCCTCTTGGAAGTGGAGAGAAGCTGTAAGGGATTGTTGGTTTTCTTGGAGGAGCTTGTCATGGTGGCTTTCCTGATGAACTCGGCTGTTTTCATCCTCCAAGGAGCTTGGGACCTTGTTGTCACCGAGAATGGCTTCAGTTCATTTTGGGGAAGCTCCGGTCCTCACTCTGAGCATTGCTTCCTGGCTCCAGAGGGGAAGATGATGCACTGCTCAGTGTCCTGGAGAAGCTTGTCAAGTTGGCTTTTGTGATGGGGCCTTAGTGGTCTTGATCATTGGAGGACCTTGGGACCTCATTGCTGCTAAGGATGGCTGTGGTATTTTGGGGGAGCTCTGGTTCTTATTTTGAGGATTGCTTCCTGGCTCTAGTTCAGATCCCTCAGCCTGCTGGCACAGATCCTTCATCCCACTGGCACAGACTTTCTAGCTTCTAGCACTGACCACTGGGCCTTCCTAGCACAGATCCACGAAACAGGCCTGAATGAGACATTGTTATGGGTTCTAGGCCTCCAGCTGACCTCATGGGAGGCATTGTTATGAGCTCTAGATCTTCAGCTGAACTCATGCAGAACATTATTGTGGGATCCAGGACCTCAGCTGGATTCTTTGGTCTTTAGTGTGTGGAAAGAGTTTCTGCACTGTCTTGTATGTGATTCTTTGGGTGACTATTTTAAATAATCTTATATAATATGTGTCCTGTGATATATTGTTTGTTTTTGCAAAGCTCCAAATGACAACAAGGTGTCAGGGAGGTCTTGACCGAAAAGGCTGCCCTTGAATGTAGTAATGGAGAAATCACAAAGATCTATGTGAGGAATACACAGGCTGGGGAAAAAATAAGTCCACATACGTAGAGAATGCAAACTGTGGGGTATAGATTCAAGCTAGAAGTCCAGAAGACTGTGTAAAAGGAGGATGCTATAAACAAGTCTAAAAAGTTATGGGTTTTATCATGGAAGTCTTCATAATCCTTTACAAGATGTAGAATTTTACTGGATGTTGAATGGAGCTTTATTATGAGAGAAAGGTAACAAAAATATTTCCACTTTAAAGGTACCATTGTGGCATCTGAGTGAAAATATGGTGATCTGGACATGATCACTGACAGTGACTGAGAAATGGTTAGAGTCAATATATTTGGAAAGCATCACAGGTAGAACTGATTTATCAGCTTGTGGTGTGTGGAGAGTACAACAGGGATGGATGTAACTTCAGTGTTTTCCAGCTCAGCAACCAAGTAGCCAAGTAACGCTGGGGTGTGAGCAAATGTGGGAAAGAAAATCAAATATTTGTTTCTGATATGTTAAATGAGTGATGCAGTTGTACATCTATGTATACAGATATTTAATATCTCACTAGACATGAATGTGAAATTAGAAGAACGCAGAAGTTACAAACAGAAAACTGCAAAGCTGTGGTAAATTAAAATCACTGTGCTGGATGAGCTCATGTTGGCAATAATGTGTATAGATAGAAAAGAGAATCATCTTGAGATTAATATTTTGAGAACTGAAGAATACAGGTAAAGTAGCTTATGGAATCCATATATAAACCTTGTCTATACGTATGTGTTTGTGTGTATATATGTGTAACAGAGGGACAGAGAGAGAGAGAGAGACAGAGACAGACAGAGAAGGAAAGAGAGAGGGAGGAAGTAACATGTGCCTAGTAATCCCTTTCCTTCTTGATCTTGTTGTTGTTTTTTTTTTTTTTCCGGTACCAGAAATCGAACTCATGACCTTGCGCTTGCCAGGAGGCGCTATGCTGCTGAGCTACATCCCCAGCACCCACTTCTTGATCTTGGAGCCAGTCAAAGACTACTTTCTGTTGGCTGTAACTTGTCATTAGAGGTTATGTTTCCCTAAAATTAATGATAATAAGAAACTAGGAATTTCCAGGGGAAAAGAGAGATAATCACCCAGAATTATAAATTATTAAATGCCATTCATTTCCCTGTAAATAAAACTAATTAAAGAGAAATTTGTATTAACAAATAACCCTAAAATGAAATGACCCACAGGGGTTGAGATACGTTAAGTAATTTTTGTTTAAGTGCTAATCCTTTTATAACTTTGAGCTTATTTCCTTGCAAACTTTTTTTTAGGATGAGTTGCCTTGGGAGAAGGTGAATTTTAAGTGGTTGGACTCAGTGAGGTAGGTAGCTGGAAATTGAGAGCAACTTGGCATAGACAATTTCTGCAGGGCTCAGGACACCATGAGGATTAGAGAAGCAAATGTCTGTAGTTTAAATAAAATAGTTAGAATTATGACCATTCTCAGACAGTGTGCTGCAAAATGGGCAGAACCTAAGAACAACAAGATGCCTTTTTTCTTTTAGCCTTTTCATTTTGTTTGTCAGCTCTCAAAATAGAGAATCCAAGATTCATGTTGCTAATTCGCTGCCATTTTTATTAAATAACTTTTTGTGGGCGAGGTTGGAAAGCTTTGCTGTAATCTCTGAATAAAATTATGGGCTTTGCAGACTCCACTGTCCCTTGTAGCTTCCTGCCACCAGCCTTACTGCACCCCACTGTGTTCTTTGCATAGCCTTCCACCACAAGACCTTAGGCTATTTCTCTTCCAAGCTGTTTGCAGATAAAGTTCCAAGACAGCACAAACTGTCCTCGCAAAACACTAGACAGAAAGAATTTGGTTATAACAGTTGCTGCTTTCCCAGAATTATTCCAGGATTTATGTGCCAGAGAGCTGACTTCATGCCCCATAATGGCTCTGGTGGTAAGTTAAACCATGGGGAGAAACTGGAGGGTAAGAACTTCATCCTGAATTGTATGGGTCCTGGCATCTTGTCCATGACAAGTGCTGGAGCAAGCACAAACAGTTCCTAGTTTTTCTCTGCACTGCGAAGGCTGAATGGTTGGGTGGTAAGCATGCAGCCTTCAGGAGGTGAAAGAGGGCATGAACATCACGGAGCAAAGGAGGGCTTTGACTCCTCAGATGGCAAGAGCAGCAAGAAGATCACCGTGACCGACAGTGGACAACTTGAATACATTTGACTCATGCATGTCTGAACCACCAGACCATTCCTCTGTAACCCAGCAGAGCAGTCCTCAATCCCATCTGCTCAAAATGTCCTGTACTGTTTGTGTTCTCACTGCTGTTCTTTGAGTTTCATATTTTCTTTACTCCCTTCCAAATCTAGCTGGGTTTCACAACTACATTTATGATTCTGAATAAAAAATAAAGGTTATTCATTTCCCATGAATAAAAATAAAATTATGGATTTAAAATTAGAAAACTCTTGATAAACATCAGAAGGACCTGTCCATATCTTTAACAATATCCATTTAACATTTAAATGCAAATGTAAATGTAATGTAAAATACAACCAACATGTATTCAAATATTTCCTAATTCAAGGACCATAAAAATGTTAATACCTCATTTCTGCACATTTAGCTAAACAAGATATTATGAAGTTAATAAGATCAATGAGATGATCATATGGCATCATATAGAGGTTCCCAAAAATCATCTAATATTTTCCTTTATCCTATTGTATAAATAATTGTCTAAAAATAGAAATAAATAAAATAGGGAATATTGAGATGAACATGTTTAAATTTCTGCAGAAGATGTTGTTTTAGCCAGTTTTTTTAGCTAGGATGATATACAACCTTTACAATTATTGGACAGGATTCATTTTTATGAGAGATACCAGAAAGTATGTGTTCAATATATTTAACTATCAATTCCACAATGAAGGAAAGGGCAGTAGCTTTCATTAAAAACCTACTATCAAAGCTGACCATAATTTATCTATTTTGTTTTAACTTACTTTAGTTCTAAAGAATGATTAATTCTTCGTCTTGGCAGATACGATTTGGTGGTCATATTTATGTTTCAAAGAAGAGAAATGGCTCAAGAGGGATCACTGGGTTGAGCTTGTCTTCTCATGTTTTATTTTCACTTATATTTTTAAAAGGATTATGACCATATGTTCAAATAAAAATATGTGATTTGAATGATTTGGGTAATAGAACTGACATCAATTAAAATTTTTGGATGCTGAATGATATTTTTATCTGCATTTGGTTTTATAATAATGTGAATTAAGTTTGAAGGTTCTATACTAGAACAAAGGTAATTGTTAAAGATGTGTTAGCTTCTGCTAAAATATTAGTTCAATGTGTTTCTTGAAAAATATTTCTTATAATTTTGGTAAAGGAAAATAATTTTTATAAATTTGTTTTTGGAGGTGAAATATAGCTAAAATATGTATTGCTACATAATAGTATGTAAAATATAATTCAAGCATGCATGATTAGTTTCTAATTTATATTATATTCAATGAAAGGGAGTAGATATAGGCACAGATTAGTCTCACTGGAGATAGAAGATAAATATGAAAAATGTATATGCATACATGATTTTTTTTATTTTTTTTTATTATTTTTTTATTTTTATTTTTTATTTTAAAGATAAAAGGAGGGAAACATTAACAGACATACAACATTTTACAACATATCACAAGCACAATACAGACAACACAGAGTTACAAACAAAGTGGTAGGGAATTAACAATGGTGGTTGTATTACATATTGATATCTTCAAAGTGGCTTCTCATGAAAACAGATATAGACATGCAATACTGGGAAACCAAAGACTCACTGACAGTTTCTTTCAGCATAGAAATAGAAGACAGAAGAACAACCATGTTAACTATCCTGTATATACATACATACAAAATTTCTCCTTCTTTCCCTTCTCTTTTCCCACATCCCAGAAGCCCTTTACTCTTCAGTGGTTTCCTATCATTTCACAGTGTCTATCATACCTCCGAGTTTAAATTAACTCTTTCAAGTTTTACACTAGTGACACAGTGCGGTGCTTGCACATGTATGTTTGATTTATTTCACTTATGAGTATGGTCTCTAGTTGTGACCATTTAAATATAAAGGCCTCGAGTTTATCTTTCTTTATAGCTGAGTAATATTCCATTATATAAAAGTACCACAATTTTCTTATCCAATGCTCAGTGGATGGACATTTGGGTTGCTTCCACATTTTAGCAATTACAAATTGTGCTGCTATGAACATAGGTGCACATATATCACTGTGATATGATGCTTTTAGATCTTCTGGGAAAATACCCAGCAGGGGGATAGCTGGGTTGAATGGGACCTCTAAACCTAGTTTTCGGAGGAATCTCCAAACTGATTTCCACAGTGGTTTCACCAGTCTGCATTCCCACCAGCAGTGGAGAAGGGTTCCTATTGCATACATGATTTTATATGTTAGCAGTTAGAATATATAGCTAACTGTAGAAACACTATGTACAAATAAACTTTAGATTTTGTCCTTGAAAAAGCATGGAAAGTATCAAATAAAGAGTCCTAGACACAAATCACTAGCTAGGTACTTCACTTTCAAACATATGATCTTCTAAAAAGTTCTTCTTCAAATATTTTACTGCCCATATAGAACACACACACATACACAAATTTTTCTCTGATTTTCTATTTTCAACTTTTCCTGGCCAGAATATGCTTGTGGTTTTGGATTAAACACATTCATTAAAAAATATATATATATATTTAAGGTAAAGCAAAATTATGTCTATTATTAGCAGGGATACTTTGGAGGCTGTGAGGAGCAATTGCTTAGTCGATACTTATGGTACACAAATTGTGTTTTCTCTGAGTTACGGCATTTTTAAAGTTGGAATATTTTAGGCTACAAGGTATCCTAATCATTATGAGATTTCAGGAAGAATCTTTCCTAGGTCGCTGTGCTTCTTGGTGTTGCTCTTGGAGAGTCAATTCTCTTACTCCCCTCACTTTGCTAGATCACTAGGAGCCCAGGATTCTGTGTGCAGCACTGTGCTAACCCAGACCTTCCCTTGGACAGTTTAAAAGTCGAGATCCTGATGGGATTTTGCAATTGAGAAACCTGTGCTCACAGAGCCCATCTACATTCTCCAAGGCAGCGTTAATGTAAATATGGTTTTATTTTGATCTCCATGCATTCTTTTGCAAAGTTCATAAAACAGCTTATCCCGCCCCTAAATCAGTAATTTGGGCAGGATCCCCCTGGATTTGGCACATCTTAGGTCCGCAGAACACTTTAGTATCCACTAAAAATGGAGTCTTCACCTCTTTCTGTTGACTAGGGACTCAGATGGAATTTCTGGCCAGTTCCTCATTGTATATGCATTTCTTCGAGAGGTACTCCACAGTGTGGTCACTGACCTTCCTCCAGGTGTCATGGCCACACGCCAACATCAGGTGCTCTGAGAGCTAAGGGATAGAAACCAACTTTATATTGAGACCTGGCTTCAGATGTTAGTAGAATATGCCTTCTAGTTTGTCTCACTGCTCAAGTAGTCCCAGAAGTCCCTCTGGACAGCAGACAAGGGGATGCAGATGCCCTGATTTGCATAAGAAGGCAAATTTGCCTCCTTCTTTAATCCAATACAATTCTTAAAGTATGAGAATGTAAAAGAAATCTTTTAATTAGCTCCCTGATAATTTCATCCATTAGTGATCCTGGATGTCTTTGTAACATCAGTTTATCAATAATATGTTCAGTGTTTCTTATTATTTTCTTTACAAATGGTGAAATAGGGAAATAAAATGATTACTCAGGGTTCTCAATGAATCCATGGCTTAAAAAATCATAATATAACAGGTTGTGTTCTATCTAGAATATATTAAAATTGATTTTGAAATACAGATAAATGCAAGTCAATTTAAAAAAAAAAATCTATGAAGTCCAATCATCACTCTGTAGACTCCTCTGCCAAATAACACTTTCAGCCTCAGGAAGCTGACCGTACAGGGAAATGACACACTGAGCAAGTCACACTACACACCGGAAAGTAATACACTGCAAATTCAGCTACATTAAAATGCTCAGGGCGGGGCTGGGGATTTAGCTCAGCGGCAAAGCGCCTGCCTGGCAAGCGCAAGGTTCGGTTCCCGGTACCGGAGAAAAACCAAAAAAAAAAAAAAAATGCTCAGGGCTGTTGTACATTTGATTTTCATATGGAATACGTACTAGAATTTCTTTTTAAACTTTTCATGAACAAGTTGGAGCTCCTCAGATCACACACTGAGGACGTTTTTCTCTTCTTGCACTCCATTTTTCTCATTTGAATATCTCATTCATGATGCTACTTCAATAGCTCAGTGATTTTAGTGGTTTTATCTTCATCCTTAACTCATCTCACTTGTAATTTGTTCAGATGCCCACGTAATATCTCCATTTAAAATTCTACACACACCACATAGCCAGTGTTTTCACTGAAATTTTTGTTGTTTGCTCCCAATCCTGGTCTCCTTCTAATGCTGCTTATCGTAGTTTCCATGACTGTATAAGCCAGAAATAGATTCATGTCTGACAATGCTGTCTTTTTCAATCTCTATGTTTTTGTCTCTATCGCACTGCTGACATCACAGATTAAACCCCACAAAGGCAAAGATTACATCATATTTTTGTCTATCACAGCACTGCTACCACCTGAGCATAGGTTTGGTGTTCAGCACATTTTACTAAATAAAAGAATTCTCCCTGATGTGGTCTCTATGATGGCGATATGTTTAATGAATTCATAGAAGCAAATTAAATTCTGAAGTGCATATGGCAAGAAGCATGTGAGGATTTTTTTTCTTTATTTAAATCACTTATGAAGATGAATCAGAAAATTCCTCAAATTGTTAAGGACTTTAAAGAAACAGGTCTGTGTAGGGAATCACATCTTGTATATACTGTAGATTGTGGTTATTTAGGGACCATATGGGCTTTTCCCAGAGGAAGCCCTAAATTTAGGAGACCTCTTAATTCATATCACAAAAGTAGTTGGGAGATTTAATAGTTCAGTCACCAAAGAGAGAAATGGCAAAATGGCACAAAAGATAGTTTCTCACATGGCATAAATCATGTTGCAATTGCAAGAAGAAGTTTTCTGTTTCCTATATTACCAATATATCTGAAAGGATTTCCTGAGACAGGTAACATAGAACTAGACAGGCCCTTCTAAGGCCATTTAAACTTTAAATACTGATGGACCAGGTTCAATATTTGCTCCTTTCTTTATTTATCAAATTTGAAGTAACCTGATAATGTTTTTATCCTTTCCTGTCATGGAATCACTTTTTTATAATCTCTGATAAAATCTCTTTACTCTTAAATTCCTTTAAAGTGTGAGCTTCTGCCAATCGTTTTTTCACTTTTACTTATCTCCAGTGAGGTTTAATGACACCTAGTTGAGAAATACTTTTTAAATTTATTATTCGGTGTTTACCAATAGATTGTCAGGTTCTTAAAGGTGAGTGCTGTGTTGTATCTATCCTTGTACTTCCAGTATGTCATAGAGATCTGAGCACATTAAAGAGGCTGACACAGGCCTCTTTAATAATTACAGCAAAATGAATGCTGTGTTGGATAAATTGTGAGAGGCAAAAACAGAGAATGCTACACTAAAGTTGAAAAAATTAAGAACAGAAAATTGTAGTAAAGGAGAAAAGCAATACAGGTAATCAGAAGTTAAAAAGCTCACAATGTTCTGAAAATTATAATTTTTAGATTTAGTTTAAGAAAATTACAAGTAGCTCCTCAGGCATATTTTACTCCATTTAGAAGCACATATTTGAACATCTTGGCCCCAGGTTATATGATGAAATATATTATGTGTAAGGATTCAATACTGAAACACATATGTGGATGCACATATTACTGAAAAAATTTTAAATAACAAGGCATACTTTTATTTCATGGCACAAACTACAAGATTTAAAAATTGTATTCTACCCTATTTTTGTTTTATAGATTTATTTCACAAGCATTTTGCAGTCTAGGTCATGTAGTGTGAAAATACAGCCAATGAGAAATATTATAAATACACATACTGAGGACCTCACTGTGTCTTGGGCAGGGCATCAATAAATAGCAATTACAGTACTACTTAACTCTATAAGGTGGTTTATTATTGTCTGTTGGTGAAAAGGCAGTAGCTACAAAAGTAAAATGAATCTAAGTTCCTTAAATAGTCTAAGCTCAGAATTTTGTGGAATCTTACATATATATTGTGCACGGAGATTTCTTAACATATCTGGTTATTTAAGTAAATATGTTAGATGAATTGTTTAGGTAAAGACAGAGTTATTATGTTTAAAATTACACCAAAATATTTTGCAGGGGAAAAGAACATATGTGATTAATACCTGATCCAGGAAGAATAAACAGATAAATTTCCTATTTGGAGAAATCTTTTTTGAATCAACTTTACTTATCATGGTTAAATTCAACTTCACTAAAGTTTAGAGACTAATATTTTATATCACAGAGAAAGACTTTATAAATTTTAGCATAATGTAAATTTGAGATAAGAGTAATGTTAAATAGAAATTTTCTGTTTCTCAATGTTCATATGCAAATATTGGTATAGAAAAACATTTCCAAATTCTCTAACCTTTGTATTGTTTCTTTTTAGCTTGAGTTAAATAAGTATTATCTAAGATGATAATTGAAACAAGTCAAAGCACTTAAAATTACTTATAATTTATTTTTGAATATTTAAATCAATTTTGAAAAGTTTACATAAATTTAAAGTCTAAATTTAAGAATAAATGTTAATCGTTTGTGGTTAAAAAAACACAAAGTTTTGGGTGAAAAATTCAGATATAAGTACTACAGTAGTCTAATTTGAAGGACACAATTCTTGAGATGTTACTTACATTTTTAATTCAAGTTTAGGATGCCCAGGTATATATAAAAATCATAAATGCAAATTAGCTTTAATATACCTTCCATGCATGACCAAATATGCTTCTAATGGTATTCATGTTGTATTTTTTTAAAGAAGTAAAATGATATAAAAATTTAAGTATTATTAAAAAATAAATTTCCATAATATATAAGATACTTAGAAAATATATTTTATTACAAAGAAACAGAACTGTAATAGTCTAGAAGTAGAGTTGGAAGTTTTGCAAACATTAAAGTATCTACTTATATTTAGAAAAGTAAGGTCTTTCTATACTCAAACTCCTGTCAAATTTCCACTTGCTTGTTGACTTATGTTAAATATTGGTGACCCTACATAAAGCATGCTGCATCTTTGAGGCAGAAAGTGAACAGAAACATACTGTAGAAAATAAATATTCATAAAATAGTCATAAAGTGCTCATAATTATTTTACTATACTTTAAACTAATATTAAGGCTATCAAATATATGGAAAATTCTTAAATATAAATTTAGGCAGTTTTCTATATAGTTAAAAGGTTTTATATACCTCAGTTTAGGCCCCCCCCCCCTTTTTTGTCCTGGGAATTGAACTCACGACCTCGCACTTGCAGGCTCCAAAGCACAAGCAGTGTGACAGAGAGGCCTGGCAGGACAGCTGCTCATTCCTTGGTGGCCAGGAGCCTGGGACAGCAATACATTCTTCCTGGTCACAACCCCATTGGCTTACCTCAAACCCGGTCCACCTCTTACCTGCACATTTAGCCACTGAACTCAACTGATGAGTATAGCAATCCTGTGATCAAATCACTTTCCAAGCACATGACCATTTTGGGAGACATTTTAGATATATAACGTAACTACCACATACATGTTTTTGAGTTAGAGGAGAATAAACATCTTTGCACCATTATGCTAATGATATTTAACAATTTTAAAAATAGATTTGTTAGTTTACAGTGCAAAAGCTATATTACTTATGTAATGCACAAATTCTTCAACAAATTATAAAATTTTTAAGAAACTGGAACTTTTAACTTTTGAAAGTGAAATGATGAACTAAATTTTCAGTAATGCTTTCTTTCTTTTAGAAGAATTAAGAGCAAAATTGGAGGGCTAACCTCGAAATTAGTGCATTGCATGTCATTGAGAATCCCGACTTTGAATGAGTCAGTATTTTAATATAGACCTCTCATTACCAAGTTATGTATCTAAGACTGTTTTCCACGGGACTTGATCCACACGTCCCTTCACATTTTATGACTTTGAAAATATTAGTTGAAAAATATCATCCATATGAACTTTCTCTCTTATGGGATGCCACATAAGATGAAAACTTTTTTAAAGAAATCTTTCATTTTAAAAATGATCTTCACTTTGACTTCTAAAAACTATAATATTTTATAATAATCTATCAAGCAAAGGTTTTGGTAAAATGGACCAATCCTTCTATGTTTAAGCAGGAAAAATAATGAAAAATAACTGTTAGCTTTTATGGCAAGTATTTCTAGAGATTTCTAGAGTTTTTACAGTACACATATATCATTACTGTACTTGGGAAGCCAATTTGCCTAGTTAAAATATTGTAAGTCTGTTTGTTTTCTATTATATATCTCATGTAACCATTCTTTTTCTATTCTCCAACAGGACTTCATCTGTATAAAAGAATTATTACAGGAAAAAAAGTTCATTTTCATTGTACTTTCACATCTCCTTGATGTAGAACAAACTGGACTGTGACATGGCAGCAGATACTCTTTTGGAACGAGATGAAGTGTGTTCCACTCAGAAAAGAGCTAGTCAAAAGATGTTGGCTTTTAATTGTAGCTCTACCATACATCACACCACCAGCTACAGTAAATAAATTCATCTTTCCTATGCTCTATCTAGAAAATTATAGCAAGATGAGATCATTTGTTTTCAATCTCTGTTCTGTGGAGCTCTAAAGGATTGACAGAGGTGATCTGAGGTCCTCCACATGAGAAAGAGAAACTGTCTTTTGATCTGAATTTCACATTGGAGTTTGTCTAAAGATTTCCGAAGCTTGAAAAGAGTACAAATTGCTGAAAATAACTGGATGAAATGGTCTCTGAGGTTTCTTCTACCTCTCGTTATCTCTGAAATGTTTCCATTTTCAGTACAGTCATTTCACAGCATTAAGATGTCTCAAACTGAATTTGATTTACTATATCTGCTTAGGGGCAGAGAGCTCTGTTTCATTTTATTTTATTTTTTAGTACAGGCTTCCTACTACTACATCTTCAAAAGAAAACCTCCTGACTTACAACATAATGAATAATCACATGGGAGTTGAATACATTTGACAGTGTCCATTTTTAAAATTTAATTTTGTATAAAAGGATATATTTCTCTGTATGCCCTATAATTATCCCCAAAGAAAACACATAGCAGATGTCACTTCAGTTATCCATTTCTCTCAGTCTTCAAAACTCCTCCAGAATAGGCTTGTTTTGCGGTGATGATTTTTTGTTCTTAAAATATTTCATTGGGAAAACAACCTAAAACAAGTAGACAATTTAAACTCTTTAGAAATGACTAAATATAACACTACAAATCTGAAAGTATTTATACATCTAGGAAATTAGAGTTCCTAGAAAAGATACATTATGCAGTATCTACATTTCTTCCTCTTGAGCTTACTGAAATAGTTTTCCATGGTATTTGATGTACAATATGTATAATTTTATAATACCGGTTATTTGTACTAACAGGTTTATCTTCTGAATAGTTTTACATCATCAGATATATGTTGATACATAGAAACATACTGTTTGCCTCAAAAAGCTATAAAAATGTTTTAGAAAGAAAGCAAATTATCTAGCCAAGTTAATGTAAATTGCTATTAATATGAGTAGTTTCTTGTCCTAAAAATTGCTTTCAGATTCTGAAAATTTATTCTTTCTGGAAAAGCAATGAGAATCTTTGGAAGTGCTGACAGATCCTGTTCAATTCTTCTCCAAATAGATCTCATGATTTTAAAATTTTAACATTTGGAGGAAAAACTAATGAGTGTTGGCAGGAGATGCTCATATTGTATTAATTATTTTTTATATTAATGTAAACATCATTTTACTTTACCGAATTCTATGCTAATTTATCACAAAATAGTAATCCATGAGTATTTGCAGGAGATTTGTTCCAGGACTATCATAGATGAGAAAATCTCCAGATACTTTAGTTCCTTACATAAAGTGATATAGCATTTGTGTACGACCTGTGCTCATCCTTTTTTATACATTAGGTCATTTGTAGATTACTTGTGATTCACAAAACAATGCAAATGCCAGGTAGATGTTTGACATATTGGGTTATATATTGAATAATGAGAAAGAAAGTCTGTATACTTTCAGTAAAGATACAACATTTTTTCTGAATATTTTCAATCCACAGTTGGTTGAATTCATGGATAGTAAATTCATATTTTGAAGGCCAAATATATATACACATATACATGTAATTTTTACATTTCCATTATATTAATTTGTAGTTAGTAATGCTTTCTCTATTGCCTCCTCTGATTTCCAGAAGATGAGTTGGATAGTTTCCATTCATCTATCAAGATCTTATGATCTTATTCTCCCTCTCTCCCTCTCTCTCTCTCTCTCTCTCTCTCTCTCTCTCTCTCTCTCTCTCTCTCTCTCTCTCTCTCTCTCTCTCTCTCTCTCTCTTTCTTTCTCCTCAAAAGCTTTTTCCAGACCTGGGAAATTTTTCAGTCTTTGGAGTGTGCAGAAGCTCGTGAGATTTTCCATTCCCCAATGGGGATTTTAATCACTTAAGGACAAGATTCCCTAAGGTATTTGAAGGCATTTTTGTATTTGATGACACAGACTTTCCCAGTAAAACTGAACCAGCTGCCCTTTAAAATAATTTTTTTGGCTTTTGGCTCTTCCCTTTGTTACTTTCCCTACTTCTTCACTTTTGCTTTCAAGGAAAATCTCTCAAGTAAACTTGCACATGCACATTTCATCCCAAGAACTCTTGTAGAGGAATGAAATCAAAGAAGCCAATTTTACCAAATTATCGATTTGTTTCCAAATTGCACTGTATATTTGTATACCAACCATTGCTTTATGCAAGTATTATTTTTGTGAATTAAACTAGGGGAATCTATAGCTGAAAATGTTAGCAATATTAAATACTATATATTACTTTTGTGAAGAAATTTTGAGACAGAAAATTAAAGTTTACTTTGCACTACTACTTAGTGATTATGGTAAATACTACTTAGTGATTATGATGAGTACATTTGATTATTAATTTGACTGAATCAAGTTACCCCTAGAAAATCTATAAAGCACACTCTTCTGCATTTGTAGCAGTGCAACCCGGGGAATATACTTTTTACCTGACTTCTTTCTCTTTGGTGCTCTTCTGTATTCAGTTTTTCTGGCACTATGAAGTGATCATCTTTGTTCTACCATGTTGTTCTGCCACAAAGTTCCTGCCTTGGATGCAGCTGACTGCAAACTGAATCCTTTGAATCTGTGAGCCAAATTTAACCTCTCCTCTGTTAAATTGCAAAAGTAAGGTACGTTGTACCAGCAATGAGAAAACTGAATCAAACAGAAAATGGATACTGAGATGTGGGATATTGCTGTGAGTATATCTGACCATATGTTTCAAAGACAAGGTGGCTGTGTATATTTGTAGTTGTGTCTGCATCTTCTAATTTGTTCCGCTGGTCCTCAAGTCTATTTTTTGCCAGTACCATGCTGATTTTATCACAGTAACTTTGTAGCATAATTCAAGTCAGGCATTTTGATATCTCCTGACTTGTCACTTTTACCCAGGATTGCTTTTGCTATTCTAGGTCTCTTCCAGTTCCAGATAAATTTTAAGAGTATTTTCTCTAGTTCTGTGATGTATGCTAATGGTATTGTGATTGGGATTGCATTAAATTTGTATAACAATTTTGGAAGTATGGTTATTTTGACTATGTTGGGTTTTTCTATACATGAGCAAGGGATATCTTTCCATTTTCTTATATCAGAAAAAGATAAAAGAACAAAAAAGAACCTCTTAACAAACACACATGCAGTTAGAAAATAACACAAAAACAATACAAGCAATACAGATTCTCAGACAAGGTGATAGGAAATTAACAATGGTTGTGGTATTACATATTGATATCTTCAATTTGGATGCTCAGAGAAACAAACATAGACATATAACATTGATCATACACTTAAACATTAACCGTTTGTTTCAATAGAGCAATGAAAGTCAATAGTACCACTATGTTAGCTATCCTGTACATTAGATGTTGTGAATGAAAAATATATTTTTAGGGGCTGGGGATTCAGCTCAGCAGCACAGTGCCTGCCTGGCAAGTGCAAGATAGTGAGTTCAATTCCTGGCACCTGAAAAAAAATGTATTTTTATATAAAGCAATATTACTTAGTGTAAAGAATGATAAACTTGAGGCTTTTATAGATAAATGGATGCAACTAGAGATCATACTTCTAAGTGAAATAAATCAGATCTGCATGTGTAAACACCATATTGTCTCCCTAATTTAAGAACCTAAAAAGTAAATAAAGCTGAAAGGTACAATAGATATTTTGAAAGGGAACGAAACTGCTCAATAAGAGAGAACTGTGATGAGGGAAAAGAGAAAAGAAAGAAAAAAGGAAGGGAAATATATACATACTACATACACACACAAGATAACCAAGATAATTGTACTACTAATTTCTATTGGTTTATTGAAAGGAACAGTTCATGTTTAATTGTTTGATCAATCTTGCATACCTATATTTAGTAATCTGAGCAACTCCTTTGAAGATAACAAGTAATGCAACAACCACTTTTGATTTCCTATCATCTTGTTATGAAATTCTGTATGATTTGTATAGTTTTTATGTTATTTTGTTTTTGTCTTTGTTTTTGTTATTTTCTCTTTAAAATAAAAACAAAAAATTAAACTTGCTCATGATTTTGGGTTTATTTTATCTATAGATGGCTTGCTTGTAAAGGGAAACAAGCAAAAAGTACAAAGTATAGGAGTAATTCTTCACTCTAAAGTTTATAAGCACACTGAGATAGTTAATTTTCTTTGAGTAATAATACTCTTTCTGAAGCACTGCTCACTTTAACATACTTTTGTTTTTCTTTCTTATTACATCTTAGTCCCTTTGAATAACTGTCTTAAAATATAATCTACCTTCCATAACTCAATCATTCTTCAAAGAAATCAATGAAGATACATTTTCTCAAGGTATTTGTTCTGATCACTTCAACGAAGGATAAAACAATGACAGAAGCTTACTCTCCCAAATTACATTTCTGTAGAATAGTATAAAAATAATAACACAGCAAAATTGTAATTACAGGAATTTTGAAGCAAAAAGTCAGGTTAAAAAATGTAAAGAGTAACTGACATATCTATAGACACAAAACATTTTGTACTTGGTATGACGAATAAAGCTGTCATGAACATATATGTACAGTGAGTATGACACACTATCTTCCTACAAGTAGAATAACTGGTATATAAAAGCAGGTATATATTTCTATTGATAAAAATCATCAGCTTTTTTTTTCTAAGCATATGTTTCATTTTATAGTCCTGCCAGTATCAACTGATGTTTTGGGTTACTTCACAGTTTAGGCAAAATTTTATGCTGCTCACATTTATTATTTCACTAATTCTGGTAGGTGGTATGATCTCTCAATTTTAATTTGCATATCACACATGACTATTAATATAAAATAGTGTGGCACTCTTTAAACAGCTTCTTTTATACTTTGATTTTTAACTAAACTGTTTAATTCATATTTGATGTATTATTATTTCCACCTGAAGTGAATTTTTGCATAATACTATGGTTGATACTGTAGAGTAAAGAGAAAGAAATGGACATGGGGAAAATGAAATTGGTTTCAACAATGGAATGATTACATAAGGTAATTAAGTACATGAACTTACATACTCACATACTTCACATGTATAATTCATGTTAAAGTCTGAAAGTATTATCTTTCTTTCTGAAATATTTTCATTTCCAATCCATTCTCAGTCACTCTCCAGGAATATTTTTACATTAAATATATAAGACTGGTTTAGGTGGGGAAAGATGAAATGATTAAATCTCTGTGTTATTTAATTTGCTCATAACTAGCATGTGTATCTTAATTATTTGTTAATAAAAAAATTTAAATGGTAGAATTTCAAATAGATAATTCTATAAAAATGATTGAGAAAGAAGTTAGCAAACATTCATCTATTACCTATTCATCTAACCTAATAATTTTTATTCTGTATCTTGGTATACATTTGAAGTTCTATAAAAGTCCCATTGTTCATCTTGGCAAAGAGATTTCTTGGAATTTTGAAAATGTTTGTTGCTAACTCCCTGTGAGATTTAAACCATGCTTCTGTAAGCATTAAATTTTGCCATAACCTTGATGATAAGGCAGTATCACTTTCTTCCAAAGCAATCCATTTTATTATTAAGATCATATTTGTCATGTATTTTAGATAGGTATTGTTTGTTAAAATATATTTTCCTAGGACTTCCCCTGGGCTTTGGCCTATCTTTTAATTTTCTTTCTCACATTTTTGATGAGTGGAGCTTAAAATTTTGATGAGGTAAACTCAGTCAATTTTTTGTAGATGATTTTTCCATGAGCTGGCATTTCTTTACATCTTCTGAGAAAATAGTATTGATACTTTTATTCAGGTAAGTTTGCAAAGTTGCTCTGGGCCAGGGTATGCATTTACTTACACTGTGTTCTAGAAGAATAAAAAAGCTAATGTTTCCATTTTCTTACCTTCCTCAGAGATATTTCAGTACTATTATAAAAAGTAAATGTCTCTTTCCAAATTTGAGGCGAGGTTGCATTTTGATTAGGATAATAATAGTACTAACAATAATTGTAATAAGGTTAATGTTCTTCTCATGAGAGGAAGATGGCAGACTCCGCTATGACAGGGACTCCCAGCACATGCTTTCTATATGTGGAACCACACGATTCAGTGGTCACTGTTGCTGAGGAATTTCTTGGCTGCTAATCATCACTTTTTATGGTTACAGTTATTTCCGTGTCTTATTGAGGAAACATTTGTTTATCCTCAATTTACAAAGATAGTTACAGTTTTTATCAGTTTTCCCAAAAGCTTCAAGTTTAACAATATTGTTTATTAAGAGTTAAAATTAATGTCTCTGTGTGATTTTAGTTAGCGTTGGAGTTTGGATGCTTTTTTTGGATATTCATTTTTATCAGAATATCTGTTACAATTATTTCTATGCTTGAATTGCTTGAATATTATTCTTGTATTAGTTAGCTTTAATTTATCTAAAAATGTCTTCATTTTGCCTTCAACTTTGAAGACTACTTTACCTGTATGTAGACTTCTCGGGTGAATGTATTATTTTGCAGCCCTTTAGTGGTATGATCCCCTTGTCTTCTAGCTATGATTCAGCATAATGAGAAGTCAGCAATTGTTTTTAGCCCTGTTGGAACATAATACTGGGTACAACTGATCTAACCCATCCATTACTTTTCTATTATAAATTTGTTCTTTAGCATAATTGTAACCAGCTGTATATTTCATTACCTATCCCTGAGGGATGCAAGAAGCAATTAATGTATTTACCCACTTGGTATGACAAAGAGCAGGGTGTGAGCACATATGCAGAAGTTGCAAAATGAAAGTTTTATCCACCTTATACTCCATCTAACTGGTTTTGTGTATATTTACCAGAGCGTCTGTTAGGGTTCAATAGACCCACATCACTTTGGGATTTGTTTAAAAGGTTTTCTTTTGATTTTTCTGGTAGAAGTAGTCTAATTCAGTACAATAGCACATGAGAAACCAAATTTGCAGATTTTGGAGGAGGTTAAAAATGAATCATCACATTACTCATCTGTGGATGCTGAATATAATCTATTATTGTAAAATACATGCTTTCATAACGAAAGTATGATGTGAGTGGATGATGATGATGGTGATGATGACTTTGACATTGGCCATTTAAGCTAAAGTTGATATGACAGTGAAATGGAGCAAGAATCAACTGATACAGACATAGGGACCACAGACCTCTTTGATTCAGATGAAGAAAGCAGCAATGTGACTACGTATTTGACTAGTTAAAATATTGCAAAATGGCCACGCAACCAAATGGAATGATTCAATGTTATAAGTAGGTCCAAAAATATAGTGAGGGTCTTGGCAGGGGTGAAATGTATTAGAAAGAATGCCAGCACTGCCATTAAATGTCGAAAATTACAACAGATGAAAAGCTACAAGATGCTGTACAATACATAATGGCTGAAATTCAAGGAAAATATTTTGCATTCACCAATAGCTGTATTTTAAAAATGTACTCATTATGACACCGCACTGCCTGAACTGAAAGCATTCATAAGTCTGTTTTACTTAGTAGGGATTTCTCATAGTGATCACAGGAATTCAAAAGACATTAAAAGTGATGAGTCAAAAAATGGTATAAAAATGTATGCCCCTGTGTATGCAGATTTATTATGTTTTCAATTTAGACATTTATCCTCAAACTCAGCCATCAGGTCCTTATTCATATAGTAATAAACCTTATGACATTGTGAACAGACTTGTTGCTCCCATCTCCCAGAATAATTGAAATATGACATTCAACATCTGGCTTTCCAGTTTCCAATTAATGTTACATTTGCTAACAGAGCACAAATTGTCAAGTGCAGGAACTGTAAGTCAGAACAAAGCAGAAATCCAAAGCAGAGACTTGTGTAGAAAAATCTTTGCATCAGAAAGATATAATATTGGCTTAATATATGGCAAAGAAAAACAAGCAAATACTGCTGATGTCAACACTCACCACGATCGAAATACTGATAGGGAAAACTCAACACAACAAAAGTCTGAGATGAAAACATTTCACAACAAAACCAAAGCTATAGTACATGTTGATGAGTTGTGCAGCAGCTATGATGGCTGAAATACAAAGCATTGTCTATTGGTTGTGTTTTACATGATGCTAAACGTGAGAGGCGTAAATAGTTTGATAGTTTACAAAGAAAATAATAAGTTCAAAGTATTAAGGAGACATTTTCTTAGAAGGATGGGAATGGAGATCATAAGAGATCATTTACAGCAGATGAAAAACAAAATATTTCTACTCAAGGAACTATGCAAAAAAATTATGGAGGACACTAGAGAGCTCCACGTGAACAACAGGTTCAGCACCGCATAAATCTACTCTGACAACAGGAAAAGAAAAGATTTCAACTCTATGCTATAAGAAAATACAGGAAAGAAAACATATGTGCTATCAGTAAGTGATTCTTCTATATGGAACATGCTGTTGTCATGTGCAGACTGCCTTACATGTGCTAATTGAAGTAAAGAATTGTCTTTGTAAATTGCTATTGATATTTTCATTGTACTTCCTATAAGAATTTATTTTGTTTTTTCTCTTTTTGGAATTTTTACACCAAAAAGAATCACTTATGAAAAATTTTGATGTTTTTTTAAAAACACTCAATAAATATCAAAAATTAAATACTTTATTTTTGTGATATTTTTCCAGTTAAGAATTCATTGTTAAATATAATAAAACTCATAAAATTGCAATTAATAACGCATCAATAGAAATATTCTCAAAAATAAACGTGTGTCTGACAGACCCATGTTTTATACCTTTCTGATAAAATTTGTGTAATGCTCCTTTATGCAACATGTCTATTTTCCTTGATTACATAGAATACACTCTTTTCTGAAGATTATTATTATTAGTTGAATTTTCTGCAATGTTTCTATTTTTGTTTTTCTTTTTATTTATCTAGCCATGAGATTTGCTCTATTTAATCTCTAAATTACTGAATTGTAAATGAATTCAACAATTTGGAAGCTTCATCCATTATTTAGTACAAAATATTCCTGCTTCACATTAATTGTACCTTTCTTCTCAAATTTTGATATTAAACTCCAAATCAGTAAAGTTTATTATTATTATTTTACTTTTCTCTTAAACTTTTAAATTTTTTAAAGATTTGATGATTTTTATTCATTTTATTTAAGTCTAGAAATTCATTATTATGCTGTTTCAAATTGCTTATAAGCCTGTCGAAATGCTCTTTTGTTGTCTCAACATGATTGTTCTAGAATCTTTATTTCATTCCCTTTGCTTTTTGTTGTCTATTCAGTGTTCCTCTTTAAGCATATTTTCCTTTAAAATTTCAAAAATATATATAACATCCTGTCTGAAATTTTCACCTACTAATTTTATTGTTTTTTGTATTTGTGACATTTATTCAAGTCAGGTATCACATCAAAGTTGTAACTAACTTTGTATTTATAGCAAGGATTGTGACATTTGTTTACCAAAGAAATAAGCAAATAAGAACTTGATATGGGTAGTTTAAAAGTAGCTCAATTTTGAAAATTGCCAAGTTGGAAAGATGAATCATAGTAGATGTTTTGGAGAGAAAAATAAATACACATTGTTATTTTATTAAGCAATAATGAAAACATAAGTGTTCATGTAAGGCATTTGTTTCAATTGCTTCATAAAATCCAACTTAAAGTTATCTGGCATTACACTGCCAAAACTTGAGTCCTTTCAAACTGTCAGTTACAATTCTTACTTGCAACTAAAATAATGAATAAGGAAAGATTAAGCATGGTTGAAAACAAAATGGCAAGCTGGGCGTGGTGGTGCATGCCTGTAATACCAGTATGTAGGAGGCTGAGGCAGGAGGATCACTGTGAGTGGCACTCTCTCTCTACTTCTGCCAACTTTTTTGCATTTATTTTATTTACCACCTCATTTTTATTTTAACTGATACATAAAAACAAAAACATTATATATAATAATGGGGTATCATGTAATGTTTTGATATATGCATATATTGCATAATGTATAAGTCAAACTTTCCTGTCTCCCCAAAATGTGCCATTTTTATTTCCTTTGAATCTGTCACCATCTCAGTTCACATCATCATTATTTTTATCTAGATTATAGCAACAACATCAGTATTGGCTTTATTTTGTTTTTTTTTTTTGTTTTTTTTCCTCCGGTACCGGGAACCGAACTCACGACCTTGCACTTGCTAGGCAGATGCTCCTGCCTGGCAAGCGCAAGGTCGTGAGTTTGATTCCCGGTATTGGAAAAAAACCAAAAACCAAAAACAAACAAACAAACAAACAAAAAGAGTACCTACATTCTATCAAGGGTCTTTATTTGGACTACCCATTCTCTTACCACATCCCCAAAGCAATAGTTCCTGTTAGGCATTCCGATGATACTAATATCCCCAACTTGATAGATCTTTTCAGGGCTCTGCAATTTGACTTCTTTTGTTTTTTTATCTGGAAATATTTCCCACCCACTGAGGCTCAGTTTAGACATCCTCCAACATCAGAGTTTTTCTTGATACTTTTTATTATATTGAAAAAAAGTAAAACAATTTCATAACAAAATAATAGAAGAATGACAATAGTTAATACATTGCATATGGTCATCTTCAAAGTAGTTACTCAAAGCACAAATTATGGACATAAAAATTTCTCCAATATTATCATGACCCTTCCTTTTCAATGAACTAAGAGAAACTAATAGTATAGTTAACTTAAATTTTTATCCCTCTTATCTTTCTTCCTTTCCTATTTCTCAAATGCTAGTTCCTTTTTCTTATAAATAATTTCTTCTCATTTCACAGTATCTATTGTACATTTTAGACTTTATTTACTTTTTCAATTTCTCACATCAAAGAAGATAATATGATGTTTACACATGTGAGTCTGATTAATTTCACTTGTGAGTATGGTCTCAAGTTGCATCCATTTACCTATAAAAGTCTCAAGATTATTCTTTTTTATTGCTGATTAGCACTCCGTTGTATAAAAATATCACATCTTTTAACCATTCCTCAGTTGATGGCAATTTCAGTTATTTCCAAGATTTAGCCATTACAAATTAATCTGCTATAAACATGGGTGCCCATATGTTGCTGTGGTGTGTTTTTAATTCTTCCAGGAAGGTACCCAGAAGGGGAATAGCTGTGTTGAATCCTAGCTTTTTATGGCATCTCTGAGTGTTACTTTCGTCTATGACTTGTTCTCCTAGCTCATTTGGGTACACCACTACAGTCTTTATTTAATGGAAAAGCTAAACTTAATAAAATCCTAACACATTTAGACTCCTTATTTTCTTCTTATCCATTCAGTTAACTACCAATATCACACCGAACATAAGTAACTTTTTTTCTAATTTCTTTCTAGGGGGCTCCACATCATCAAATATATAGTCCTTCCAGCTCCAATCACTCTGATAATGGGGTATAACAGCAATAAACCTCTGTCCAATGGCTTGCTTTTACATGGCCATTAACCTGATATGTGTCTAATTACTTCTAGGACCAGAATGTCCTTCCAATTATCAATTTAATTAAGTAAAGAATTTACTAATTTTATTCAATTATTTTTTAATCTTCTAACTCTTGTGTATATAATTTATTCTAGAAAAGTTTATATGCAATTTTTACTATTGTAATAATTAGTATCAATTAAAACCCCAATATACTCAATAACCAAATTTATCTGCTATGTAAGATAACTTTATAGCCCATAATTTTAACCTATTAAAAATTCTATCTGGGGGCTGGGGATTTAGCTCAGCGGCAAAAGCGCCTGCCTGGCAAGCGCAAGGTCGTGAGTTCGGTTCCTGGTACCGGAGAAAAACCGAAAAACCAAAAAACAAACAAACAAACAAACAAAAATTCTATCTGTATATTTAAAGTAATCATTCAAGGGGCAAGGGAGGTACCTCAAAGACACAGGGCTTGTCTGGCAAGCACAAGGTCCTGAGTTCAATTCCTGGTACCAAAATAAAAGTAATCATTCATTTTCATAATAATGTTTAGATTTTATATATTCCGTAACACTTAAGCCATATAAGTAATGAATTTCCAACATAGTACCTTACCATCCTAATATGTTCAAAATATGCAAAATAAGAAGTTTGAAATCTATGAAAACTTAACAAAAAGGCTTGCGTTCAAACTGAGAAAACTATGTTCTAAGTTCATATGTTTTCTAAAACTTTTTTGCAGTTATCAGGTAACAAAATTAAAAATGACCATAAACATTAACTGAGACAGTTACAAATTGGGAAAACTGCATAAAATGCACAAGGAGGCATACCAAAAGGCAGTTCTCAAGGCAGAGCCATAGAAAAAGTCTAGTGAGGTGTCACTTAAATAGAAATAATTTTTGAGGAAAAATTAACCATTCAAAAAACTGCAGTGAATAAGGATTAAAGAATGTTTTAATGGAGACTATGATCAGGATTTTGTAAAGAATTTTTTAAAATTCTTGAGTATTTGAATCTCACGAAATAGTGTAGAAATGGGGAGTGTGTGATAAATTACGAGATGATTTTGAGAGTGGATTACAGATTATAACTGTATTTATTGTAGCCTAACAAGGAAATTAGATGTAATTTTAAAAACAATGATGAGCCTTTGAATGATTTTAAATAGAAGAGTGAAGTTATGTGAGTTTCATTTTTAGATAAAAGTATCTGACTTCTGAATAAAGAAAGGACAAGAGAAAAATCCCACATTACATGGGAGATGAGCAAGTTACTTTTTACGATTTCAGGTATGTGTTTGTTCCTTCATCTAAGGCCAAACATGCTTATCCCTGTAACCTGTTCCTCAGGGTTCATGCACATCCCCAAATTCTCATCCAGTCTGTCAGTTTCTTAAGTTAAGTTATTAACTCAAAGGATTTGATGAGCACAGCAACACTGTATAAGAAATACCAGTTATCTGTGTTGCTGTCCACCTGCCCCAAGTTTTGAGAATTAAACCTTGATGAAACTATTTTTGGCAAGTCAAAAGTCATGTTTTCCAATGTAGTACTCTTTAAAATATGCCATTTTTATAGCATGAATATCAAACAGGACTGGAAAATTTGATTTAGTTTTAAGTATATGTAAGAGATACCAATGCTTTAAAAGTATAATGTGTTACATAAATAATGTAAACCCAGTTTAGTCTTGACTTGTCTTATCTTCTTCACACAGTGGTGATAAACTATTTAGGGCTTCTCTTTTTAGTCTCTGAATTTTCTTTTATATCCCTAAACTCTTCTCCTGAGTGGTCGCGTTAAGGAAAAGAATTTTTTATTCTGACAACTCTGATACCTTTTGCATTTTCTACCAATGAGTGAAAGGAAGTTATTGTGCAGAGGGAATTGATTTGTAACACAATAGCTGCTTTTCCTCAGCTAAAGTAGAGAGCTTGGAACAAATTTACATTAAGTGTATGCTCTTATGAAGGGAGAAATAAGCATTTGGTTTTGAAATATGTCTAGCAACTATTTCTATGAAAGGAAAGTCGTTTTGCTCAGCTGTGATTTCGATTGTAACTAACAAAGCCTCACACTAAGCATTCATTTTCTACTTCTGCATGTCTTGTTGGTTAAGCTTTAAATCTTCCACATTGTCCCTGTCTTCCTTAAGAGATAGATTGAGACCTGGGATCTGCTGTTAAATTTTATAACTTGGTAGTAATAAAATGTCAAGAAAGCTAATCCATGGCCTTTTAGCAACACAGATAGTATATTCAGAGCAGTGAAATGTATCAGGTCATGTAACACATCTAACATAGGCCCTCACTTAATTGATGACGGTTCTATTAGCTGCATGCCACTGGCCTCGGAATTAATTTTATGCATCCATTCCAGTAACAATTTTTTCTCTTTTTTTGTCTATCAAGGAAACGTTTGAAAAATACAGAAAGGTTAAAGCACTGATAATCATGGCTAATAAGAAACATCTGAATAGCAGATGGTGGGATAAACCTCAAATGCACAGCTTGAGGAGCTTCTTGAGACCCAGGAGACAGAATAATAGACTCAAGCATAGCTGTGCTTCGTTTCCTAAAACACATGTTACTTTTCATGCTTGCAGATAAAAAGGATTTTGGTAACATGACTGTGTCAACAGCAATAATAGCCCACTATAAATGTACAGCGATGGTACCATCATCTCACTTTCATTGTCCCACTCGTTCTGACAGTTGTCCATGACCCTGCACTCTTTGCTATTCACATTCAATCGGGGCACATGGCCTGCAATATTGCTTCTGGCAAAAGAAGAAATGACTTGATATTCAAGGTCAGCTGCACAGGTCAGGCTGCATGGCAACATACTCTGATAGCTGCTTCTCCATAGACAAATTGCATTGCTTTTGCCTGTAGTAGATTGGAAATCCAGATCAAATTGCTTTAAAAGAAAAGGGATAAAATATAATATTGATTCCTATGAGTAGAAGTGTAGAGGTAGTTACCTTTACTGTGGCTTAGTGAATGAAAGTGTCTTTCTCCATTCATCATGTTTATTTCAGTCTTCAGTTTTCCTGGCCTTAATTTGAGTCTGCCTGTTCTTAACTGCAGACCACTGAACTGAATGTAGAAATACCAAATAATACATCTGAAAAGAGGTATGCTGCATTCCACTATGCTCAATTGTTATTAAAGAAACAGTTCAGAAGCCCAGCAGAATCCTCCTCACAGCCTATTGCCTAAAAGAAAACACAATGCTAACTTAACAAGAATTGTTTTGGTGCAGGGAACTAGATGAAGTCTGATTCTTGAACAAATCAGTAATCATTATAATGTTTCTATAATCCACCTTATATAATTAAAGTTGACCTTTTCATAGGTTTTGGAAAATCAACACAATGTCAGCAACACTACACTTCTATCCCAAAGATGTTGTTGCTGCTGTAAGTGAAAGTTAAGTAATTTTAGAATGCAGAGCTTTTGTTGAGCATTGAGAGAAGCAGAGGAAATCAGGTTCTCCTTTTCATGTGATGCTCTGCTCTGGTTTAGTTTCTTTCAGTCCATGGCAATGTGTTTCATCAGGTTAATTCTTCTGGGAGGACTTCTGCCACTGGAAGGCCTGCATGTCTTAATAGAAGACAAGTAAATACACCTTTCTTCTAGACTTATGCAGTTAAAACTTTTATTTCATTCTGATTTTTTTGCTTTTTCTAGTAAACACAGCAATGAAATCCAGGAGAATAAAAAGAGACTGCATACTAAAACACTATTGTCAATAAAAACAGAAAAATTAGCCTGTCTCTCATATAAAAAAAAAAAAAACCCTAGATACACAGCTCAGCATATACTAGTAAAATAAAACATTACCAGAATTTGAACCATCATTTACTACTAATAATGCAACCGAGATTACCTTGATTATGATGCATATGTAAACCTTACAAACTTTGTATATTGTATGGTGGGGAATCTAGGGACCTACGGCAATCAGTGTTTTTCCTAATACTGTTTATTTGGTCAACGTTACTATACACACAGTATGGGATCTCATTTATACTCATATACTATAAATTGCAAAATACCACTTGAAAATTTTTTTAAAGAAAAATTAAAACAGAATTTCAAAACAAATAATAAGAAGGTAATAATAATTAATACATTGCTCTTGGCATGGTGGCAGAGACCTGTAATCCCAGGAAGGAAGACCTTTGCAAGTTTGAGACCAGTCTGGGCTACAAAGTGAGCTCAAGGCCAGCCTGAACTGTACAGTGAGACCCTGTCTCTACAAGACCAAGATAAATAAATGAATAAGTAAAATAAATACTTTGCACACTTTTATCTTCAGAATAGTTACTCAGTGTATAAGACAAATTCATGAGCTATTGTCCAAACCCTATTAGCACAAAACTTTTTTCAATGAACTAAGAAAGACTAGCAGTATTATTATCTTGACTACATAAATATATAGAGATAGGAAATATATATAGGATATATATTTATCCTTTTCCTTTCCTCTATTGTCCTTTTTCACCATTACAGTTTTCCTTTTCTTTTGGACAGTTTCTTCCCAATTCACAAAATCTATTCTATGTGTATTTTGGATCCTATTTACTCGTTCAGCTTCTCACGCTAGTGAGATGATATGATATTTGTACATGCAGGTCTGATTTATTTCATTTATGAGTATGGTCTCTGGTTGCATCTATTTTCCTATTAAAGTCTCAAGCTTATCCTCATTTATGGCTGAATGATATTCCATTATATAAATGAAACACAACTTTTTTTTATCCATTCCTCAGTTAATGGACATTTGGGTTGTTTCCGAGATTTAGCTATTAAAAATTGTACTGCTATAAACATGGGTGCAATGTATTATGGTGATATGATGTTTTTAGTTCTTCTGAGTAGATGCCCATAAGGCAAATGGCTGGGTTGAAAGAGACCTCTAATCTTAGTTTATTGAGGAATCTCCACACTGATTTCCACAGTGGTTGCACCAGTCTACATTGCCACCAACAGTGGGGAAGGATTTCTTTTTCCCAGCATTTGTTATTAGTTGATTTCTTGATGGTAGCCTTTCCTTTTGGAGCAACATGAAATCTCAGTGTTGTTATAATTTGCATCTCTTGAATGATCATTGATGTTGAGAACATTTTTTATATATTTATTTGCAAATTTATGTCTTCCTCTGAAAAGTGTGTATTCATCTCAGATGCCCATTTATGGATTGGGTTTTTGAATGTGAAAGGCCTGACTTTTTTCAAATCTTTATATGTTCTAGATGTAAGTCCTTTGTCTGAGGGACAACTGGTTATAATTATTTTCCAATTCTGTGGGTTGAGTTTTTACTCCGTTGGTGATTTCTTTTATTGTGCAAAAGCTTTTTAGTAAGGCAAGATCCCAGTTGTTTATTTTTTGAAGTACTACAGGTGCAGTTTGTTCATGAAGTCTCTGCCTACCTTTATGTCTTCAAGATTTCTACTTATTTTCCCTTACAGTAGGTTTAGTGTTTCTGTATCAATATTTAGATCCTTGATCCATTTTGACTTTATTTAGTGAATGATGATAGTGATGGGCCCAATTTTAGTCTTCAGCATGTGGACTGCCAGTTTTTCTAACACTATTTAAGAGACTGTCTTTCTTCCAATAGTGAACACAGTTGGCTCCTTCGTCAAAGTGGTTGAGTGTGTTCTCAGTTGCATCTGTATCTTCCATGCTGTAGCATTGATCCTCAGGCCTTTTTTTCTCAATACCATGCTGATTTTATCACAGTAGCTTTGTAGTATAATTTCAAGTCAGGAATTGCAATGCCTCCTGACTTGCCTTTGTTGCCCAGAATTGCATTTTTTATTCTAAGTCTATTCTGATTACAAATGAACTTTAGGAGTACTTTTTCTAGTTCTGTGAGGTATGCTAATGATAAATCTACTGGGATAGCAATAAATCTGTATAAAAATTTAGGGAGTAAGTCCATTTTTGCTATGTTGGTTCTTCCTATCCATGTGCAAGGCATATCTTCTCATTTTTTGATATCCTCTTTGATCTCCCTTTACAGAGTAGTGTAATTTTCAATGAATAGATTTTCTATTTTCTTCACTAGATTTATTTTGAAGTATTTTATTTTCTTTGGATGCTATTGTAAACGGTGTTTTTCCCTAATTTCTGCATCTGTGAATTTATTGCTTATGTAGAGGTGTGCTTTTGATTTTTGATTGTTGAAGTTGCATCCAGCTACACTACAGATTTTCGTAATTAAATATAGAAGTCTGTTGGTGGAGTTTCTGAGGTCTTCTATGGAGAGTATAATGTCATCTTCAATTAATGATAATTTAACTTCTTTCTTTCCTGTCTTTATTCCTTTTATTTCTCTCTCTTGTCTAATGGCTTACAGCAATGCTTTTGAAGGTATTGCTTCCCTTTCAATTCCCTTAAAGAATTTCAGCATTAGTAGCATTAGTTCTTCTCTAAATTTCTTGTAGAATTCATCATTGAGTACATCAAGACCTGGGCTTTTCTTTGTGGGTAACTTTTTAATTACATTTTCAACTTTATTGGCTGACATCATGTTATTTAGAATGTTTTTGTTTTCATGATTTAGTTTTGGCAATTTGATTGTGTCTAGGTACTGTCCATTTTTTCTATGTTTTAAATCTTATTAGAGTACAGATTCTGAAAGTAGGTAGTGATGATATTCTTGATTTCTGTAGGACCCGTTGTGATTTTCCTGTTTTTGTTACCAATTGCTTGAATTTTTTCTTCCTTCTTTTTTATGTGGTTAGCTAATGGTTTATCAACTATTTTTGATAAAGAACTGCTGCCTTCCTTCTTCTTAATGAGTCCTCACATGCAATTTGATAACTTCTTATAAGTGTTTTAACCCCATCATGAAAACTACATTCTTATGAAAGATTCTCATTTTGTCTCTAAAAGCCCCCCCAAATGCTATCACTTTCTCATGTAAGGCTCCAGAATATGAATTTCTAGGGTCACAAATATTGAATGTATAATGTTGCTGCTATGTTACATGTTTGTCAGAATTATTCATCTGTCCTGTGAACTGAGGCAGATTGGCTCCATCCTATGCTTTTCTTGTTGCTATTGGGGTGAACATTTTTATATATGTGGTTTTTCTTTTGCCATAGTTTATTAAGTTTATTGGAACAACTTAGGTATATATAATGATCACATTCATCATAGGTAATTTATAATTACATATGACATATTTTTGTTCTTCATATTTTTTAATCCCTTCCCATTCGTTCAGCAACTTTTCTCTTACTTATTTTTACAGTTTTTTTCCATTTTATCATTCTTTTTACCTTTTTTCTTTTGTTTCTTCTTTTCCCCCTCACCCCACCTTAGTCCCCATTTCTTTTAACCAATTTTTTCATACTTCAGAATGCCTATTCTACACTTTGGTTCTTATTTACCCTTTTGGTTTCTTACACCAAGGAAACAGTATTAGTAGAAAGGACCCTGAGTCCCAGGAAGACTTGAGAACCTCAGTGAGCTGCCTGGGAGAGCACAGACCCCATACTCCACCTCCTTTCACCATAGTGGGAATGACCCTGGGTCCCAGGAAGCCTCTGGAACTCAGTGAGCTGTTTTGGAGGGCTGAGACCCCATGCTACACCCCTGTCACCATTACAGGAATGACCCTGGATTACTGAAAACACTGGGAGCTTCAGAAATGACAAAATGAAGGAGCAAAATGCAATCTCAGAACTCCACCCCACATGGAACAAGCCCAGGAAACATCAACATAGAAGAACATGGAAGATACACACCTGAAATTTCTGAAATGAGAGCAAATGATGTGAAGAAAGAACTGCATCAGTCTATAGAGTAAATCTGACCAAAAATAATCTCTCAGGTAAAAAAAAGAAATGACAACCATAATGAAAGAATTGCTCAGTATATCAAAAAAAGACAGATAAAAAAATAAGGAAAAACAAAAAAATGATGGCAATCCTGAATGAGCAAATAACAACTCAACAGTTCCAAGATGAGGCAAAGAAAACCAATATAAGACTGATAGGTGGCAACAAAAGAGCAGGAGGCAAAATGAATGACATAAAAAAATTATTTACAGAAGTAATATTAGAAAATTTCTCAAGCATGGGAAAAGAATCCAATGTATATTAAGTGAGGCGTATAGAACTCCAATTAGCCATAACCAAATAAATATACACCAAAAAATATAATAATAAAGATCCCAGAAATTCAGCATATGAGCAGAGTATTAAAAACTGCTGGAGAAAAGTAACAGATTACCGGGGCTGGGGATTTAGCTCAGCGGCAAAAGCGCCTGCCTGGCAAGCACAAGGTCATGAGTTCAGTTCCCAGTACCAGAGAAAAAACAAAAAAAACAAAAACAAACAAACAAACAAAAAAAAAACAAGTAACAGATTACCTATGAAGGAAAACCCATCAGAATCATGAAAGTTTTCCCAACACAAAACATCAAATCATAAAATCAAGAAGGGCTTGGAGTGAAGTGTTTCAGATCCTGAAGGAAAACAACTTACAACCCAGATTTATGTAGCCTAAAAAACTATCTTTCAAAATTAATGGAGAAATAAGATATGACAAAGAACAACTGAAGGGGGCTGAGGGTTTAGCTCAATGGCACAGTGCCTGCCTGGCAAGCTGAAGGTCATGAGTTCAATTCCCAGTACTGGAAACCACCCCCCACCCCCCAAAAAAAGAACAACTGAAGCAATTCATGACCACCAAACTAACCCTATGAAGAGTACTGAAAGATAATTTACAAAGAGATAAAAATGATCACAATTCCAAGAATAAGAACAAAAATGAAGCACCAAGCAGGAAAAGAAATTCAATAGATTTGGAAAGTACAGAACAAACAGCAGGAAAATAATATGACAAAGATAGGCCAATACATATCAGTAATAACCACTAATGTAAATTACCTTAATTCACCAATCAAAAGGGACAGACTGGAAGAGTGAATCAAGAAACAAACTCCAGCAATATGTTGTATACAAGAAATGCATTTAACTAAAAGGAAATCCACAGGCTGAAATACAAAGGATGAAAAATAATATGCCCTGGGACAGAAGTCCAGAAAAAAGCAGAAGTAGCTATTCTGTTGTAAACAATGTGAACTTAAAAACAATAATGATCAAAAGAGATAAAGAAGATCACTATATTCTTGTTAGGGAAAAATTGCAAGAGGAAGTGATAACACTCATAAATATATATCCACCAAATGTAGGAGCAGCCAACTATATAAGACAAATTTTAACAGACATGAGAAATCAAATAAGCAGTAACACAGTTGTAACAGGGGACTTTAACAAGAAATAGAATTATGATCCCATTGTCACAAAGAGATAGATCAAATAGACCCCATTGTCACAAAGAGATAAATCAACTAGACAGAATATCAACAAAGAAATAACAGAACTAGTGGACTTAGTAGAACTTTACAGAGTGTTACACCCAGCAATATTAGAATACACATACTTCTGAACTGCACATGACATGTTTTCTAAAACAGAGAATATGCTAGTACATACAACATGCTTCAGTAAATGTAAAAGAATTAAAATTAGTCCATGTATATTATCAGACTATAGTGCAATGAAATTGGAAATTATTGACAAAAAAAATCACAAAAACTCCCTAAAAACATGGAAATTAAGCAACCCTCCTAAACAACCAATGAGTCACAGATGAAATTAAAGAAGAAATTAAACAGTATTTACAATCAAATGAATATGCAGGTATTGCCTACTGGAAACTGTGGGACACAATGAAAGCAATCCTCAGAGGGAATTTTATAGCAGTGGATTCCCACATTGAAGAAAACAGAATGAGCACATATAACCAGCTTAATGCTGCACCTCAAGCTTCTAGAAAAGGAAAGGGCAACAAACACATTGAGAGGGGGGAATTGTACCTTTCCCAATAGCATCCAAAATATTTAAATACTTAGGAATCAATCTAACAAAAGTAGTAGAAGACCTTTATAGTGAAAATACAGTACTCTGAAAAAGGTGATCAAAGACGATCTCAGAAAACTGAAAGATATTCCTTGCTCATGGATTGGGAGAGAGAATATTTTGAAAATGGCCATACTGCCAAAATTATTATACAGATTCAATGCAATCCCAATAAAAATACCATTAGTATGCCTCACAGATCTAGAGAAAACATCCTTAAAATCCATCTGGAACTAGAAGTGACTCAAAATAGAAAAAGCAAACCAGGTCAACACAGGCAAGGCAGGAAGCATCACAGTGCCTGACTTGAAATTATACTACAAAGCTACTATGAAAACATCAACATGGTACTGGCAAAAAATCAGACCTGAGGATCAATGGAAGAGACTAGAAAACACAGCCTCAACCAAAACACACTCACCTTATCTTTAACAAAGTGACCAAACATGTTTACTGGTTGAAAGCTAGCCTCTTTAATAAATAGTGCTGTAAAAACTGGCTCTCCACATACCAAGAACTAAAGTTAGGCCTATGTCTATCACCATGCACTAAAGGAAAGTCAAAATGGATTGAAGATCAAAATATTAAAACAGAAATAGTAAACATACTGTAAGAGAAAATAGGTGGAAATGTTGCAGACATATGGGCTGGCAGAGTGTTCATGAACAAAAACCAAACTGCACAGGAAATACTTTAAAGAATCAACAACTAGGATCTCATCTTACTGAAAAGGTTTTGCATGTCAAAAAAAAAATCACCAACAGAGTAAAAAAAAAAAAAAAACTTATGAATTGGGAAAATTTTAGCCAACTGTCCCTCAGAAAATGACTTCTATATAAAATTTATAAAGAATTGAAAAAATCAGTCCCCAAAATTCAAAAACCAAATCTAAAAATGGTCATCTAAAATGATTATACTCTTCTCGGATAAAGAAACACAAATGGCACATAAATATATCAAAAAAATGTTCAACATCATTAATTATTTGAGAAATGCAAATTAAAACAACACTGAGATTTCATCTACCCCCAGAAAGAATGGCTATCTTCAACAACTCAACCAATAACAAATGCTAGAGAAGCTATGGGGTAAAAGGAACACTTCTCCATGGTTGGTGGAAGTTTAGACTGGTGCTACCATTGTGGAGATTCCTCAGTGAACTAGGATTAGAGGTCCCATTCTACCCAACTGTTCCCCTTCTGGGTATTTCTCCAGAAGAACTGAAAACATCATACCACAATGATATACATGTTCCCATGTTTACAGCAGTGCAAATTGCAATGGCTAAATCTTGGAAACAAGACAAATGTCAATGGAGGAATGGTTAAAAAAGATGTGGTATTTTTATACAATGGCCTATTACTAAGCTATAAAGAAACATAAACTTGAGACTTGTGTAAGTAAATGGATGCAACTAGAGGTTGTGCTCATAAGTGAAATAAATCAGACTCATGTATGTCAACATCATACTATCTACCTAGTTTAACAATCTGAAATAAGTAAAATGTGAAAGACACAATTGATGTGAAATGGAAAAAAAACTTCTCAAAAGGTAAGAACAACTGAGAT
>NW_004955402.1:49185333-49186326 GCF_000276665.1 Chinchilla lanigera
TATGTTCGTGATACTGGTATGCTGCTACAGTTCTAGTTTTTTGTTTGTGTGTTTCTCATGCACTACTCTCTTTAAAATAAAAACAAAATCATAAAAAAACCTTTTTTATCAATTCCTCAGTTCATGGGTATTTGAGTTGTTTCTAAAATTTAGCAATTACAAACTCTGCTGCTATAAACATGGGAGTACATATATTGCTGTGGTATGATGTTTTTAATTCTTTTAATACAATACAAAGAACAAGAATAACTGGGTCAATTGGGACCTCTAATCCTAGTCTTTCAAGGAGTCTCCACACTATTTTCCACAATGGTTGCAGCAGTATGCACTCCCACCAACAATAGAGAATTGCTTCCTTTTCCCAACAGCCCTGTGAGATTTGTTATTGGTTCATATTTTGAGAATTACTTTCTTTCTGGAGTGAGATGGAGTCTCAGTGTTGTTTTAATTTGCATCTCTCTGCCTGATTTTGGATTAGGTCTTTAAAATTTAAGGGTCTGATTTTTTCAATACTTTATATGTTACAGATATTAGTCTTTTGTCTAAGAAACCCTAGCTAAAATATTGTCCCAACCTGTGGGTTATCTTTTCACTGTATTGCTAATTTCTTCTCCTCTGGAAAAGCTTTTTAATAGAATGAGATCTCACTTGCTAATTCTTTGTAGTATTACTCATACAATCCAGTTTTGCTCTTGAAACCATTGCCTATACCTATGTCTTTAAGTGTTCTCCCTATTCTCTCTTCCAGTAGATTTAGCGTTTCTGTTTTAAAATTTAGATCTTTGATCCATTTTCCTTTTAGTTTAGTGCATAGTGAAAGTCATGGGTCCAGTTTTAGTCTTTGGCATGTTGCAAGCCAGTTTTTCTAGTAGTATTTACTAAAGAGACTGTCTTTCTTCCAGGGAATATCCTTGACCCCATTGTCAAAGAGAAGCTGGTTGAGTGTGTTTGGAATTGTTTCTGCATCTTCAAATCTGTTCCACTGATCCACAA
>NW_004955402.1:49186866-49226071 GCF_000276665.1 Chinchilla lanigera
TTAATGCTACTGTTAAAGTTGTATCAGAGACCTTGCCAAGATCTCCAACTGCCTCTGGGAAGGATATGGCAAAGAATGAAGAAAAAAAAAAAAACAAATTTAGTAATTCATAAAAGGGGGGCTGGATGGTCAATGCCTCAGGATGGGCAAAGATAAAGATGCTTTGAGCTAGCCACTATATATGCAGCAGACCCAATGTTTAGGGAAATATCAGATGACTTAGAAGGCAGTGCTGATCTTAAACTAATGAGCATATTTCCCCAGAGTGTATTTAGTCTTAGTAGTCTCAGTAGTCTTAGTCTTTTAGTCTTAGTCTTAGTCTTCCTAGTCTTATTTGGTAAGAAAGCATTTCCCACCCCTAATGAGATAATAGGAAATCTCAAAAGGATGATTCTAATAACCCAAAGCTTCCATGCATCCCTTAGGGAAGTATGTAAAACTAACCATTGTGAATTTATGGCCCCTAACAGGGTTGTTTCCCTAATATCTCTCCCAGTATATTGGTTGTTTGTGTACAAGACTGTTATTATTTTTGAGTGTTAACTTTGTATCCAGCTACACTTCTGAGTTCTGTTACTTAATCTACAAGTCTTTTGGTGGAGTTTTTGAGGTCCTCAATGTAGAGTATCATGTTGTTATGGTTTGTGTCTGGATGTTCCCTGAAACCCTCATGCAATCATAAGGTGGGCTTCTAGAGTTTATGATTGATTCATGGTCCAATGCTGAGATTATGGGTGTGAGTGTTACACCAGCCCTGAGGCAGGTAGCTTGCATACAATGTAAAGGAGGAAAAGAGGCTTGCTTCCCCTCCCCCTTTTTGCTCTTGCTGCTTTTGCTATTTTTCACCACTGTGAACTATTGCACCCTGCCATGTGCTACCCTGCCTTGAAGCGAACCGAGTATGGACTGAAACTTCTACAAACTGTAAGCTAAATAAACCTTTTCTGCCTTCATTTTCGGTGTCACGTATTTTGTCTCAATAAGGAGAGAAATGAACCTAAGACGTATGTCATCCGCAAGTAATGAAATTTAACTTCTTTCTTTCCTATTATTCTTTCTTTTCTTTCTTTCTTTCTTTCTTTCTTTCTTTCTTTCTGTCTGTCTGTCTGTCTTCTAATTGTTCTGGTTATTTTTTCCAGAGCTATATTAAGTACTAGCAGTGATAGTGGACATCCTTGTCTTGTTCCTGATTTTAGAGTGAAAATTTTCAATTTTTGAATGTTTCATATGATTTTGGCTGTTGGTTTGCATAGATGTCTTTTATCAGATAGAAATAAAGGCCACTTTCCAATATTCTGTAGGACTTTTATCATTAACAGATGTTGGATTTTGTCAAATTCTTTTTCTGCATCTGTTGAGATGACATCTGAATTTTGTCTTTGCCTTTATTGATAAGGAGTATAACGTTTATTGATTTGCGTATGTTAAGCCATCTCCACATTCCTGGGATGAATCTTACTTGGGAATTTTAAATAAACTTGTTGATGTTTTCTTATATGCTGTTTGCCAGTATCATATTGAGGATTTTTGTGTCTATGTTCCTTAGGGAAATTCCCTTTAATTCTCTCTTTTTTTTTTATTTTAAAAATAAAAGGAGGAAAATATTAACAGACAGACAACCTTTTACAAAATAGCAAAAGAACAATACAAACAATACAGAGTTACAAAGTGGTAGGAAATTAACAATGCTTGTTGTATTACATACTGATATCTTCAAAGTAGTTTCTCATAAAGACAAGTAGAGACACACAATATTGATCAATCAAGGACTCATTAACTGTTTCTTTCAGCAAAGAAATAGAAGACAGTAGAACAACTATGTTAACTATCCTGTGTATACATACATACAAAATTTCTCCTTCTTTCCCTTCTCTTTTCCCACATCCCAGTTACCCTTTACCCTTGAGCATTTTCCTTTCATTTCATAATGTCTATCATACCTCCAAGTTTTGTCTCACTAGTGTAGTTCTCTTTAATGGTTCGGTCTTTCTCTTGTTTCATATCAAGGTAATACTTACTTCTAGGGATGTCTTTGGGAGTATGGTGTCCCAATTTCATTAGAGAATTTCATCAGTAGTGGCATTAGATCTTGTCTAAATTTTTTGTAGAATTCAGCATTGAAATCTTCAGGTCTCAGAATTTTCTTTGTTCTTAAATTTTTAATTACATTTTCAATTTCATTGACATATTGGCTTACTTAGAATTTTTATAACTCTTTTATTCAATTTTGGAATTCACATGTATCTAGAAACCTGTCCCTTCTGTTTTTTCCATCATATTAAAGTACAGATTCTCAAAGGAGATATTAATGATCTTCTGGATTTCCTCAAGATCCACTGTGATTTCACCATTTTCAATTTTAGTTGCATGAATTTATGTCTCGCCTTTCCTTTTATTGATAAGGTTGAGTAAGGGTTTAACAATTTTATTTACCCTTTCTTGTTTTGTTTTGTTTTGTTTTGTTTTGTTTTGGTTTTTTTTGTTTTGTTTTGTTTTGTTTTTCTGGTACCAGGGATCGAACTCACGACCTTGCGCTTGGGCTGGGCAGGCGCTGTGCCACTGAGCTAAATCCCCAGCCCCAATTATTTACCCTTTCAAAGAAGCAATTCTTTGCTTCATAAATTCTCTGTATTGATTCCCTAGTCTCAACTGCATTATTTTTGCTTTTATCTTTATTTTGAGGTTCAACTTTAGGTTCTTTATTTGAGCTGGTTCTGTCTTCTAGATGTGAGAACTCACAACTATAAATTTCTCTCTTACATCTGCTTTCATTATGTCCCATGAATTCCTTATGTAGCATTGGCATTATCATTTAATTGTAGATAATGTTTAATTTCCTCTTTTATTTCATCTGTGACCCATTTGTTATTCAATAGGTCTTATTTAATTTCTAGGTGTTGGTGTATTTTTGTGTACTCTGTTGCTGTTGATTTCCAATTTTATTGTGCTATAGTCAGATAGTACACACAGGATAATTTCAGTTCCTGTGCTTAACCATGTTCTATGGGCTGCCATGTGGTCTACTTTGGAAAACATCCCAGGTGCATCTGAGAAGAATATATGTTCTGATGTTGTAGTGTGGAACACTTGAGATATCTAAGAAATTTTTTTGCACAGATTTCACTTAGTTCTGATATTTGTGAATTATTTGTCTAATTGATCTGTCTATTTGTGACAGGGGAATACTGAGGTCCTCCATCACAATTGTGTTACTGCTTAGTTGATTTTCCATGTCCAGATAGCTAAGATAATTGTACTTCTAATTTCTATTGGTTTATTGAAAGGAACAGTTAATGTTTAATTGTTTGATCAATCTTACATGCCTATAAGTGGTTATGTGAGTAACCACTTTGAAGATAACAATATGTAGGCCTGGGGATTTACCTTAGTGGCATAGCGCCTGCCTGGCAAGTGCAAAGTCGTGAGTTCAATTTCTGGTACCGGAAAAACAACAACAAAAAAAAGATAACAATATGTAATACAACAACAATTGTTAATTTCCTATCATCTTGTTTTGAAATTCTGTATCATTTCTACTGTTTTTATGTTGTTTTGGTTAGGTGTTTGTTTTCATTATTTTCCTATGTTCTTTTCTCTTTAAAACAAAAAAAATAGATATTTTATATAGTTGGGTGCACCAATGTTTGGTGCATACATATTTATGATTGTTAGTTCTTGTTTGTGGAGTTTTCCCTTAACAAGTATGTAGTGACCTTCATTGTCTCTTTTGATCAGTCCTGGCTTTCAGTGCACATTCTCTGTATATATAGAATATATATTCCTGCTTTTTTCTGGGTTCCTGTCACATGGAGTATTATTTCCCATCCTCATCCTTTGACTTTCAGTCTTTGAAGTTCTTTTTGAGTTAAATGTGTTTCCTTTATACAGCATATTGTTGCATTTTATTTCTTGATCCATTCTGCCAGTGTGTTTCTTTTGATTGGTGAATTGAGATCATTTATATTGATGGTTATAACTGCTGTGTGTCATCTTATCCTTCTCATATTTTCCTCCTGTTGTTGGTACCCTGTCCTTTCTCACTTTAATTGCTTGCCTTGCTTGGTGGATTCTTTATATTAGTGTTGTTTTAACTGTAGTCTTTCATACCTTCTTTCTAAAATACCCTTCAGAGAACTTTGGGAGCTGGTTTGGTGGTCGTGAATTTCTTCATTTATTCTTTTTCATGAAAGTATTTTATTCTCGATTAATTCTGAAAGATAATTTTGCAAGGTACATCAGTTTGAGTTAGAGGCTGTTTTCTTTTAAGGCTGTAAATACTTCACACCAACATTCCTTGCTTGAGGGTTTGTGTTGAGAAATCTACTGTGATTCTAATGTGTTTTTTTACAGTTGATGTGTTCCTTTTCTCTAATTGCTTTTAATATTATATTCTTGTGCTGAATTTCTGGACTCTTAATTATTACATGCATGATACAGGTTTATTTTGATCATGGCCATTGGGATTATATATGCCTCAAGTATTTATATGTCAAATTCTTTATCCCTCTTCGGGAAATTTCCTGCTATTGTTTCTGTGAGATTTTTTTATGGCATTTGTGCTATCTCTGGCTTTGTCATTGACTCTGATGATTCATATGTTGCTCTTTCTTGCTTCATTTTGTAGCTATTGGATTGATTTTGTCATGATCCCTTATTTTTAAGATATCTTTTTAAAATTTTTTATTTTAAAAAATAAAAGAAGGAAAACATATTAACAGGCAGACATCAATTTACAAAATAGCATAAGAGCAATACAAACAAAACAGAGTTACAGACTAAGTTGAAGGAAATTAACCATGGTTGTGGAATTACTTATTGATATCTTCAAAGTGGTTTCTCAGGAAAACAAATAGGGACATACAAGATTGATCAAACAAGTAATCATTAACTGCTCCTTTCTGTACAGCAATAGAAGACAGTAGTACAGCTATGTTACCTATCCCGTATATACATACTTTCATAATTTCCCCTTCTTTTTATGTTCACTAACCATAATCCTGTCTTCTGGATCTCATATTCCAGCTCCTCTTTTGTTCAGTCTGTCACATATACTTTCAGTGGTATTTTTAATCTCCTCAATATCTGTTTGGATCCTTTTCTTGGCTTTCATATACTTCCTATACTGGCCATTCATGATCTCCATCATTTTCTTAAGCTCCTTTATGTTATTTATTAGTGCCTACTAGAGATTTTTTGGGCATATCTTTTATTTTGATTGTCATTTTCTTTTTTACTATTTTTTCTATAGTCACTTCCATTTTTTCTCTCCCTCTTCTGCTATCATTTCAGATATTTTGAGTGTGTGACTCTCAATTTTTTTCTACCTCATTGTGCTGTGGACTTATCCTGGGTGAACTAGAGGTCTGGTGTTTACTTTCATTCTGTGTCTTGTCATTTTCTACTTTCTATTTTTAATTTTGTTTTGTCTTCTCTACTGATGCTTGTAGAATTCTCATGGTTGCTCGTTCTATCACTAGTATTGTGGCTTCCCTAAGAAATGTCTATTCCTCAAACATGTCCTGTAGGTTGAAGTGTTTCTGGTCATTGTGTCTATCCCAAGAAACTACCTTCCCAATTTATTAATAATGAGAGGTTATTACCTCTGGAGAACCACTGCATTGAAAACTCCTGACTGCAGTCCCCTGTTACAATCTTTTTGTTTTCCTTATTATACCCTCGTATAATTATTATAGAAGTACAGGTAGTGCTAGCTAGAGAGATAAATTTCCTTTTAATTAGCTTAAAGAATACAACTGCAATTCAGCTAAACACTGACTTGTACTGTGCAGGCCAAGCTATAATGTGTGAGCCAGTATCACCCCCTATTGATGGTCACTCCTGAGGCCAGATAAATGGCCAATGAGGGGACGGGACTCAGATATGAGATCATGTCAGCACTGAAGCAATAAGACTCAATACAAAATCTTCTCAGTGCTAAAAATTTGCTTATAGCAACATACTAAATTACCTGTTAAACTGATAGGGAAATTTGATAATTTTGAGCTGGACAATTCATGCTTTGTTTCTCTCATCCTAGCATGCCTGCAGAAGTGACTGCTCCCTCACTTCCAGCCATGACCCTCTGCCCATACTCTCCTTATGTCTCTGCTCCTTGAGCACTCAGTAAAAGCTGGAAGCTGCTGTGGATAACTGACTTTTGCTTCTCTGGAGCAATTAGTCATCCCAGAGCCATTTACAACTGCAGTTTTCTTTTGGTTTCATTTTCAGCTGCATGCCACATCACTGAGTAAGAGACTGAACTTTTCCGGAGGGTCTGAAGTAACTGGGGGTCCCCATAGGTATCTGATTGGCTCTGCAGCCCATCCTTTCATATTGGACTATGCTCATGTTTATTAACCCAGGCAGTCACAGTACTGTCTTATGAAAGAAAAATTCATTAAACCACGTATGACAATCTGGCTAAACTAGTACAATTAGCTGTAATAATAACATCCAGTACAACCTAGTAAATGGCCAGTTATTAATTTTGTATCTTTAACCATAGGAGCAAAAATTCCAGTTATATAATGAAATCCAACAGATACCAGAAACTTGTATTTAATCAATTTTCCCTTAGTAGATTAATTTTACGTGATGACTACTTGGTGTCCCTCAGGAAACACTGTGACACTGCTGCTGGGTCACTCCCTCTGGTTCCCCTGGTGGTGCTGGGCCATGATGGGCCTACTTCTTCCAGCAGTCCTCTGCAAAGTATATGTTAAACTACGGTTGAAAGAGTTAACTGGAAGCATATGCTCCTTAAAAAGAGTTAATGAGAAATTAAATGGAAATTGTTGTACCTGGAAAACAGCACTATTCTCTTTGGTCTACTCATCTTCTTTAGTGTTTTTAAAGTAGAAATAGAGAAATTATCTTAATTAGGAGATATTTTCATTAAGGAGAAATAGATCTTTTGGGGACAATTAGCTAACTGGTTTATGATTTAACTTTTCAAGCATAGATTTCTTTTTTCCTCAGCTTTTGTGCCTACCAGAAATTGGCTTTCTGTAGCTTACAAAAGAAGCTGAGATCGAATGGCTTTGACACCTGAATATCATTTCATATTATACTCCCTGTGCACTGATCCAGAAATCTAACTCATTCTCTAGTACCTAGAACATTTGATGCAGTACATAATTTCATATCTTTACAAATAATGAACATCATGAGAAGCCTGTTAATATGGAATATAAAATGATTGTAAATGTCCAACAAATAACTTTCTTTGAATGTGTATATATCACTATGTAAATAGAGATTCAGAGGTTTTATTTATATATTATACCTAAAAACACTGTGAGAAATGTTCATTTAAGATCATACAGAAGTGTGTATGATATTAAAGCTTTGTTATCTGATTCTCAGTCCAATGTTTCTTGATTGTATAACAGTGAACTCCCAGGTCACTCAAATCCATGATCAGACAGTATAGTCCTCTTGTCATTGACTTGTAAATGTACACTATGATATGGTCCTGTGGATGGATATTCATGTGTGATCTTCAAGGTTCCTGCCGCTTCATCAGCAATTGACATGCAATGAGGTTTCACTATATAACAATCTCCAGGCCAACGATTTCTATCTTTGGCTCATGAAATCTGAGTAGAACAAAGTGAGACATTTTCCCCATTAATAAATATTGGGAAATATGCATGTTATTTATTAAGAAGACATTTTCTTATGAAGATTATTTACAAGAGGAAAGAGATGATGAAAACAGCAAGGGGAGACTAAAAATAAAGCAGAGAAATGGAGGAAGAGGAAAATTTAGGTCTCAGAATAATAGTAAATTGTAGAAGAAGCCTCCAATTATATGGTAAATAATTCTGGGGCTCTCAGGAAATATTGAGGCTCAGATCCAAATGTGAAGATTAATTGACAACTAAAGAACTAGACTGTTGTTCTGTATTCTTCTTTATAATGTTAGGATCTTTAAAAAAACAGTCAAATGTTTTTCTTAAATGTTTCTGACCCTTTTGTATCAAAGTAGCAAATTATTCATCTGCAGAAATATTAAACTCCCAAAATTAATCAATTAGATCACATAGATTACCTGGTTTGAAGGAAACAAAAATTTAAAATATCATAATTTTAATTTCCCCAAATACCCATTTTAATGTATTGTTTTCATGTATGTAATTTAGGAAAGCAAAGAAAATTGTTATACAGCCACAGTTTGAAACATTTGCCTTTAACACAATTTTCAGTTATTTTTGTAATTCAAAAAATCATTTTTAAAATATATCATACATGATAGTTTTCATTGTGTCAAGGATTCAATTTATTTGGCTGACACAAAAACATTTTGAAGGTTTTACTTTCTTAAAGATATTATGCCTTGTGAGTTACAGTAAATATATAAAAAGATGTGTACTTTCTAATGGCTATACTTTAATAAACCAGTGAGACTTATTGAGGATATCATAACTTTTGTTTTTTTATGCAAAATTTTCTAGAGACCTGGCATGGTTAAATATGTCCTTAATTCCAACCCTGTGGGAGCCTGAAGCAGGAAGAATGCAGTTTTAAGCCCAACCCTAGCAACACAGCAACTTAGCATGACATTGTTTCAAAATAAAGAAATGAAAATGGGCTGGGGGTGTAGCTCAGTGACCTGGGTTCATTTTTCATCATTAAGAAAAGAAAAAAATCTTAAATTTTAAAAGTATGTGATCAATGACAACCAAATCAAACGAGCTGTATAAAGTAAAATACCTTACTATGAAGATAAGTTTTTAATGTAAATCAGTTGAATAAAGGTTAATTTCTCATCACAATTAGTGTGGGCCTGTAACGTTTAGAATCTTAATTAATTTCTGTATCATCACATTGAATTTATGAGTTTATATTGCTGAGTACTAGTATACACATCAAATACTTTATGTTTTTCCATTTAAATTGTTCAAATAATGAATGAATTTGCTGCTGGTATTATGCTAATTTCATAGATCATTCAATTTAGGCAAAGACAGAAAAGAAAAATTTCCAAGGTCACAGAGATCATTCTTGTTAATCTTGCTCCAAATGAGTGCAACACTGGAGTCCAAGCTCCTTCAAATACTTCCAAGTTTCCTCGCCACTTCTTTGAAATCTTAGACATGGTTAACTCTTCAGAAAATGTGTATGGCTAACAATCAGAGAAGTCTCCATTAAAATATTGTCCCTATCTATTGGCACAGATAAAATCATTATATGGAAATGAATCATGTCCCACAACATCTGTTAGAATTTTCCTTTATTTATATAATGAACAGTAAAATAAATGTATGATTGCCATGTTAAATGTTTTAATTGGACTTAAGAAAATACATTAAAACATTGCCTTTCACAACAGAGATATAATTCCTGTTAGAATCCCAGCAATTTTAATGAGTAAGAAAGTGAATTAAAAACATTAACCTGGCTTAAGCAACATGACAAAGAATTTTGACTCCTTTGTAAAGGATACTCTGGCTATTAGCTTCTTTGGATTTGCTTCACATGTAGATCTTTGACAATCTCTCTGTTCTATTACTTCCTCAATAGAAACAGTAAGAATATATTATTCTTTTGGAGAAATGTCTTATGATTTTACTTTTAATGATTGATAATTTCCAAATGAAAACACTCTTTATTGTAGAAGCACATGTTTTTAAAGTGATTAAAGCAGATTTAAAGCATTCTTTTTGTATGTGTATCATTGTTATGAATGAGAGAAAATATCAAGGGTGTAGTATTCTTTTTTTCTTTAACCCAGATGTAGAAATTAAATTGACCATTGTATTTTGAGGGTGAGGCTTTGTGCTCACTGAAAACAGATTATAATTTAGGTTGATAAAACTAAAGTCCTTTTTATTTTTCAAGAAGAATGTATATTTTTGTTTCTTAAAATTTTCTCTCTATCAAATAGAAAATTTCTACAACAAATGTGCTTGGAACATTTGTTTGTGATGAAAATATGAGGCAGTTGCTGAGGCAGGTGCTCGGATATCCCAAAAAATTATGATATGATCTAAATATTGGCATAATTTACTCTTTGAATAGGACAAGTGATTGCTAAAGCCATCTTTTAAATATAGCACATCTTTGTATATGTGGTGTGCCAAGGGTGTGCAAAGTCCTACATATGCCCCAATAATTTCCTTAATGCACTTTCTTTAAATCAGTGGTACTATTCTTTCAAATATTGTTAGCAGTTCAGCATGCCAATACTTCATTGAAACATTTAAGCTCCATATATGTGATCTTTTCTCTCCCTTTTATCAAAGCATGGGGAAAAAAATGTCAGGAGATCTATTCTAATTTCTTGGGGAGATAGTGACAGAAAGCCTGGTAAAGCAACCAAAAAGGATTTCATGAGCAGTAGAGTTAGAAGCAAAAGAGCTACTATTCATTACCTATTGAATGTTTCTTAACAGAATATGCCTGGTTCCCTAAGATTGTTTATGGAAAATATGCTCGTAATCTTTAGTTTGTTGAGCCTAACTCCCAAGAAAAAATCCTATCAACCATGTAAATGCTTGAATATAAAATGAAGCTGCTTACTGTACTAAATGACTTTTTTTGTGAATGTTCACACTGCTTAAATAGAAATTGACTCTGTTATCCTGAGCCAGTGCACATTAAATGTGAAGAGAAAGGACCAGGGACATTTCATTAATAATGCACAATACTAGATAATATCACCAATTGTGATAATACCAGATAATAATTTGATCTCACACTCTTAAGAATATCAGTCACATCATAAAACAGCACAGCAGCACATTAAAAGGTTCAACTACGTTTTCCCATGCACTTTTTCCTTCTCAAGTTGTGACATTCTACCTATCACTCAAGTGCCCAATTATTCTATGACATACTTTGGTTTACACACTTTAACACAACCTAAAGTAGAAGCACCCTAAATATACTCTTCTTTCTTAAAATTGTTTTGTATTTTGGAAAAAAAAGAACCCTCTTTGAGAAACAGAAAATTATCACACACTGCAGAATTCGGAGAAATTATGAGTCTCACAAAAGTGAGCCTCATGGTGAGGAGGAACAGTGTTTGCTGAAGGACCAATGAGGTGGTTCAAGGCAAACTGCTCCTTAGGAATAGGGTTCTTTGCTTAGGAAACACAGCTATGGAATTTATAAGTTTCTCTCATGTTAATGATGAATGACTAACTTATCCCAAGTAGTGCTGGAATTCTGAATGTGAAGACTAGCATGGGATTTTTGTCAGTGTAGCAGAAATAGGGCTTTGATGCACATAAAGCTACTGAAGAAGATAAAGCAAAGGTACTATTGGGGGGTTTTCAGATGGGTTCACACACTAACCCATGATCAACTTGCTACTGAATCAGAAATAATCAGGGGATGGAAGACGGCAGGTATATGTGATCTTTTCAAATGTGAGAGAAGGAAGAAACAAAGGGGAAATAGAAAAACTGGAGAGTAACATACAAATAATTACAATAAAGTAGAATTTCTATTTATTGTATTGAATTCTGTGATTCTCCTAAGCAATTATAGATTTTTCAGCATAAGTGGAGAAGACACTGAAAAATCTTACTTTTGCCAAAGCATGGTACTGTCTTCTATTTTGCATATTTGAGTATCATGCCAAATTTTATTCAAAAGAAAAAAAAGGATTTTGTTTCCATGGTAGACAAAGAAATAGAAAAATAAGTGATTAAGAAAAACACTATTGTGGAAAATGAGGAGAAGATGGAAACTTCTGTCTTATTGTGAAATGTACTTAAAGTAACTATCCCATTTCAGAGAGTGAAGAATGATTCAAGGGAAAGAACAGGGAGAAGGGATGGAGACAAAGGGAAGGGAGCCACGTGGAGATGACAATGTTCACTTAAAGGTATTGTAAATCTCAGAGTTGCCAGAACAGCTCTTGGGCAAATGTTGTACACTGAAGTTATGAGAGTACCAGGGTCTTGGAAAACAAATGAGTCCAGAGGAGAGATAAATGTCCTGGTATACTTAATGACTATGGGCTTATCATGAAATGTTGTATCATAAGACTAAATCAAATAAGTTGGAAATAGATATGTAGGGAAGGAAATGCAATGATACTGTCAATTCCAGAATCTACTAGAATTATGACAATTTACTGTATAAATTGGTTTAATGTGCTTTTAAGGAGTGATTAAATTATAAATAATACTAAGATTTTGCAAGGGAAAGTAATAATCTACCACTACCACAGAAATTTCCATCTTCTCCTCATTTTCCACAACAGTGCTTTTCTTAATCACTTGTTTTTCTATTTCTTTGTCTACCATGGAAATAAAATCTTTTTTTTTTCTGTTGAATAAAATTTGGCATGATACTCAAATATGCAAAATAGAAGACAGTACCATGTTTGGCAAAAGTAAGATTTTTCAGTGTCTTCTCCACCAGCACATATAAGTTAGAGGAAATAACAAGGAATACAAAATATTTTGAAAAAGAAATTTCTTTTTTCTAAATGTGAGCTCAGAGGTACGTAAAGAATGGTGAACAAGAAAAAGAATAAATACAAATATTGTTTATATGAGCACAATAACTAGTGCTAGTAAAATCTAGGATTGAATGTAATTTGTTCTTTGGATGTTCGACAATCTGAGCAAACATTTCTAATAAACTTTAACTTGTTAAACAAGCGATGTCTTGCAATGTGAGCAATAGTACTTGGTACCAATGTCACATAATCACAACTGCACTAACAGTTCTCTATCTCACTGTGGGACAGTGGATATCTTCTCCTAACAGCAAAAGGTCACGGAGGAGATCTTACCCACAGAGGAGGATAAAGAGGTGCAGGAATTCCTCATTTCAAGTGAACTGAGATTAGAGAGTGCTTGCTTCTGTAGCACATATGCAAATGAGATTAGGGAGATCTGTAAAATGTGGGAAACTGCAAAAGTTTGTAGCAAAGCATCACCCAAATAAGGCTGTACCAGTGTGAGCAATGAATATGTTTAAAGACAATGAAATGTCATATTTCAGGAAATTCTCAAAAGGAGGCAAAAGCAAAAGTTATTGGATAGATCCCTTGTTAAAATTGCATGGAAAAAAAAAAGGGTCCATTGAGCCAATAGACAGCAGTGACTCCCTTAGTGATAGGGAAAGATGTCCTACACAATAACCTCCTCCATAACCTCCTGCTGTTGGGAGATGATGCTCATAGACAATGAGAGAGAGAGAGAGAGAGAGAGAGAGAGAGAGAGAGAGAGAGAGAGAGAGAGAGAGAGAAAACCACTGGCTCAGATGTGATCGTATGACATTTGACATGACATATTACATGAATTACAAGACATCACTCACCTATTAAGTAAAAATTTATTAGAAATGTTTGCTTGTCTTGTGGAATGCTCTGTCATACCAGCCACAAAGATTTCCATAAATAAGTGCAATTTAATTTGTTTATTTTTCTTTATATTTTGTGGGTTTTTTGCATTTGTTACATTACAGTATTGTAATCATTTTTATATGAATATTTTTGGGTTATGGAACAAATTTTCTGAATATCCATTATCTTTCATGAGGACATTCACTTTGATGCACAAATTCTTAAGGTTAAAATCTTGTCTCCCGACTGAATTACGCTTGCAAGCCATGGTTATACTGTACATGCACTTAATATGGTGTAATATAAGTAAGATTTCAAATTAAGAGAGTTGTCCAAATTAATATTAAATCTGATAAGCAAGAGAGCATTCATGGATTAAATTGTATGAAATCTTTTAAAAGTTAAAGTTGTGAGTCTATTTCAATCTATCACCAAAAACTAGAATAAAAATACATAATCGTTACAAAAGAAGGAAAGGAAGGGAAAACAGTAAACACAACTTTTAATAATGAATATGTAACTGTAATTATAATGCATAATCAAATTGCAGACAAATTTGCAAAAATGTATAAAATTTAACCGGACTACTTTTTATTACCAAGGAAATGTTTAAAATAAAAAAAGAACAGAAAAATAAATTAATGCATATATAAGCTGTCCAAGCACTAATTCTACTGTGAAAATATCAATGTCTCTGGAAAGAAACTTCAGTGCAAAAAGAATTACTGAAATGTAAGTTTTATGATACAGAAGCATTTAGTTAAGATATTTTAAGGTTTTTTTTGTTTGTTTGTTTTTGTTTTTTTTTGTTTTTCTCCGGTACCAGGAACCGAACTCACGACCTTGCGCTTGCCAGGCAAGCGCCTTTGCCGCTGAGCTAAATCCCCAGCCCTGATATTTTAAGTTTTTATGTAACAAAAACTGACATAAAAATGGGAAATAATAAATGCAATAATTACAAAGAGATAAAGTATTCCTAGTTTCTCAGTAAATCATGAGATTAAAACAAAATTAATAAGATCAAAAAAGATCTGGATATCAACTTGTGTAAATTTGATTTGGTAAAGTAATTGCATTCTCAAAAATGCAGAATAGGCATTCCTTTGAAGCACATACTGGACATTTACAAAACTGGAACATATGTTGTGCCATACAGTAAGTATTGAAAAATTTAATGATGAAAATTACACACATTATATTTTCTGACTGAAAAATCAAACAAAGCATAAATTAATACAAAGAATAACTGAGAAAACCATGTCTTAATATTGAAAGGTACATTTCCAGATAATTTATAGATCAAAGATGAAATCATAATTTCAAATAAAAATTATTTTCGGTTACCTGAAAGATAAAGAAAATGAGGATTATACAATGTTTTATTGGTTCCACTAGATAGTGGTTATAAGGATATTTTCTTTCTAATATGCTATGGATCTATAGATAGGTGTTTCATGTGATTTTAACAAAAACATGCTTAAGAATATTACTATGGTACTCTGGTGACAGAATTGATACTAGGGAATTAAACACAGATATACAGAACAGTATCAGATGATGCACAAATATTTTATATCATTTTTATATGTTTTAAAATTTTTCATGAGCTGAAAGAATACCTTTGTGTTTTAGTTTCTTATAAAATTATACAAAACAATCTCTCCATACAATGAGCAGATAATCTCTCATTCACAAGCATAAATAATGGCTTGACAAGTAATTCCATGAACTCTGGAGACTGGTTTATATTCCAGCTTTAAAACCTCTGCCTTTGTACCTTTAGGTAAATAGTTTTCTCAAATTCAAAATAAAAATAAAATAATAATAGTAGTAATTACCTCATGATATTCTTCTTTTGATGCATATAAAATGACTAAATTGGAGTTATCACTCTAAAAGTGTTATCATTTTTTCTTCTATATAATATTCCAAATTCATAATGCAGATATTGTACAAGAGCATTCCTGCCCATATAAGAATAATTTTTGTAACCACACATACATAAAAAGTATGTAGATGGAGTAATTATCTTTATTCATTTAGTTTATTTGTTCTTAAATTTGAAATGGTGCTTCATAGAATACAAAAAAGTGCTTCCTGAAATTCTAAGGACTAAACAGCTACTGTCTCATTCATAAGTTTTTCTTCATCTGTTCACAGACATATTACAGTTTCCATGATTACAACTTAATTAAAAACACTTTCTTTTCTACTTTTTAGTTTTTTCAATTTTAAAGAGAAAAAAACAACGCCAAAATAACAAAAATAAAGACAAAAACAATAAAAATGATACAGAATTTCAGAATGAGATGATAGAATATTAACAATGGTCACTGTATTACATATTGCTATCTTCAAAATATGAAAGGTACATTAGATATTATGAACAGGAAGGAAACTGCTCAAAAGAAAAGAACAACTGGGATGGGGGAAAGGAGAAAAGAAAGAAGAAAGGGGAAAAATATCTATGTGCACACACAAGATAGCAACGATAATTGTACTATTAATTTCTATTGGTTTATAGAAAGGAACAATTAATGTTTAATTGTTTAATCAATCTGGCCTGCCTATATCTGATTATTATTGCAGAATATCTTAAGTTGATAGAAAATGATCCCCTGGTATGAATGTTATGTGAGTTCTCTACCATAAGGAGAAAAACTAGTCCAAGCTATCTTAAAACTTTCCTCCCAATCTGATATGTTATGATTCACTGGGTTAAGAATGATTTACTACATAGCTTCCTAAATGTATCTTCAATAACTCATGAAGCAGTTAAAATAGAGTTTTTAAAAGCAAGGATTTCTTAAGAGAGAACATAGTTATTATCTGCATTTCTTACATTTTACATAAGTGGAAACTAAACTCCAAATATGTGTACTGACATTTCATGTTACATCAAAACCAATGTAACTCTAAGTTAGATATTACAATTCCTATTGCATGAAGTTCTGAGCACCTTTTGCTCCTCCTCAGAAAAATAGACCCATAGAGAAAAATGTCAACATCAATAATGTTTAATTTTAAGCATGGACAAGACTGGCAGTTTCATCTGTCTTTGGAGTGCACAGAGAGAAGACAAGATAGACTTTTAATGAGAGATCAGTGAAATTTCTCACCATACAGACATCTAGTAATTATAAATTGCATATGCTACTACAGACTTTGCTGGAAGAAGCTGAACTTTGTGCTATGTACTACGTATGACCTCAGATTTGTGATCGAACAAACTATGATGGGCCTGCCTGAGAACACAGGTGATTCCAGCAGAAGGCTGGAAGTGAAGTTGAGAACATTCAGCAAGGTGGACTTGGAGGGGAGTGCTTTATGGATGTTCATCCCAGCATGTCAGGAAGGCAAAGGGACGCTGATCACAGGATAGTGGATCTTAAAATAGGACAAATCCTAGGTATGTGATAATTAACTGTGTCAAATTGAGGAAAACTGCCCAACTAAATTGGCTCAGCATAGTTCTGAATGTGGAAGACCCACCTGAGGGAGGATTATTGCCCAAAATGTATGAAAGGAAAGAAGGAAGCTGTGCTTCTTTTCTTCAGAGGAGCTCCAGTCTTCACCTTGGATGTGATCTCCTGGCTTCCAGCGCAGGCCCTTCAGCCTCCAGCGCTGACCCTCCAGCCTTCCAGGGCAAAGCCCTTCACCTTTGTAGGTGCTTCAGCCTTCCATCACTGCCCCTTCAGCCTCCAGATACAGACTCAAATAGGACACTGCAGTGAGCTCCAGGCCTTCAGCTGGATTCTCCAAAACTCCAGCACAAAAGTAGACCTTTTGCTCACTTTTACACTTGACTCTGCTGGCAGCCATTGCAAGCCAATCTTGTAAATTCTTACACATTTGCATATCTTGTATTAAGTCTGTTTCTCTAATAAACACTAACTGACACAGGTGTCCCATATAAATTGTCTGAACAATAGAGATTCATGGATATTGATTCCAGTTCAAATCATGTATAAGAGACTGCTCTGTATATGTCCTCAAACTGACTCCTCACCAACATAGAGAAAATTGATTAGGAGCTTTTGACTTAGTAGAAGAGGTAACAAGTGCAAAGCTAACCAGAAAGTATATGAAGTTAAACAATTCTGCAATGCAAATATTAAATGTTACAGAACTACAAAGGGGAGGATAACTGAATCAATTTTGAAATATCAGGATAAGACTCATAAAAATATGAAATTTGAGGTGTTCCTTGACAGGATTTCTGTGGACAAATAGAAGTGAAAACAAATGCTAATGAGATCGAATAACAAGGGATAGAAAGAGAGAGTGTCAGCAAAGCCTTGGGTCTCCCAGGAACCTCTTGTGTTTTTGGTTTTTCTTTTTTTTTTGAATGCAGGATCCTATGCTTACCAGGCAGGCATTGTGCTCCTGAGATGTATCCCTGCTCCGTCTTCTGGTTCTTGACAAAATTTTATTGCATAATTACTTACTTACCTGTGACTTGAAATATTACTCAATTAAAAAATTATAGTTGGACAATCCTTCTTTTATTTTTCATTTTAACATTTTTTCATAACAGTTTTAGAACTTCTTTATTCAGAAAATGTCAAATTTGAATTTTCATTGAACTTACATTAAATTTGTGATTAAAGTGGGGAACATGCCCATATTTTCTCACTCTCCCTGTTTTTCTGTCCCAATCAACAATTACCTTCCAACATTAAAATTTTAACCTATACTGTGTTTAATTGCCTTCTTGGTACTTTTTTATACTGAATATTGTGTTGCTGATGGCTTGTGATCAGTATGGCCCAGTTAATTTCATAGTGCAATCCGGTTCAAACCCATTATCCTTACACCCTAAAGCAATGCAAGTGAACAGCAGATTCTCACAGATACACACTGGACTAGGAAAAAAATGGGTTATTCACAGAGTCTTACTTCTTCCTACAATAATGTAAAAGCAGAATAATATGGACAGTTAAGCAGCTGTATAACAAAATAGACATGTGAAGTTATAACTATAAATTTTAAGGCCAATCAAAATTGTTGTGTGAATAAAAACCCATGAATACTCCTCAAATCATATAGACATTATTTCTCTGCTCTCTTGCCTACCTAAAATGACTAATTAGTTTAGCCTTAAAGATAAATTATCTGAAGATTTGGGTCAGAGATTATACATAACTTGTTCACATATAAAATATTAGAGAAGTAACTGAATCCAAAGAACTTTTCTCCTATTTTTTCTTTTTAAAATATTTTCCAATTTTATTTTTCTATATATTAATGTGTGAAAAAAAAGCAAACCTCACAAGTGTTTTCTCTTGAACATATGCTAGGGAGTTTTATACATGTCATCTCATTTAGCATGAATAATTCATAAAGAATTATGATCTGCATTTTTAGAGTAATTCCAAATAGTTTTAAATTCAAAGGGATATTGTTTTTGTTACTGTTTCTCATTGTTTTGACATAATAACTGACACCCAAAGTTGAAGGAGGAGAGGTTTGTTCAGCTCACAGGTTGTAGAGGTTTCATTCCGCAGTCAGCTGCCCCTAAAGCAGGGTGGTTTAGCAAAGGAGGAATGCAGAAGAAATTCAGTTCATGGCAAACCAGGGATAAGGCAAAATAGCTTCTTTCAGTCCCTTGATAATCCATGTAGGTTATGAGTCTTTTAGTTGGTGCCACTCACACACATGGTGGGCTACCCTTTAATCCATGCATCACACCCTCAGTGCCATCACATTCTTAATCCTAATGTCACACATGTAATTCAGTCACCTTTGAAACTCCCCACCTATGACTGCGTGAAGCTTTGGGTGGACATCTGGATACAAGTTGTAACAGATGTACAAATATAAAAATAGTCACAAGAGAGATTTGATCACCCATCTAATAGACAAGGTGGCAATTTTCCATAACTGACTATGTACAACACATAGAAAAAAATGTTCATTACCTAATTCTTTCATTTGTCTTAGCACATTTACCTTTTCAAAGCACAAAACATTTTCCATGCAAATAGAACTTTCGTGTGCTAAATTCTGTTCCGAATTGATACAATGAACAATAGGCCTAGTTGAGAAAATTTTAATCAAAGCATTCTTAAATAGCATATAGACTACATAAATTGTTGAAGGGTCTGACTCTTTTTATAAGTAATCAAAGGAATCATTGCTAGAAAAAAATAGGAAATATTGAATCTTGGTACCTCTCCCTCAGGGTTACTGGCTCAGTGTGCCAATTTTTGAACAACTAATAATCTACTCCACAAATGTATTCAAGCTAAGGTAATTTACTAGGGATCTGTGCCTGCAAGTTTTAATTATCTGTTTAATTAGTCTGAGCATTAACCAAAGTAGGTTAATTTTTCAAATTCTACTTGGAGCAAATATTTGGACTAAATTTGAAACTTAGCCAACACCTGGTGAGTTGACAAGAGAGAGAAGAGCAGATGATTCAATTGAAGTTGTGTGTCATTGTCTATAATTTGGTTTTGTTTTGACAAGTCAATGATTTTCTCAACACAACTCTTCTAACTGATTAAAAGGAGTTTGGTTAATCAAATGCTGACTTTTTTTTTTTTTGGTTTTTCTCTGGTCCTGGGAATCGAACTCACAACCTTGCACTTGCCAGGCAGGTGCTGTGCCTCTGAGCTAAATCCCCAGCCCCTAACCAAATGTTATATTGATTCATACATAATGATTTTTTGACATTGTCATCTTGCACTGATTTGGGAACAGGCACTTGGGGAAGTTCACAGAGTCAACATTATGATGTAACAGAATAATACATTACACTTTGCATGGAAAGTCTATGTCCTTCTATGTGCTGGTCTTCCTATGTTTGTGGGTATAACTAATTCCTTAGTAGACTCTGACTACTCAAGGACTTTGCAAACTTATTTGACAATAAAGCACAAAGGTACAAGGTGTCCCTAAAGCATACAGTTAATCTGAATACTCATTCCAATGATATTCATATAATCTTGGGATAACAGTGCAGAGAACAATACAAATGCTAATTACTTTCAATACTCAATATTTAGGGTCTAGTCTCATCGAAAATATTTTGCTACAATTATGTGGAAAAAGCAAACCAAGTATTTTCAACTACAGAATTGGGAAAGAAAATTTCACTTAGCATTACTCTCCAAACCAAAGGAATATTGAATGTTAGTCAGTGTTGAGTACCACTGAATTTCTGTTCCTGAGGTAGCAGATTGATTCCAAAAATGAGTAAAAATCAATATTTTAATGTGATAATGATGGGATTGTCATGTTTCAGCACTTGAATGAGGTATCTGCATTTGGAAATTCTATGATCAAAACTCAAGATAAATCTTCTAACAACTATTTCACTGAAAAGAGCCTAGGTTAATTTCCTCATGGAGAATATCTGACAGCTACAAAGAGAAGTGAATATCCTAACAAACGTTGAGAAAATCACACAAATGTTGTTATTAAAAATAGACAGTTTCTTTAGGAGAAGCCACTGAGACAAACTGATTGTCTCTGGGTGGTTGATATTCATGATTATGGGTACAAAACATGACATTTTAACAATAGAAATTATACTATATACTATTTTGATGACATATGCTGAAAAATTATGACTGATAAATTCATATATTTTAATAGAAATTTTAATTTTATAAATTTAACTTTTGTGTATATATTCATTGCAATTAAAAAGTACAGTGTATTTTAAACTAAAGGATTTATTACAGTAAAATGCATAATGATATTAATTCCTTCAAAATACTCTCTTTCACTTAAAAAAAGCATATTCAAACATTCATGTCTTTTTCTGAAGAAATTCTGAAAGTATTTTTTCATAAGTAGTTTTAGTGCCAGTGTCATGGCTGCCTTGATATCCAAAATTAAATTATTTGCCTTTCATTGTCATTCTGACTTTGGGGAAAAGAGAGAGGTTACATGGTGCCAGTTCTAGTAAATAGGGAAGATAGGACACATCCTAGGTTTTTGCAAGCCTGCCTTTCCGCTGAATGGTGTTCAGCAGCTACGTACACTGTATTCTTTTTATCACACCTCATAAAACCACTCAATAAAGAGGACTTCCAGAACTGTTTGAGAAAGTAGCAAAAAATGATAGGGTTACTGGTGGAAGCAAGGGAGAGTATTTCGAGGGTGAGTAAAGATGAAGTATCTCTTACTATAATAGATTTAATCTTGGGGGCTGGGGATTTCTCTCAGTGGCAAAAGCACCTGCCTGGCAAGCTCAAGGTCGTGAGTTTGATTCTTGGTACCAGAAAAAAAAAAAAAACAAGAAAAAAAGGAAAAAAGATTTAATCTTTCACTATGTTTGTTGAACACTCCTTGTTTGTGCTTTGTGGACGTGTATATGGAGTTTACTGAATCAGGTGCATGTTAAGGAATATTTTTCTACAATTTATACACAATCACCACACATATGGCAAACTATTAGTTAAATGGATTTGGAATAATCCTAATGCTGGTTAGGAATTATTTTGATTGACAATTTCTTCAATTATCTGTAATGAATTCAGAACCCCTCAGCTTGGACAGTGCCACATTATGATTTTGTCTTATTTTGTGCTTTCTCAAGAGAGATGCAGTGTCAGGGATGTAGCTCAGCATCAGCGCATCTGCCTGGCAAGCATAAGGCCCTCAGTTTGATTCCTGAGTTTGGTCCTCAGTAGTGAAAACAAACAGACAAACAAAAAACAAAAAAGATGCATTTCCCCAAACAGAGAGCCACAGTGCAGAGGTGACTGACTAGCGTTCAGTAAGGAGGCCAACTCAAATGTAAGACGCACTTCAATCTCCTACATTTTTAGTAAAGAGGCCTTTTTAATGAGTAGCATACATAGTAACATGGTTTTTTGTTGCTGAAATCAGTGATTTGATAATCAGCATAATGAGCATTAAAATTGTTTTCCTCAGTGAAATTAGTTCAATGAATTGTATATAATTACATTGCTTCCTCACATTTATCCTTAAGGAAAGCTGCCCAGCTCTACTCCCCTGGAAGTCCTTTGCCCAGCTGCTGATCACCTGGACATAAGTAGAAAGGTAAGTAAACACTGGTGATTGGATCTGAGAAGTTTGCTTTGGGGGAGTTCTTCATTTTAGATGATTTCAGCAAAACAAAACGGGCAGAATGTTGAGACTTCACACGGCTTATCGACTGTCTTTTTGTCCTCTTAAAAACTCACTGCTAATAAAAGTCAGATGTGGGCATCATTTCGTTTGAAATTTTTTGCCAGCGTTATCATAGAGTTCAGTTGTAGAGCTGCTCATTTACATCCACTTGAAGGTGTCTTGGCATACCGACATCTACCAAGAAATGTCTACCGTTCCTGTGCTCAGACACTGACTTAGTCTGTCCTCAGGCCCATTGAGAGGGCGGCCTCAAGGCTCACGATCAAAGAGGGTTTACTGGAGTTAAAACCCAGGCTTTACTCTTCTCAGGAAGCCCTATCCTTCCAGTGTGGCATCATCTGAGAGGGAGAGATAAGTATCAGTTTAGACAAAGACCACTGCATTTCCATTCTGGCTCACCATTGCTGTCTGTATTCAAACTCTGGACATAGTTCAAATCTCAAAGAGGAGAAATTGAAAATAATTTCATGTTTTACTTAGTACCCTCCGAATTAGACAAATATACACCCTATTTTCTGAATTAAAATGGAAATTTTAGGGGAGACGAAATCAAGTTTTGAAGTTATAAAATTACCAAAGAAGGAAGGGATTTTTCTTTGTATTATGCTAGCATGAATATCAATATTTACATCTACATTTATTTTCCTTACATCTGTGTTTATATATATATATATATTATATAGAAAAAGAGAGAGATGTTTATATGCATGCATGTGTATATGTGCATAAAAACCTTATATATGAATAAATAAATAAATGCACAGTTGTGAATTGCAAATGGAGATGACTTTTCACAAAAAGAAGAGGAAGTCAATTAACATCAGATAGAACAGAATTTATATAGTGATCAAGTAACTGCGGCTTATATTGTGTAGCAAAATAACTCTGTGACAATTAACAAGCCTAGAATCTGAGAAACCAGAAAGGATGCATAGTTTAGAAGCAATCAATCCATTAAGAAGCTGTAAGTATTGTAAATGTTACACAATGAGCAATATATCATCAAAAGATACTAGGCAAAAACCACAGCACTGAAGGGAGAAACAACTAGATATAAAGTAGTATTTGAGAACTTCAATATCTAGTATTCAAAACCGAAAAACTAGATAAAGATCAACAAGGAAAAGAAAATCTAACACAATAAACCAACAATCCTGAATATAAAACATTGAGCACCTATCCAAAAATAGAAGAATAAGTATTTTCCCCATGGATATAGAAAATGTTCTTAGTGAAAATCCATGTTAAGTAATGCAGAAATCCTCAATAAATATAGAGTTTGAAATCACAGAAAGAATTTTTATATGACAACAAAATTAAATTAGAATTAACAAACAAGAACATTGGAATCCACAAAATATTTAGAAATTTTTAAAAAACTTACCGTTAACTAGTAGATTAGAAGAAAAATTATGAAAAAATCAAAATATATTTTGAGACAAAGGAAAGTACAGCAAACCAAAAGGGATGGGATACTATGAAAGGAGTGCTCAGACAGAAATTTATAGCTGCAAGTGTCTTTGTTAAAACATGAAACAGATATCAATAAATAATCTAACTTTATTTTATAGAGCTAGAAAAAGAATTTCAACCAAGACCCAAAAGTAGTAGAAAGAAGCAAATAATAAAAACTAAAGGAAAGATAAATTATAAGCATAGACATAAAAAACAAGAATCAATATATCCTATAATTGTTTCCTTACAAAAGCAAGGTAATTTAAAATCATTTAAGTAGATTGACTTAGAAATATACAAAATTCAAATTTTTAAAATCAAAAATAAAAGCAAGGACACTACTACTAAGTTTAAAAAGAATAATACAGAGTTATACTATGAAAAATCTTATTGGATAACAGAGAAGAAATAGACAAATTGATAGAATGCACAGACTATCAAGGTGAACTCACAGTGAAATATAAAACTTGATCAAATGGCATAGAAGGAGACTGTTTCATTAGTCAACAATTTCCAACAAATAAAAACAAAGGCCAAGTGGTTTTCTGATGAACTTTACCAAATTTTAAAGAATTAACAGAACTCCTCAAGTTCCTCCAACAAAATGAAGAGCAAAAGAAAACTTATACTCATTGCATAAGTCTACAACATTAATAATGCCAGAAAAACTGCAGTTTAATATTATTTATCATAAATTCAAAGATTTTCAACAACATCAAAAATACAATTCTGGTAGCACATAAAATCCTATTAAGTGGGCACATTCCAGAAACTCAAGCATCATTCAGCATTCACAAAACAATATAACACTCTATATTAACTGAAAAAAAGAAAAAAACATCATGCTAATAAATACAGAAATGTCCTCAACAGAATCACTCAAAATTTCACCATAAAAACAAGAAAGGACACAACAGAATTTTGTATCAATGATAAAAGTCACATGTACTTTTTTTTAAAAAAAGTAAACATTTTAGTAGTGAAACCTGAAAGCTTTTTCTTAATATCAAGAACTAGATAAGGATGTGCATAAATGTTATATCCAGAGCAGTTAATTAAGAAAATTAAATAAAAGGCATACAAATTACAAAGGAAGTAATAAAACAATACCATTCATTCATGAGGTGTTCTTAAATATAGAATAGCTAAGGAAATCACTGACAAAACCTATGAAAGTGAATAAACAAATTCATCAAAATTGGAAGTTACAAAATTAATATTCACAAGTTGGCATATTTGTTTGCAACAGGAATATACAATATGACAATAAAATTACAAAAATGCATTTATAATGACATCCAAAAGATTAAATTATCTAATTATAAATTTGACCAAGCACATTAAATACTCCAAAATATTACTAAACAAATTAAAAAAAGAGAAATAAATGAAAAGATGCTTCATATGTGTATAATGGAAATCTTAATTTTGTGTAGACTACAATATTGCACAAGAAAATTAAAGATTTAGTGAAATTCTTACAAAATTAAATGAGACCTCTGTGCAGAAATGGGAATAAAACTACTTTGTACAGAAAAGGAAAAAATGATGTTATAATCCATATAAATTTCAAGAGTTCAAATATAAAAATATTTAAAAACAAAGAGCTCACAGTACTAATTTCAAAATTTATTGTAATTTTAACAGTAATCAGAATGTATGATACCAGCATAAGAATCACATACAGATAAGCACAATAAAGTTTTCAGTTATACATTTGTAATATATGGCCAATTAATTTTCAGTAAGTACCCTACAACCACTCAATACAGAATTGTGCCTTTCAACGTTGCTAGAAAAATGAAATAACGACATACAAAAAAACAAATAAAATCCATAAGGTGATATAATTACATACCTACTAAAAATACTATTAAAAATATATAAATACTACTAAATATATAAATACTACTAAATACATACTTACTAAAATATATATAAATACTGTTTTAAAAATGAAAAAAACACAAGTGTATATAAAGACAAGAAGAAATTAGGAGACTTTTAAAATGCTCATAAGGGGCCAGAGGTATAGCTCAACGGCATAAGTACCTGCCTGGTAAGCTTGAGGTCATGAGTTTGATTCCTGGTACCAAAAAAATGAACAACAAAAAAAAGCAAAGTAAAAGTATTCAAATATACTTAAAAAATAAATAAAATGCTCATAAGAATGTAAAATTGCATATATTATAGAGAACAGTTAAAAATAAACATATAATCCTCATACGACTCAGTAGATTCATACCTATGTATATAGTCAAAAGAATTTAACACAGTATCTAAAAGAAATATTTGTAGCATAATTTCATTGTGGCATTATTCATAACCCCCAAAAGGTGGAAATAGCATAAATTATTTGTGCTCTATCAACAATTGAATGTAATAGGTAGATGGATAGATAGAAGATAAATATGTAGATAGATGATAGATATATACATAGATACATAGATGATAGAGATATCATTGAGTATGATTGAACCATAAAATAAATGAAATTTTGATATATACTACAGTGTGGATAAACATCAAAATAATTGTATTTAACTCACTCAAATGTCAATGTTCATGAGTTCATGTATATGAAATATGTATATGCTATGATTTAGAATCATAATGTCCCACATAGGTCAGCTGATGGTCTCTTAAGTGATGAGAAGGTTTGTGAAGGTGCTAACTTCAACACCAGATTGCCTACTATTGAGTTCATAGGAAAATGTCTATGAGAAGGTGAGACTTAAATGAAGGAGTGGATCACGGGGTCTGGACCTTGCCCCTTCCTCTTAGTTCTTTTCTCTCCCTTTGCTTATTGTCTGCCATGAGGCAAAAGGGCATGAAGGAGCCATTCTGCCGTGCTTTCCTGCCTCATCTCAGCCTCAGAGTAATGGAGGCCGCCAACCATAGCCTGAAGCCTCTGACACTGTGAGCTCAAATCAGTTTGTTCTCCTTTAAATTGCTCTCTTCAGATATTCAGTCACAGTGATGAAAAGCTGGCTAATGCTGTGGCTCTACAAAGAAAAAATGCATTGTGGGTAGGGGTTCATGGTAATTAGAAATGTGAAGTCATTGCTTAAGAGTAAGAGGTTTTCCCTTAGTGTAATGAAAATATTTGGAAACAAAGGTGTGAAGTGCAACTCAGTGGTACTCTTCAAAAGGGTTAATTTCTGTTATGCATACTTCACGTCCACAAAAAGTGAGCATTCATTTATTGCAGTGTTGCTTGAAATGGAAACACAGCAAGTCCTTGGTTGAACTGTCTCTTCTTCTCATAGTCTTTAGGAAAATACACTCCATAGCCTGTGTTCTGACTTTGTTAGACACCAAGAACAAAGAGAAAATATATAAGCTTTAAACTTTCTTTTATTAGAAAAAGTAACAACTTATTTGTTCCTTTACTGAAATCAAATTAAAACCACCAAATATGAACCTCTACCCTAACAATGAACTCCATTGCCATATCATTAATACTAGATTGCATTTGATGCTGTGCCTTAAGCCATTTGGGCTTCCATCATTTACTCAACAAATATTTATGGAGTATTTATTATATGCTCAATTTAATTCTACATGCTTGGGATACATCAGGGACTTACAAAAGACCCCCTAACCTAGAGGAAGTTAAAATGTCAGGAAATGAGATGTAAGATACAGAATGAATAGAGGAAGGTGCATAATATGTTCATAGATGCTGTAAAAATACCATGTAGAATACAGTGAGGAGGCTTCGAAAGTGCCTGTGTGTCATTTTTAACAGAATAAATTCTTTGCTGGTCAAAGCCACTGTTCCTTTTTCCATTTGATCATAGCTTTCATTTAATCTTTTATTTCTTTATTGCTCTTCTTTTTGTATTTTGGGAAATTCAGACCATTTTGTGGTATTTTTGTTTGTTACTTTTTGTTCTATTTTTATCCTTGAATGCTACTTTACCATTTAAAACAAACTACTATGACTTGTATCTAGATGTTACCCCTACGGGATCATAGGTGGGGATTTCTGAAATGGTTGATTTTAGGGTATGTGAAGCAGGGTTTAAATTGTGCAATGCTGGGTCTATTTAGATTGTGCAATGCTTGGATTAAGGGTGTGTGTGACTACTGAATTAGTCCACTGATTGGATTGACATAGTTTTGGATGTGGATTGGCATAGTTTTGGGTGCGAATAATACAAAGGCCCACCCTGGGTTGAGGGCTACCCAACCTAAGTCTGGGTAGCCTAGACAGAATACAAGGGGTAGAAAGAGGGCTGCTGCTGTTGCTTGTAGCTTCTGCACATTTGTTGCTTTGCTGCTTTGCAGCTTTGTTGCCTTCTGCCCACCATGAACTATTTCTACCCTGCAATGCGAACTGCCATATCTCCCTGACTTGGAGCCACCCAACTATGAACTGAAATCTACACAAACTGTGAGCCAAGGAAAACTTCCCTCCTTTAACTTTGGGTATTGGCTAATTTATCTCAGCAATGAAAAAAGTAACTAAGACACAAACATAAATTGGAATCCACCAAATATGCAAAAAATAGAGAATGCTTGTGTAATATTAATGATTTATAAGCAATTATGGTGATATTGAACAAATATTCATAAGTAGTTATTTCTTTCTTGCATTTTGACCTTTACACAGTCTGTTTGTTATTCATTACCAATTAAGAGGCCTTTGAAAACATGTGAATTTTTAAACTCAGCTTTGCTGAGAATAATTATTAAAATAAATATTTCCAAGGAGCTATAAATATGTATTTCTGTTGAAAATCCAAATTACTAATTAAACTACATTTTACTTTATTTAAAACTTCCTTCAAACAAGCCAGCCCAAACAGTTTAAACACACACTTAAATCAACCCTGTGCTTATGTATGCTGCATCTGTATTTGAAATATTTCCAAGATCTTCACTATCTGTTGATACAAATGATGTTAATAATCCTAATTTTTATCAGTAATAAAAATAAGCACTATTCTGGACTCTCTTCACCATCAACATGCAGGGGCCTCAAGGGATGCGTCCTGAAGGCTTACACTGCAATCTGCATCCTGGATTTCCCCATGCACCTTTGCTGTTTTCTTCAGTTCCAGTTCTCTGGGATAGTCCAGGGGGCCTTCTACCATGTTTGCATTTCAAGCTCATAAAGAGAAAAACAATATTTGTGTCAAAGTGAGGCTCCTCACATCTTTGACAATACTCTATTCTCTCTCTGCCAGACAGTGTTTGCTATTTTATAAAGGGACATTTTTTCAATGATGATTCACCCTTTGATAATCACATGAGGCAAATCTCCAGTGAGCACATTCTAAACATGTTGCCTGAGTCCTATGAAGACGCCACATGTGGACACATTTCTGTAGTCCTCTCTATTAAACTGATAATTTAGTTCTTATTTGGCCATAGCCTTGATACAGGAAAATAAAACTCCCCACTTGAACAATATCTAAGACGAGTTCGTGTTCTCTAAAATCAAAGAATGAATTTTAGGAACAACAGAGGTTAAGAGCAGAATATAGTTATTGAGGGAAAGAAAGCTTCTGTCTAAGAGAGGGACAGAAGGAGGCCTGAGTGTGTTGCCAAGAACCCTGCCCCTCCCGGGGACTTTATAGAGCAAAACCCCAAGGTGAGGCAGGTCTAAGATGGGGGAAGATGGGAATTACAAGGTGGGCATGAGGTAGGACAAAACTATGGTCAACCAATGAGATTACAAGTATAATAATTCAGGTGAAATTGAGTAAACTGGGATCAAATGGGGAAGGGAGTCATGTAGCAAGCCGGCATGAATACAGAACAGGGGCTTTTCCTGTAGGGGGTTGAGCTAGTGACTCTTTCTGGCTTTTTGAAGGTAGTTGTTACCTATTTAGAATATCAATCCCTGATGTTCACCCCTAGGGAGGTACGTGGGTGCATTTGTTTAGTCCTTTTGTCTTGAGGTCTGGCCCACCGGTATCTTGTCTTTCCTGTGGGCTCCTGCGAGGGCCTGGCCCTGTCTGCCTGCCTATAACATTTCTGTCTAACTCAGCTGCCTATAACAGCCTCACGTTTATCACAGAGTCTTTAATTTTTTTTACTTGTACTGAGCAGTCTTTCTATAACTTACTTCTACTTCAAACTATCCTTAATTTTTTCCCAATTTTGACAGTATGTTTAAATTTTAGAATTATCTCATAAAGCTCCACAAAATCCCTAGAAGAAATCGTAGCAGGATTATGCTTGATTTGTACCAAATTTATAAATTTTTTGAGTTGAAAGTACAATATCTCATTGTTAACGACACGATTTGTTCCTCTATTTATCTTTGCCTTTGTATTTGAACTAAAATTTGGTTTCCCCTACACTTCTTTATATCTTCCAAGATATCTGTGTGTAGTGATATTTATTTATTGAAGTGGCAGCTCTCTCAGTGCGATTTTTATTAGTGCAGTGAGTACGTAACAGGGCTACATAACTGCAGTCTTCAGTCAAAACTGGCACAGTACTGGATTTTCATTAGAGTTTCTTTAAAACAGTCAAACTCATTTGCTGATTTCTTGTCCAAAGCTATTCCACATCAGAGTGGAAAAGCTGAGGTAGCAACGAGGGAGAGCAATAAAATGTGGAATACCTACTACTTGGCCATTTACAGACAATCATTTAGTCGATCAATCAATTCAATCTTTGTCACATGGTTTATTTTTATTTTTTTTTTTTCTTCTTTGGGCACTGGGAACTTAATCACTGAGCTTCATCCTTAATCCTTTTTAGTTTTAAAACAGGTTTTAAACTTGTGATCCTCCTGCCTGGATGAAAGGTAATAATAATTACTTTTTGAATGCAACAATGCTGCCAAACTTTCATAGTAAGTTTATTAACTCATCTATATGTAATTATGTAAAATATTGATGAATTTATGTCTTCTTCACCATTCTTTATGTTTAACCTATTTCTTTAATTTTTTTTTTTTTCCTGAGGTGGGTAAAATATTGAAATACTAGTTCAGTGTAGAAAAGAAAATATAAGACGTTTATCTGAGGGTTGATATTTCAGTTATATGCTTCTACATATTTCTTTTATTTATTTTTAGTATATTTTATTTTGTTAACATATACTTGCAATACATAGTGACTGCACTCATCGTGGGGAGTCGGGAAGTAAACATAGTACATCCCAATGCTCTTTAATTCCCTTCCCCTCCTCCTTTCTCCATCTCCTGGACCCCTTCTATTTGCAAAAGTTCAGTCACCCTGTTTCCTACTATCTGTTATTTTCCTCGCTATACATTGTTTTGGTTTGTCATATAAGAGAAACCGTGCAATATTTAAGGCTATGTGTCTGACTTGTTTCATTTAGCATTACACTCTCAAGCTGCATCTCTTTTCACAAACTGACTAAAATTTGTCCTTCTTTATGGCAGAGTACTGCTCATTCATTTTAAAATGCCTTGTGTTTTTATCTATTTTTTTATCTGTTCATTTTTTTTTTTTTTTTTGGTACTGGGAGTTGAACTCAGGACCTGGCACTTACTTGCCAGGTAGGCGCTGTTCCACTGAGCAGTACTCCAGCCCTATCTGTTCATTTATTGATCGATTCATTTCTATATATTCATTAGCCTGCTTCCCTGATTTAGCTATTATAAATTGTGTTGCTCTAAGCATGGGTATGTATGTAACCGTGTAATATGACGACTTTAACTCTTCAGAGAAGATACATAAAAAGGAAACAGCTGAGTCAAGTGAAATTTCTATTTTTACTCTTTGAGAAATCTCCATCCTGTTTTCCGTAGTAGCTGCGCTAGATTAAATTCTCATCAATGATGCTGCCACAGCCTCATCAGCATTTGTTATTATTTGACTTTTGTTTGATAACCAGTCTTTCCAGAGTAAGCTGGAGTCAGTATTTTAATTTGCATTTGTTAAAAGGTCAGTATATTGAACATGTTTTTGCATATTTATGAGCAACTTGTTCTTCTAAGCAGTATGTATTATCTCACACACCAATTTTTTCATTGGGTCTTTTATTTTGGGGAGTATAAATTTTCAAATTCATTATACTTTCTCCATATTAATTTGCTGTCCGAGATGTAGCTGTGAGATTTGTTTTCTATTCTGTATTTTGTCTCTTCACTCAGTTACTACACTTCTCTTTCAGTGCAGAAGATTTTACTTAACTTGATATAAGCCCATTTGTTTTATCTTGGTCTTATTTTTGTGAGTTTCTATTCTGAAAGTACTTGCCTGTCACTAAAACTTTTACCTATTTTGTCTTCCAGAAGATTATTTCTGTTTTAATATTTAGATCTTGAATCATTTTGATGTTATTTTAATACATGGTGAAAGATACAAATGTAGATTTAGTGAAGTGCATGTGGATATCCAGTTTCCCCAGCATCAAAGGTAAAAATGCTATTGTTCCTTCAGTATATGGTTTTGGCCCATGTCAAAGAGCAGAGAGCTGACTATGCCTGGAGTTGTTTTTGCAGCTTGTGTTCTATTCCATTGATCCATGTCTATTTTTATTTAGTTAAGAACAACTATTTAAATTCATAATGTAGTAAAAATTGACTTCTTCCAAAGAATTTACTTTTGCTGGTTTATTATTACATTTGTTGAATTATTGTAATCATTTAATCTTTTTATCACTTAATCATTTTGTCATTTAATGTAATGCGCTGGGCTAGATTGATTATTTTTATTTATAAAATAAATCTAATTCCATTGAGATGTTTCTGCTTTTAATTTTGTCTACTTCACTACGATTCTTTTAAAAATATATTTTAATGTTCTCAAGAATTCTATTCATTTTTATTTATTTTTTCATTTAATTTATTTATTCATTATTTTTTGTGAGTATCAGGAATCAACTCAGGACTCCGTGCTTATCAGACAGATGCTGAGCCACTGAGCATTATCCCTGGTCCTCTCTAGTCATTTTTAAAGAAATGATTAGCCAAATTAATTTAGGATTTATTAGCACAAATTAGATCTTACTCTTGTGATTCTGAATTTATTAAAATAATTTTGTTTTTTGTTACCAGGAATCAAACCAAGGACCTCGTACTTGCCAGGCAGGCACTTGTGCCACTGAACGATATCCCTAGCCCTACCAAAATAAATTCTGTCCCCTGTGCAAAGTTGTGTCTCAGGCTGGGGAGATAGCTCAGTGGCACAAGTGCCTGCCTGGGAAGCGCAAGGTCCTGAGTTCAATCCTCAGTACCAAAAACCAAAACAAAACAAAACAAAAAGCCAAAATTGTGTCTCATGGAGCAGCAATTTTTGGGCACACAACAATTTTGTCTATAAATTCTTATATTACTATAAAATATATTACTTTAATTTAATCTATGTTTATCTTTATATAGCTTTCTATAGCTTTCTATTAATTTGAAGGAAATTATTCTAAGTATACAAGTCTTTATAAAATTATTTCTTTGGCTGAGAAGAAGGTACTGTGAGTAAAAGCAAAGTAAAATTTTATAGTAAATTTTTAATTTGCTGTAAGACAGGTTTTGTTTTATTTGTCTTCACTAGGGCACCTGTTATTTATGGAAATCTAATTCTGGATTTAATTCAGCTGGAATAAAATGAAGTGAGCTTGATGAGTAAAATGAGATGATATTAATTGTTTCATAAAAACTTAAGTAAGAACCCAAATTATAAAACAAACATGATGAAACACAAAACAGTGGCTTGAGTTTCTAATCTTGTTTAAACCATAAGTTTAATATACGAACACATTATGATGAAATGTGGTTTAAATGCTTAATAATTTTGTTACCACATGATATTGGTTACTTAATGGATACAGTGAGATGTTGTCTACATTTTAAACCAGAAAAATCCCAATGAGATATTTCTTGATAATGTTTATACACAAAATGAATTAAAACTGCTCCCTAATACTGTAATCTGATCCTTTTTTAGAATAGTCTACACCTATAATGGGATAGAATACAAAATAAGTAGAATATTCTGAAATATGGACTGTTATAAAAATTGTATACATTTATGATTATTAATAGAAACATTTTGACAAGTTAACTTTAGTAAAATTTATTTAAGCAAAAAAAGATATATAAATAAGGCTGCACTCAAAACCCAAAGAGGTTCTGCCCTGCAGATGAGGTTTTAATAAAAAATCAATATTTAAACAAACTATAATTTCATCATTTAGCACTAATTAAACTGTAAGAGGATGTGTGGATAGGAATACTTTCTATAAATGAAAAATTAAAAATCTTTATAAAATTGTTTAAGCAGTTGTTCCAAAGATTCTGAGATATAATAGAATATCTGATCAAAACTAAAGCTTGGTCGGAAGACAGCTAATACAAATTTTCAAACTCTTTGATTTGAGGCAAATCTAAGCTTCTTTTTTCTTTCAAAAACAAGACAATATAACAATACCATGCACAAGTACTCCTAGCCTTCAACCACACACAAAACCAACAGTGAATGAATAATCCACAGAGGCAGGTAGTTATGGAAGAAATTCTGGTGTACAGTTAAGGAGCTGCAGGCACAAGAAGTTGAAAGACCAGGAATGGCAGCAGAGAAAAAGAGTAGGAACCATTTCATCTGCATTGCCCCATCTCTTGGGGGAGTCTAACACCGCAAAAGATCACATGACACTAGTATTTGCAACTAGAGTTTGTATAGGAGGAACAAAGGACTTCTGCATGTTTTATTACAGAGGAGTTCAGCTACCATAGTCACCAGCACAGAAGACTAATGTCACCTTTGTTGCTAATGTGAAAACCTAGCTGCTGAAGCTGCTCAGAGCCACAGCTACAGCACTAAACTGAACTTGGTTTGTTCATCTAGTTTTCTTCTGATTTTATTGAGTTGTCTGTCTGTAGTCTTTGGAAGCTTGCTGAGCTTCTTGAAAGCAATTATTCTCAATTCTTCCTGGCAATTCACGGATTTCTACTATTTCTGGAGCCAGTTACTGAGGTTATTGATTTCCTTTGGTGAGAGAACCAAAGCATTTCTTATGTGGAAAAATACAGTAGCAAAAATAAACAATACACAAAGAGCTAGTATAGCAGATTCGTTCAAATGAAAGAATATAAAAATTGAAATGCTGATTACTTGAACATATCCTGACAGAAACAAAAGGAAAAAGGGAAAGAATGCAGAGTATGGGAAATATCAAATAAATTCACAAGTTATTTATGGAAGTCTGTGTGGAAATGTAAATTAGTACAGTCAGTCAATTTTTTCTTAAATTTAATTTTTATTGATATGTATTTTAATGCATAATGATTATATTCAACCTGCAGTTAGTACATGTACATACACATTACAGCTCTATTTCCCACTCTCCTATCCTCCCCACTTCTCTCCCACTTCATTTCTTTTTCCCATTCCCTTTGGCAAAAGTTTCCTGTCCTATTTCCTACTAACTTTTCTTATGTTCTATATTTGTATTTCGGGTGACTCATATAAAAGAAACCAGGCAGTATTTAAGCTCCTGTGCGTGATTTATTTCACATAAAATTATGACCTCAAGATATATCCATTTTCTTGCAAGTTATCACAGAGTAATATTCCATTGTGCATAGGAGCCATGATTTCTTTATCCATTTATCTATTAATGGACATATAGTCTGCATCCAGGATTTACCTATGTAAGCTGTGCTGATATAAACATGGATATACATGTATGACTGTAATGTGATGTGTTTAACACTTTGGGGAAGATATCTAGAAGACAAATAACTGAGTCAAATGGAATGCTAGTTTTAGCTTTTCTGAGTAATTTCCATGTTGATTTCCATAACTGTTATACTAGTTTACATTCCCATCAAAAATATAAAATGATTCATTTTCCCCCAAAGCTTCTTCAGCATTTGTTATTTGATTTTGCGATGATTGCCATTGTTTTTGTTGTTGTTGTTGTTGTTTGTTTGTTTGTTTGTTTGTTTTTGGTACCTGGAATTTAACTCACGTTCTTACGCTTGCCAGGCAGGCACTGTGCCGCTGAGCTATATCTCAGGACCAATTGCCATTGTCTCTGGATTATGGTGGAATCTCTTTCTGTGTTGTTCTGCTTTACAGTGCTCTAATGACCAGCGATGTGGAACTATTTTTCATGTATTTACTGGAATTTGTATTTTTTGGTAAGTTTATAACCGCGTTTGTTTTCCGTTTTTGAGGGAACCATTTTTTATTTTGGAGTGTCTGGTAGTTTTCTGTTCCCTCTATATGGCAGATACCAGTCCTTTGTTTGGGGAGAGTTGCCCCCAAGTTTTTCAAGTTTGTAGGTGGTATCTTTAACCTGTTATTTTGTTCCTTTGTTGAGCAGGAAATTTTTTTTTATTTTAAAGAGGATAAAAAATTTTAGAAAACATTAAAATTGATAAAGAATTTCAAGACAGGAATTCAACAATGGCTGTTATATTACATATTGTTATCTTCAAAGTAGTTGCTCAAATTACCAGATAAAGGCATGCAAAATTGATCAAAAAATTAAGTATAACTGTTTCTTTCAATAAAACAAAAGATATTAGTAGTATAATTATCTTAGCTACTATATAAATATAATTTTGTTTTTCTTTCCTTCTTTCTTTTTTCCTTTCCCTCATCTCAATTCTTACCTTTTGAGTAGTTTCTTTCCCTTTCAAGATATCTATTGTACATTTCAGATTTTATTTAATCTTTTAGTATCTTATACTGAGGATACAATATGATGTTTACATATATTGGTCTGATTTATTTCACTTATGTGTATGGAATCTAGTTACAGCCATTTACTTATAAAAACTTCAGGTTTGTCTGCTTTATAGATGAGTAGTACTCTACTTTACAAAAACATCACATCTTTTTTTTTATCCATTCCTCAGTTGATGGGCATTTAGGTTGTTTCTAAGATTTAGCTATGACAACTTGCGCTGCTATAAACATAGGCTCACATATACTGCTGTGGTATATTTTTAATTCTTCCGGAAAAATACCCAGAAGGGGACTATTGGGTTAAATGGAACCTCTAATACTAGTTTTGTGAGGAATCTCCACACTGATTCCACAGTGGTTTCACCATTCTACACTTGTAACAATACTGAAGTGTTCTTCTTACCCTACAGACACTCTAACATTTGCTATTGGTTGATTTCTTGATGTTAGCCATTCTTTCTGGTGAGATGGAATCTCAGTGTTGTTTTAATTTGCTTTTCTTAAATGAATAATGATGTTAAACATTTTTTCATATATGTATTTGTCATTTGTATTTCTTTATCTGAAAGTGTGTACTCATCTCAGATGCCCATTTTTGGAATGGGTGTTTGAAATTTGGGGGCCTAATTTTTAAAATTCTTTATTTGTCCTAGATAGAAGTCTTTTGTCTGAGGGACAGTTGGCTAAAATATTTTGCAATTCATGAGTTTTCTTTTCACTGTGTTGGTAATTTATTTTGATGTGCAAAAACTTTGCAATATGATGAGATCCTAGTTGTTGATTCTTTGAAGTATTTCCTCAGCAGGTTGGTTTTTGTTCATGAACTCTCTGCTGACTTCTATTTCTTCAAGATTTCTACCTACTTTCTCTTCCAGTAGATTTAGTGTTTCTATTTTAATATATAGTTTTTGATCCATTTTCACTTTAGTTTAGCACATGGTGATAGACATGGGTCTAGTTTCAGTCTTCAGCATGTAGAAAGCCAGTTTTTCCAGCACCACTTATTAAAGAGACTGTATTTCTTCCAGTGGACACATTTGACAACTGTGTCAAAAATAAGGTGGGTAAGTATGTTTATAGCTGTGTCTACATCTTCTAATATGTTCCATTGATCCTCAGGTCTGTTTGTTGCCAGTACCATGTTGATATTATCACAGTAGCTTTGTAGTATAATTTCAAGTCAGGGACTGTAATGCCTCTTACCTTTCCTTTGTTGCCCAGGATTGTTTTTGCTATTGTAGGTCTCTCCTGGTTCCACATAAATTTCAGGAAAATTTTCCCTAGATCTGTGAGGTATGCTAATGTTATTTCGATTGGGATTGCATTGAATTTTTGTAACAGTTTTGGTAGTATGGCCATTTTCAAAATGTTGGTTCTTATTGATGAGCAAGGGATATCTTTCAATTTTCTGAAATCCTCTTAAATCTTTTTTCAGAGTACTACAATTTTCACTGTGTAGATCTTTTACTTTCTTTGTTAGTTTGATTCTTAAGTATTCCATTATTTTGGATAGTATGGTGAAGAGTGTGGTTGCCCTAATATTTTTCTCAGTTAGTTTGTTGTTTGCATGGGAATATTATTGATTTTTGAGTGTTAACTTTGTATCCAAGTATGCTATTGAATTTGGTTATTAAATCTCAAAGCCTTTTGGTGGCATTTTTGGTGTCTTCCCTGTAGAGTATCCTGTCATCTGCAAATAATTATAATTTAACTTATTCCTTTATTATCCTGATTCCTTTTATTTCTCTCTCTTCTCTAATTTCTCTGGTTAATATTTCTAGAATTATATTGAGTAGCAGTGGTGACAGGGGACATCCTTTTCTTGTTTCTCATTTTAAAGTGAAAACTTTCAGTCTTAGTCCATTTAGTATTATGAGGGCTGTTAGTTTGTCATAGATGGCTTTTATCAGATTGAGGAATAGACCATCTATTTTGATATTCTATAGGGTTTTTATCATTTATGAGTGTTGGAATTTATTGGTTGTTCAGGAGGATATTATTTAAGTTCCATGTGCTTATTGAATTTTTGCAATTTCTTTTGTCAATAATTTCCAATTTCATTACACTATGGCCAGATAATATACATGGGATAATTTCAATTATTTTGCATTTACTTAAGCATGTTCTGTGGGCTAGTATTTGCTTTGCTCTAAAGAATGTCTGATGTGCAGCTAAGAAGAATGTGCATTCTGATGTTTTTGGATGGAAAACTCTGTAAAGTCCTACTAAGTCCATTTGTTTATGAGTGTGGTTCAGTTTTGTTATTTCCTTGCTGATTTCTTTGTCTAGTTGATCTATCTCTTGTGGCAATGGGGTGTTAAACTCCCCCATTATGACTGTGTTATTGTTTATTTGATTTCTCATGTCTATTAAAGTTTGTCTTATATAGTTGGGTGCTCCCATATTTGGTGTATATATACTTACAATTGTTATATCTTCCTCTTGCAGTTTTCCCCTAAAATGTATGTAGTGACCTTCTCTATCTCTTTTAATCAGTCTTGGTTTGAAGTTTACATTGTCTGAAAATGGGAAATTTGTAATTTGCTATCACCCCATTTGTTGATTCCTGATGTTATTTTTTGTGCAATTTTCTGTTTAAAAAGCTCTTTCTTAGAGAACTACAGACCAATCTCCTTAATGAATATAGATGCAAAGATACTCAATAAGATACTAGCAAATAGAATGCAGCAAATTATCAAGAAAA
>NW_004955402.1:49228466-49233984 GCF_000276665.1 Chinchilla lanigera
AGCTCTTTCTTACACTTATGCCTTAAAGCATTTCACCTATTATACCTTGCAGCAAAGTGTTTCTCATTTAAACACTTCTATTTACATTTTGTATCAGTTTTGATGTTGGTATAATACATGATGAAAGTGATGTATCTAGTTTCAATCTTCTCCATGTGGAAAACTTATTTTCCCAGTACCATTTTTAAAGAGGTTAGCATCCCTCCAGCGTGTGTCTTTTTGCCTCTGTCGAATATCAGATAGTTGAATGTGCATAGGATTGTTTCTACATCCTCTATTGTTGTTCCATTGAGCCATGTGTTTTTGTGTAAATATCATGCTAGTTTTATCTCTGTAGTTTTGCAGAGTAAGTCTGAGTCTGGATTGTGATCCTTCCTGCTTTGCTCTTGTTGCTCAGGATTGTTTTGGCTATTGTCGGTCTCTTTTGTTCTACGTGGGTTTCAGGATTGTTTCTCTAGTTCTCTGAGGAATACTATTGATATTTTAATTGGGATTGCAATAATCTGTGTATCAGTTTTAGAAATATGGCCATTTTCACAATATTGTTTGTACTTAACCAGGCACAGGGGACACATTTCCATTAGCAGATGTCAACAAGATTTCTTTTTTCAGATTATTATAGTTTCATTGTAGAGGTAATTCCGTTACTTCATTAGGTCAATGTGTAAATATTTAATCTTACTTGGTGGTATTATAAATGATATTATCTTCTTAATTTCTTTCTTCTGACTTTATTATTGGCCTCCAGAAATACTATTAAATTTTGTGCATATTTTGTAACTTGCTACACTGATGAATTTGATAATTAATTCTAAGAGTCTTGATAGAATATATTCATTCTGCTAGGTAGAAGATTATGTCATCTGCAAATAATAATAATTTGAATCCTTCATTTCTGATGATACATCACTTTTACTTCTTATATTGCCTGATTCTTCTGGCTAATGTTTTCAGTCATGTAGTTTTCAAGAGCTTAGAGAGAAAGATTTCAACTTTTCTTCATTTAATATGATATTGGCCATTAGTTTGCCATAAGTAATATTGATCAGATTGGGATGTGGTCCTCCCGTACCTACTTCCTTTAGGGTTTTTATCATGAATGGATGTTGGATTATCTCAAAACCTATTTCTTCATCTGTTGAGATGATCATGATCATGAGGTGTGTGTGTGTGTGTGTGTGTGTGTGTGTGTGTGTATTTGCTTTTGTTTATGTGATGTATTACATTAATCAATTTTTTATATGTTGAACCATCCCTGAGTCACTACTTGGCCAAAATGGATGACATTTTTGATGATTGGTTGCATTTTTTCAGTATCTTACTGAATATTTTAGCATGTATGTTCATTAAATAGTTTTCTTTATTAGTGATATTTATCTGGGTTTTGGATCAGGGTAATGCCAGCTTCCAGAAATGACTTTGAGATTATTGATTCCCTCCCCTTTATTAAAGAACTCAAGAAGTATTGGTATTAGATCTTCTATGATGTTCTTATTAAATTCTGTGGTAGATAAATTCGGTCTTGTGTACTTTTTAGACGGTAGTTTCTTTTTTATGAATGCTTCAATTCCATTCCCTGTTATTGTATTTTTCAGGGATTTTATGTCTTCCTGATTCAATTTTACTAGTTCATATGTATTAAGGAATCTATCTATTTCTTCTCAATTCTGTAATTGTAAGGTTCTCAAAGCAGTTACAAATCATCATCTGTTCTGATGGTGTCCATTGTGGGTTTTTTTCTTATTGAACTAGTTTGAGTTCTTTATTCCTTTTTTGATAAGACTAGATAAGAATTTGCCAATTCTATTTATTGTTTCAAAGAAGGTGCTCTTCAATTAATTGATTATTTGTACTTCTGCCTTGATTTCATTAATATCTGCTCTAATTTTAAAAAATTTCTTTCTTGGACAAGTTTGGGCTGTTTTTGCTTTTCTAGGGCCTTGAAGGACCTGTTAGGTCATTTGGGCTTCCGCTGTGGATGTTCACAGATAGGAATGTTGCTCTTTAGTCTACCTTCATTTCGTCCCATAAATTCAGGCATTATACTTTCATCTTGCATTATTGTTTGATACTAGAAACTATTTAATCTTCCCCTTAATTTATCTGCAACCCACTGATTATAAAAGAAAATATTGTTTAATTTCCATATGTTTCCATAACTGTTGTGGGTTTTTTCCATTGATTTCTAGTTTCAATTCACTATGATTTGATAATATGAATGGTACAATTTAGATTCTTTTGCATTTATTAAAGGTTGCTGTATAGACTCACACATGGTCTATTTCAGAGAAAGTTCCACATTCTGCTGAAAATATTATTTGCTGTTCAATACTCTGTAGATATTTATTAAGTTCACTTATACCAAGATTTAGTTAAACTCTAATGTTTCTGTGTTGTTTTCCAGATGATTTATTTACAAAAGTAGCATTGAGGTTCCCCAGCATAACTGTTCTGATGTTTTTCTGATCTTTTATGTCCATATTATTTCATCAAATTGCTTGCACTAGTGGTATTCAGTACCTATATGTTAATAATTATTATCTTTTCCTGTTGAATTCTTCCCTTAACCAAATATGTAGTGACTTTTGCTTAATTTGATGAGTACTGACTTGAAATCCAATTGGTCTGATTATATGATCACTTGCTTTCCAGTTGACATTGCATAGAATATTGTCCTCCAACCTTTGATTAGTCTGTGAATATTTTTGGATTAAATGTGCTTCTTGTATCTGACATATTGGCAAGCTTTGTTTCTTGATTCATTCTGTAAATCGATGACTTTTGATTGTGGAATTGAGGCCATTTACCTCAGTAGCTATTCCTGAAAGTTAGGAAAGTATTCCTATCATTGTATTACATTCCTGTTGCTGACTTCCTTAATTGTTCACCTGCCTATTTTATTTTTTCTGTTAGACTTTTTGGTTTTGTGGAATTTGTTGTCTCTTTGTAGAATATCACTGAGAATTTTTTTGAGTATTGGTTTTGTGGTTGTGAATTACTTAAAGTGTGTTTTGTCATGGAACTTTCTTATTTCTCCAATTGTGAAAGATAGTTTTACAGGATGTATCAATCTGGGTTCAAAGTTGTTTTCTTTCAGATCTTGAAACACTTCACTCCAAGTGCCTCCCAATATTAAGGTTTGTGCTGAGAAGTTCACTGTAATTCTAAGTGATTTATTACCTTTATGAGTGATTTATTGCTTTTCTCTGACAGCTTTTAAAATTCTGTCTTTGAGTTGGACTTATTGGGGTTTTGATTGTGATGTGTCATAGAAAAGTTATGTTGTGATTCTAGTTATATTTTTATTGTTGAGAGAAGTAAAAAATTTTTATTTAAAATCTTTAAAATATATAAGTACTTCATGTGAACAATGACCCGTGGTTTATCCCAGCCTAGTCAAGGACTTGGTTTTGATTCTCAGAAGAAATCATCTTGAGTTCACCAGGCCTTACCTTCCTCTTCTGCATAAAAGATCAAGACTCCTGAGGTTTCTTCACAAAACGCTAGGAAATAAGTTCATTAAAATAAATTACCCTGTTGTGATACTAGTTATGTGGGGTTCTATACACCTTACTTACTTGAATGGTAAATTATTTTTCCTTATTTGGAAAGCTTTCTGCTATTATTTCTGTAAAGAATTTTTATACCATTTTTGGTATCTTATTTTTCAGTAATTTCTATTATCTATATATTAGTTTTATTTATACACTCTACATAGCTGTTGGATCTGTTTTACCTGTTCTACTTTTTTTAAAGGTATCTTTGGTGTTCACAGTTACCAACTTATATCTTTTAACCCTATCTTCCAGTTGTGCCATTCCATCCTCACAATGGTCCCTTTTGCTGCCCATAATTTTAGTAGAGTTTTTAATCTCTTGGCTTTCAGTTTGGCATCTCTTCATGGATTCAGATACTTTGCTGAACTGTTCATTCGTATTTTGTATCATTTTGCTTAGTTCAACTAGGTTTTTTAATGAGTGCCTTCTGTAAACTCAGTGATTATTTTATTTATTAGGTCTGTTACCTATCCAGTTAGATATCTTTGATCTGTTTTTAATCTCCTGTTTTATCATTTCAAATAATTCAGTGGTGTGCCTTCTGATTTCTTACTCCATGATGCCCCAAGGATCAGCTGTATGTTGTTGCTGGTGTTGCTTTTGTTGTGTGTTGAGATTTTCAGGTGTTTATGGTAGAAAAAACTTGCTGTTTGTATAAAGACTTTTTAGTTAGTTTCTGCTTTTCAGTGATTCACTCTTGCTGAGGCTAACGCTATCCCTTGCACTCTGTACCAAGGTCCAAGTGCCTCCTTTAATTAGGGAGAGGGAGATGCAATGTAATTTTCCCAGCTGTCATCTCTCCAGGAATAGACTGTAGTGTTATCAGTGGCACAATGGCAATCCTGATAATAGGATACAGGGAAAATCATTAAAAGCAGCAACTATGCCACCCTGGCAAGACCAATTAAATCAACAGCAATAGTAGCAGCAAATATAAACCGTATAAAACACACCTGTGGTGTATTAACAACTGGTGGTCAACGTGTACCACCCAGCTGAACTGAAAAATGTGGTGCTGCATATTGGACGCCCCATATGAGGATTGTTGCCAGTAGTATAAGAGACAGAACTGAAGAGAAAGAACTTTAGACACTGATAGGGAAGCCTGTTGGATGCTATTAGGAGCTGTAGGGCACTGTTGGTTTTCCTGGAGGAGCTTGTCATGCTGATTTTCCTGATGAACTCAGCTGTTCTTAACTCAAAGGGGGTCAGGACATTACCATCCTTGAGAATGGCTAAAGTTCACTTTGAGAGAGCTCTGATCCTCACTTTGAGCATCACTTCCTGGCACTGGAGGGGAAGGTGGTACACTGCTCAATGAACAGGAGAAGCTTGTTGTGCTGATTTTTCTGAGGGGAGTTCAGCTTTCCTCATCATCGGGAGAAATCTGAACCTCACTGTCCCAGAGGATGGCTGTGGTACCTTCCAGGGGAGCTCTGGTTCTTACTTTGAGCATCACTTCCTGGCACCAGTGCAGATTCCTCAGCCTGCTGGCACAGATGCTTCATGCCATTGGCATAGGCTTTCTAGCTTCCACCACTGACCTTCGGGCCTTCCCAGTACAGATCCACAAAACAGGCCTACATGAGACATTGTTGGGGGCTCTTGCCCTCCAGTAAGACTCATGGGAGGTATTGTTATAGGCGCTAGGTCATCAGCTGAATTCATGCAGGATATTACCTTGCGATCCAGGCCCTCAGGTGGATTCTTTGGTTTTTAGTTTGTGGAAAGATTTCCTGCCCTCTCTTTGTATATGATTAGGTGTCTATTATAGAATATTTCCGTAAACTATGTGTCCTGTATTAAATTGTTCCCCCTTACAAAAGCCCAAACTACAACAACACTGTAAAAATCAATTATGTACCAGCATTACCCATAGAAAAGAAATCCATAATTATGGTATAAAGATTTAGAGAAGGGCTGGGGATTTAGCTCAGCGGCACAGCACCTGCCTGGCAAGC
>NW_004955402.1:49234249-49236436 GCF_000276665.1 Chinchilla lanigera
AAAAAAAAAAAAAAAAAAAAAAGAAAAAACAAGATTTAGAGAAAACAAATACTGACATATGGTAAATATCTACTAAATGTACCAAGTGTACCTCCACTAACAGTAGAAAAGAATTCTATAGCCATAGCAAAGAGTGAGCTATATAAATATGACTAAAGCTTAATGGTTACAGTAGTACAGATGGAGAGGTAGCAAATGGGAAGAAGAAATATTTGAAAAATTGAACAATGGACAACAAAACGGAGGACAGAAAAGTGAAATAAAGGATCCTATAAAGCAGTCAAATTAAATTAATAGAATTGGATATAAATAATAGAAAAAGACAAGAAAAGAAATAAAAAAGATAAAAAAAGGAAAACATAAGAATTTAGGAAAGAAAAACTAAATGAAAAGAAGAATAAAAACAGGAAAAAAGTTTTTAAAAATGAAGAAAACAAAAGAAAACCAAATTAGTCTTACGGAAAAATTCTTCTGTATTTATCAGTGAGTGATTCATTTCTAGAAAAGTCTGGTTTGGTTTTCCCCTGATTACCCAGTTCCTGAGACAATCTCTATTATTAACCCTTATTTTAGAGATCTTATTGATCCATTTTTAAGGTATTCATAAAATGTCTTACACATGTAAAATGAAAACCAGGTATCTAATATCTCTGTTGTACTGACTCTGTGACTCTTTTTTTTTTTAATTTTAAAAATAAAAGGAGGAAAACATTAACAGACAGACAACTTTTATAAAATATCAAAAGAACAGTAGAGACAATACAGAGTTACAAACAAAGTGGTAGGAAATTAACAATGCTTGTTGTGACTTTTGTTGGTTAAAAAAAGCTGAAATGGACTAGCTTCTCTTCTGCTCTGGATGGCTGTAACGTTTGCATCTCCCTAGTGTCCTGAAGCTTGTATTTGCAAGCAGCATGCTAGGATTTAAATGGTATATTACTCAGTTATAAAAAAAGATAAACTCGAGGCTTTTACAGGTAAATGGATGCAACTAGAGATCATACTCATAAGTGAAATAAAACAGACCCACATGTGCAAACATCACATTGTCTCCCTGGTGTATCTAACTATAATTTATCAACTTGGTTTTGGAATTCAGGACCAAAGGCTTATCCAATTTCCCACAAAAATTATTTGAAGTTTGCTTTAAATATAATTTCCTGAGTTCTGAGTGGCTTCAGACTGTTTTCTTTCCTTAGAGCTGACTATTCTTTCCACCCTTCTCCCCAGAACCTGAATTTAGCCCTGATCAGAACTGGAATCAACCAATTGACCGTAGGTGCTTGCTAGATTAGTTCACAGTGTTTTTTGGTTTGAACCCATGTGTCACGATGTGACACTTCCACTTCCATACTATAAACAATTACACCAGAGTTACTGCTGGAAAGAGAATGCAATTTAATAGGCCAAAAATACTAACATGTATTTATTAATGTTTGTATGGATGTGTAAACATAGCGCCAATCATTTTAGAGACTGAACACGTTGTATGGAAGGAATCAAAACTGTTCATCTCTTTTAAGTTGGCAACACCATCAAATGACTTTGCCTTGAACACCTAGTTTTATGAATGGGGTCTCTCAGATGTGTCACGCAGAAGAAGCTTTTACTAACCTGTTGAGCAGCCTCACAAGTAAGCTGATAGCAAACATTCACTCTACATAAGTGTAAGGATATATTACTTGTAATCATTCATCAGTTCAAAAATAAAGTATTTGTGCAAAGTCATATCATAAACAGAACTATGTTAATATTTTAATATCATCGCTAACACCAGTTTTAATGTTCAAGTAAAAGGTAATCTACCAGTAAATACACAGGGCCTGTTTTTCCTTCTAAATTTATAATTTAAATATATTAAATGTATTCAAACTTTTCATTTCATGATGATACTTTGAAATTTTCAGTTACATCACTGTTGTCTACATTATTAAAATATTAGCAAAATTATAACTTTTATTAGTATATGAGTATTTAATATTCATTATTTCCTAGAGGTGGTTATATATTCATAGATGATTCTTGTGGTATTGCTTACAGTGAATTAGTTACATTCTATAGAAAACATATTTGTAACATAACAACTTTTCAATTCTCAGGGCTGACAACTGACACTACATTCTTATTTTTAAAAAAGGTGACCTGGCTGTAAATCATAAAGATTTTGGACTCTAAAGTTTAAATGTA
>NW_004955402.1:49236536-49245168 GCF_000276665.1 Chinchilla lanigera
AAAAACAATGATCTAATGCCTAGAATGTGAGCATTTTAATACTTTTACAATTTTATTTAATCTAAATATTATCATTGAATTCTTGATAATCATTACAAGCAGTAGGACATGTGGTGAACCAGTAATACTAATAGAATAGGAAAAAAATACCAGTTAAATTCCCAAACTAAAACAAGTAAAAACATAAACAAGTATCATTTTCCCTACAACTTTGAACATAAATAAGCATCATTTTCCCCATTTGGAAAAATTCAAATATTAAGGTCTCAAATACCTACCACAAATACTAAGTCCAGTGGCATTAATGTAAACTCTCAACACTGAGAAAATCACTTTGTGAGATTTGAATTCAGTATTTACTGTCTATGGTGATGTCTCTGTTTCTGAGATAACAAAGTATCAACTTAGAGGAATTAAGAACCAGTCTGGTGAAAAGATAATTTTACATCCGGAACAGCTAAATTAGAAAAACATATTTTCTTACATTAAAAAAGATCTCAGATTCCTCTAATATCATCACGTGTTAAAATATGTATTTTCTTAAAATTTCATCAAACAATAAAGAGAACCAATAATTACGACACTAAGTTCTGTCAGTGGCTTGTTTGCTGCTCACCTTGTCATAGCTTCTTTGTAAAATAGAACCAACGTCTTTCTTATCCACCATTGTGTTGAAAGCATAGAAAAAGGCATTATCTATTCAGATGTTATATAAAAAGCACTTTCATATTATTTTTAGTATCACAATATTAGCTAGAATATTTTATGTTAAAGAAGCCTTACATGTTCTTCAGGGATGCATAATTTCTCAACCTCCTAGGCTTGTTATTTGTGTGCAGGAAACCATCCTGTTCTCTAATAGCAGCTTCCCAACTCTTGTAGTATTGTGAAAAAATATTCAGGACAGTTAAATACATAATTATAAAATAACTATTAACTCCAAAATGTATCTTCAGGAAAATCATATCAAGATCAAAAGGAGAAACCAAACTCAAAAACCAAATCAAGGCTTAAAATACCCCATTGCTTAGAAAAAAAAAAAAAAACCTATTGACTGATATTTCCTTGATGAAGTTAATAAACTCATATTTAAAGGACCCTAAAAGAGAAAGTAGCATGAAGCTCAGCTTTCTCAGGAAAAATTGCTCCTGCATGTTTCTTGTCTTAATAATTCAGTACATCTAGGTTAACTTACATAGAGTTTCCAAACATATATCTTAAATACACTAGGAATTTTTTCTCATGCATTTCTTTCTGTTCTCATGACATTTTTTAAAGGAAATTAGATCAAATGCAGGTAAACTGGACATTTTCTAAACAGATCTAAACATTTTCCTGGTAATTTTGCTTAACAACTTCCTTCATCTTTTCTCCAGAAACATGGACCCAGGGACCTGAGAACAAGTCAGAAGCTTACTTAGGAAGGCCTGTTCAGAAGTTCTGCAGTGTGCTTCCTCATGTCAGCAGGTTTAGACAGCCAAATTACTCATTATTTGTGGCTATATGGTTGATTCTTTGGTGGAGAAGGTGGCTGGAAAAAATCTGTTAAAGCGTATGCCTTTCCCTTTCCTATGTGCACATAACTGTGGCACTGTTAGAACACCCTTTCCACCCAGTAACTTTGTTACCCCCCATAAGTCTCTCAGAAATAATTATTTCATTGGGGCTGGGAATGGTAACTTTGCGATGCTCGCATTCCTTCCACATTACCTGGAAACATTATTCTGTATGAACAACTGCCTCCTCCTGCAGCTGCAAATGAGTATCCCTGTGGGCTCATGGATTTCCTTTAATAAATACGTTACAATTGATTAGCCATCCTTTGTGATACTTAGAATGCTCCACATTTTGTCAGCAGAGAGTAGAGGAGAAGAGACACAAAGATAGAAGAAAGAAATTACAATAGGAATAATTCAAGTAAAAGCTATAAATGTTAATTTCACCATTCCTGATAGTATCTGTGTTAAAAATAACAATAGTAATAAATTTTATGAAAAAACATACAGGAAATTAGTCATTTTAGCTACAAATTTACATTAAATTAAGAATAAGAACACTGAAAATTAGAAAAAATTTTTGACCTAGTATCTGAGTAAGACAGAAGGAAAATGCGAAGGATTCAATGGATGTCATTTAATAATGTAGGTTTTGAAAAACCTTATGTTGGGCTGGGGATTTAGCTCAGCGGCAAAGCGCCTGCCTGGCAAGCGCAAAGTCGTGAGTTCAGTTCCCGGTACCGGAGAAAAACCAAAAAAAAAGAAGAACCTTATGTTTACCAATACAAATTTACTAATACAAATTAAGTGAATTAAATACAACTATCTAATTCTGTTATCTTGACTCTGAAAACTATATTCTTTGTGTACCACACATTTGTATAAAGAAGATTTTGAGATTAAATTTCAGAAGAATGTTTACTCTAAAGATGAAAATGAGTGCTTATCAAAATTAAAGGGCAATTCAGAATGTCTAATGTATGTCAGAAGGCACACTGAGCACTTTGTTGGGTTTTAAATCAATCCGCTACTCTACACGACTTCAGCTGCAGAGTGGAATTACAATTTTTTTTTTAATCAACAAGAACAACTCATTCAATCATGCCAAATTTAAACTTAGAAAACCATAAAATTACTCACTTGGTATCCTTCTTAAAAAAAATATCAGAAATAGTTATGCCTCGGTACTTTAAGCACGTCTTTTTATGGCTTTTGGCAAAAATCCAGTCATGTGGTTTACTAAATGCCACTTATATAATATTGGCTGAAATACAAAATAAACCATTTTGCTTAGATGTCCATTCTATCATCAGAGAAAAAAGGTCTTTTTAGGATTACACTACTCTGGAGTAAAACATGCCTTACTTTCAAAAAGATATACAGACAGCATTGGCTCTTAGTATTTAATGGCTGTGGATCATATTATAGCCAGGAACTTTCAGATGTGACATTTGTCCCCTGAGATGTGTTATCTCCTAGGAGCATACCACAAAACATGCATGATTTATTAATCTTAAATGCCTTGTAATTTTTAAAAACTGTTTACTATCTGTAGTACCAGGAGAAAAGAATCAAGCTTACTTTAACTCTATGCATGACAGCAGTATTTTATAGTCATGGAATGAAGAGCTGCGTCCGTGGAGTAATAAATAAAAAATTAAGTATAGTGTACGTAAAGTGTTTTTACAATTATAGTTCATGATGTAGAGTGTTTTTTCTTTCTCTAAAGATTCCATATAAATCTTTATTGATCAACACTATAAATGTACTATACCATAAAATTATGATTTTAAATATTTATCTCTAATAGTAAAAAATTGATACTTACTAATATCAACTGCATAAAAGTATATCATTTTGTTATATTAATAAAATTAATTATCATATAACAGATTTCAAAAATATACATTGAGCTTCCAAAAATAGTAATTCAATATTCTTTGTACTATTTATTATTTCATGTGTAAGAAGAAAGATATAGAACAGGCAGGTGGGTATAATTTATGCAAGAGAAGTGACTTTATTTATCTGGAGAGTTCAGCTTAGTCACTTAACACAGAAAATATGACTGAATATAAATCTCAGAATTGAGGTGGCTAAGAAAGGCAAAATAATGGAAAATAATATAGTCCTTGACCCCCCATTTTGCTTATAGTCTGAAGTGATATTGATTTAAAATCCAACAGCAAATGAAACTCAAAAAACTCCTTTTAAAACCAGACAGCAGAACTTAATGAAGCTTGGAAACCAGTATGAGACTAGCTGGGCTAAGCAAAGCACACATTTCTAAACACAGCTTTTGACCCGGGATGGAGATATAATTCAGTGGAGAAGTGCCTGCCTGGCATGCATGAAGTCTTAGACTTGCTGACACATCAAAAACAAACATAACCGGGAGGAGGAAGAGGAGAAGGAGGGGAAGGAGGGGGAGGGGAAGAAGAAGGGGGGAGGAAGAGGAAGAAGAGAAGGAAGTAACCCAAACACACTGAACCATATCTTTACCTTTTAGTCAAATCCTTGTGCTGGAGTCTCATCACCATCTCTTCTACCAAAAGCCAAGTTATTATTATCCCAATATTTACATTTATAAGTCTCAAGTAATAATGCCACTAAATAAGTTAGACTTGAGTACATTAAATATACACCAAGTTACCAACATTCAAAAAAGTCTGGTTCCCTTTCTTTTTTTCTGGCTTTAAGCACATAATTATACTTCCAAATATGTTGCATCTCTCTCTCTCTCTCTCTCTCTCTCTATATATATATATATATATATATATATATATATTTTTTTTTTGTTTGTTTGTTTGTTTGTTTTTCTCCGGTACTGGGAACCGAACTCACGACCTTGCACTTGCCAGGCAGGCACTTTGCCGCTGAGCTAAATCCCCAGCCCCTACGTTGCATCTATATAAGTACATATTTGGGCCAGGGAGCTAGCTCAGTGGCACAGTGCTTGGCAAGCACAAGGTCCTGAGTTAAATTTCTGGTGCAAAAAAAGGTTAAATAAATTCATATTTACAGAGACATGCAAGATAAGAAATACTATTCTGTTTTATTCTATTTTAGTTTTTTTAGTTGTGAAAAGCGTGAATTATTCTTGGTCAGTTTTTATGAATGTTAATTGAATACAAGTTAGAGCAAAAAATGTTTGTAAAAGAACATTAGTTTTGTGTAAAACTTGACACTTTACCACATATTTGAACAAGGATTACCTCATTTAATTCAAGCACAATACAGGCTTTAGCCTTAGTTCAGTGATGGTGAATGTCTGAAAATCATAGTCAAGAATTTAAATACAGAGCCACTAGGACCGTGAATTATCACTGATTTTCATACTCTACCTCACCGTACATATAGACATCATGTTATGTTCTTATTCATCAGTGTTTTCCCATGCTGTAGTCTGGAGTCACAAATGGGTGTATTCAGAAGCTGGGAGAGTAAACAAGTTATTTTAACTTAAAATATTAAATATTAAAATATCTATTATAAAACTTAGAACAAAAGTCACATTAAAATTGAAGATAAAGAGCAGGCATCATAAATAAAAAATGAATAAAAAATTAAAGTGATAATTTTTACATAATATATCCTTATAAAAGTAAGGTGTGCTTTACCCTAGTTAAAAAAGAAACAGCAGAAGAGAACCCTCCAAGTCAGGCCTGGTTTAAGAACATAGAAAGAGACGGTAAGATATTGTGGGTAAAAACACAAAGCATTTTTGATTCGAGGGTTTGAGCAAAGGAGGAAAGTTACGAATAATGACCCGAATTATTTGTATGAGAATGTGCTTACTTCATTCACTCATTCATCCAATCTACTGGGCCAGTTTCTCAGGCTCCAGTGGAGACTCTGGTCCCAGGCAGGTATGTAGGGACCTGAAGGAAGAGGAGCTCCAGGTGAGGCAAACACGAGTAGACATGCTCTTGACAATGTTGCTTTTGGTGGTGGTAAGTTGGTGAAAGGCACAAGTGAACATTTGGGTGATTCTTTCAAATAAAACTCAAAATAAATGAAATTATAGGTTTTATGTAAAGCCGAGATTTATGTATTATTCTCTATAGAAGTAAAAGGTTAATATTTGCCTTGGTATTTCTGAATACAAGGAAATATTTGTGATCTGTCTCCAGAAGTCACTTATTTGGGTAAATACTTATGTTATGGTTTAAGAATCTCCACCGAAAAAGAAGGATTGGTACAGCTTGTCCATCAAAGAGAGAACAGAGGCTGCACCATCCGTCACAGAGTCAGTTAGGTAACAGTTGTAGGCCCGAGTCTTTGATAAATCTAATGTGAGACACTTTTTAAAGTAAATGTTTATATTATAGAATATGATACTCATTTTTCAAAATTGTACATATATATAACATTCTTTGAATATTGTGTACAGTATGTAGAGCCAGAATATTTAGGGCAGCATTTTCCAAAGATTTTCCCCTTTTGCATATTTAATTTCATCATCAATAATATAGGCTACTCTCACTTTAACAATTTAGAGTTACATTTTCAATAAAGGAAATACTATTCAAATATATGAAACCAAATAAAAGTTACTCAAAAATCTTCAATTTAAAGTGGTTGCCTTGGTGAGTATAATCATTCTAGGTCCCATCTCTTAGAAGTACGGGATGTAGCAGTCATGAGTTCTGTGTGAGCTTCCATGCCAAATCACCGGGTTTTACATTCCAGACACACTGCTAGCAGCAATTATGTCAGGTAAGGCTTGTCCACAATTTCCTCACCTGTAAAGCAGAGATTATAATAAGATCACCAATATAAATTTACTCTGAAGAGAGCTAGTAAATGACAAGATTTTAAACCAGCACAAAGTAAATGCTCAGTAAATTTTAGCTGCTTTTAAAAATTATTAACATTATTATTTTTGTGACTTTTTCTCAATTCTTACTTTTCATACTGCTCAGATTCCTGTATCTGAATTCTATACATTTAGACACCCAAAAGAGTGAAAAATCTGTTGATTTCTTTCCCTTTTGCTGAATTTACCAGCGACAGCTCCTATGGCTTGAAGTCATTCAGAGCCAAAGGACATCTTGGAGAAGAGACAGTTAAATTCTACAATAGTTAGTAGATGCTGACTTTTCCAAGCTTGAACCTAGGGCAGAAGCAAAGGTGAATGAATTACTATTTCTACTCCTGGGTTCACAAACTGATAGAAAATATGCACAGGTCATAGAATAACCCGAATATGACACATCACACAGAAATACACTGGGCAGCAGTATTGACAGAGGAGTACTTTTGCATTTCCTTCAGAAATTTACACCCAGAAAAATACCTTTAAGATAGTTTCAGAGTAGGAAAAGATCTAGGTTTTTCCAGTTTAATGAGATGAAAGGTGATAGTGGGATGGAACAGGTGAATGGATAAATTAAACCCTGAATAGAATAGAATAGAACCAAAAATCTTTCGAACAAGTCAACTTTCAAAAGAAACATTTTTAAATTTGTCTAGAGAATGGAACAGAGAGACAAGAGAAATCTGTTTCCTAGGCACATCTCCTTACAGGTATATCCACAAGATATTCAGAGAAATGTCTCCTGACAAGACACCTTTCTATGCCTGGGGCTTTCAGAGACACAAAAAGTAAATTGGATAAACACTTTCCTGTATCCCTACATAAATACTATATTTCAAGATAATTTATCATATTTTAAATTTTCCATTTTAAAAAGAACCAAAATGTAATATTTTAAAGAAATTTTTTGCTTTCAACAGATTGAGAAACTAACGAGGAACTGCATGTTGAGTTTGATGGCTTTCTGGTAATTAGGACTAAAAATAGTGTTCTATATCTGAGACATATCCAAGAGAAGAGAACTAATACAAGTGAACAAAGATTTTATCTGTGAATCTATTCCACTAAGGAAGGGAGGAGTTTTGGGTACATGGAGAAGATTAATAAAGAAATCATTTTAATCTTTCATCTGTCCATACAAATAAAAAAAACCAAGACTCCGGAGGTCATTAATAATGACTCAAAAAAGAAAAGTATAAATTGAAATTTAAAAAGGACCAAGAAGAAGGAAGGAGAAATATAGTAATGCCAATTATTAATCTCAGATTATCTATATGACTTTTGTTAAGGACTTTTCACCCAGATGAGTCTTTTTCAATATAAGAACAGGACAACAGTCACAAAGTTGCTGAAAAAGCAAGGTTAAAAAATTCAGAATTAGAGCCTTTAAAAAATTCAGTGTAATATACTTAGCCATATTTTTGTATGACACTTCTGCAATTGGAATGATTTCAAAGCAAGTGCATGTAACCTGAAAAACTCCTCTCTAAAAGAAAGCTGACATCCACCTTCACTTGAATTTATTTGGCTAATCCTGGTAAATAACAAATCTCTATCAAAGCATTGCTAGGAAATAAGAAGTAAAACATCTTTAAAGAAGCACTCCCAAGATGTTAAATTAAGATGTTTCTTTGAGAATATAAAAAATTGATATTTACCTCAATCCTCTAATAATATCATTTACAGTGAATTAGGAAACAAGTTATACTTGGTATTTTTGTTTCACTTCATTTAATCAATTATCATTCATTTACCAAATGTTTCCATCATGTTGGGCACTGTGAGAGCTGAGAGAGGACAGAGGAGGGGGAGAGGGGAGGGAAGGGGAGGGAAGAAGAGGAAGTGAGGGGAGAGAGAGAACTGGGACTATAGACCAGGGGAGACTGTTGTAAAGGATACTCACCTGTGAGCAAGCAAGGAGAGCACAAACCTCTGAATGATTAGACAAATAATTTTAGGAACATTTTTCATTGGTTGATTAGAAACAAAAAAATGAATCATTAGTGCTTCAATTCATTTAAGTTTTTGAACAGTATGCAATTTAGGGAGGGATTTTACCAGGGAACACCCCCATCCTCTCCATGGTCACTCCCCTCTCCTCACCTTCTCTGTCCTGTTCTTCCAGCGCACCATTATGGCTGCCTCTTGCTCTTCAGTCTTAGTTCTTTTTCTACCTGGATGAGTCTTTCTCCAGTCTTCTGAATTGCTTTACCTATTACTCATTTATATTTCTACTTGCATGCTACCACATAACTTTGCTACAACATTGCAGTTATTATAAACATATTTGCTTCTTTTTTTTTTTTTTTTTTTTTTT
>NW_004955402.1:49245268-49357279 GCF_000276665.1 Chinchilla lanigera
GACCTTGCGCATGCCAGGCAGGCGCTTTTGCCGCTGAGCTAAATCCCCAGCCCCCATATTTGCTTCTTTATTTTCTGTATCTTCTCTTTGGAGTGTAATCTCAACAAAGTCAGAAGCTTATCTGTCTTGACACGTAGTAGATGGCAGAATAGTTTTAAATGAATGGAAAATTTGACTTATGATTCACTAATTATGTCTTTTCTATTTATCTAGTTTACTGCTCAATTTATACTTTAAATTGATTCCATTTGTTTTCTATATTTCACTTACAAAATTTCTATTTAATTAATTTTGAAAGATAGCCTTTTATCACACTGTGTGGTTCTTTCATTTTTGTTTACAGTCTCTTTTTTAGCACTCAAGAAGCATCTAATTGTACTTTAGATCATTTAAAGTTTTCTTTGTTTATGTAACTGTTCTAATTCATTCATTTCACAGGTCTCTGAGCTCACCTGCATGGCTTTTGATGAACATCATTATGAGCTTGGATTTGTGGGAAATTGACACGGTAGGTCAGGAGTGGAGAACTTATGACACAGATGCCACCACAGGCTATTTGTATCACTGAAAACTTTCAATGGTTTGCCTTGCTTGCTCTAGGTTATTACACCTTCCTGATCATAAGTGGAGGAGGACTTCTGCTGCTCCTTCTGCTTTGTCAACTATATTCTACAGTTTGAGCTCTTAACACCATGGGCCCTGCAACTCAGGCCATGCAAACGTGAATTTCACATAGTACATAGTGTAGAATCCCTCATATTGTTGTTATGGTTGTAATTTTCCTTTACCCAGAGCACGTGGTTAGCAGAGGATACACTTACGCGGTTACCTTGGTGTTTAATGATTCTCAAACTGAGTCACAGATTTTGAACTCCTTTCATATTTCCAACTTTATATAAGTAACTAATTTTTAGTTCTTTATCATACTACAACTAAATCCTGATCTTAGTTCCCTGTACAAAGGATAAACACTAAAAACTTTAGAGTTCCACCCAGTTGAAATGATAGAAGAAACTCAACTATAGCTTTTACTCCCAGCAATGACACTGAGTTTCTTAATATATAGCACTTGTCTTTCTTTTTAATTCCAGGCTTTTCAGTTTACATATCAGACAGGACTTGTATTTGTAATTTAAGAATGATGTTGGAGTCAAAGTCTTGCAAACTGATTTTGTAAAATGTATTGGGAAAAAAGATCCAGAAACTATTGGAGGACAAGGCAGAAAGTGGTAATCTCGGAGGAGGAACAGAAAGGCAGACTCTAACACAAGGCATAAGGCCTTCTTTCTGCAAAAGCCTCAGGTGGACTCTGAGCTTGGAGCAAAAGGGCTAGAATACTTGACTTAATGTCAGTGATAAAGCTTATAATTAACAATATAGACCGGAGAAAATTAGGCCAGAGTATAGGCCATGCTCTCATAATTAAGCCCTTGCTTCCAGGAGGGAAATCAGTCCCAGAAAAAGGTATAGATTGATATCTCATTAAATTTTTGAAACTATATAGAAACAGCTACAGATTTTCTTAGGTATAAGATTTCATCTATGTATATGTTGCTTATATTTAGTCCTTTCAGGTAGAGAGAGCTATCACACAGATGCATCAATGTAAGGGAAGAGGAGATTCAGTTATCTCCTGAAATGATTAACTTAGTCTTTCATTCATATATGAGAGAACAACTAAGATCAAATGGGAGAGATATACCAATTATCCTCAGATACGTTTGCATTAAGATATTTTACTTTTCATTATTTTTGACAGTGACATCAAATATTAATAAGACGGAAGCTAAATAAAAATAATGGTAATAATTTCAAATAGAATGGTAGATCATCGGGGCTGGGGATTTAGCTCAGCGGCAAAAGCGCCTGCCTGGCAAGCGCAAGGTCATGAGTTCAGTGCCCGGTACCAGAGAAAAACCAAAAAAAAAAAAAAAAAAAAAAAAGAATGGTAGATCATCTATAAATACTATGATATTTATGTAAGAATAATATACTTGAACTCAAAATGCTTACAGAGGTTAGTGGAAAGCAATCATAGGATGTAAAAATACAAGTGAGAGAAGACATAAAGGACAGCAGGAAGGTGCACGGGACAGCAAACACACGGGATTTACAGCAGAGAGGCTGATCTCACTTTTGCTGAGTGCATAATCAACACATTTGTTAGAATGCAACAAAAGAATCGAAAAGGGATGTAAACAGAATCAAAAGGACAAAAAGTAACTTGGAGGACAAAATTTTAGTAAAAGGTGAAAGATTTATGCGATCTAAAGAGAAACCAGAGTATGAGGACAAAATTTTAAAGTCTTATCTGAATCCTATTTTCTAATTGAAGAAAAACAACAATCTATCAAAGTGAAGTCCTTTTTAGTTGGTGTGCTGTTAAATCTGAAGAAAGCAGAAAACTTAAACAATAAACAATATGAAAAGTAGGAAGCACAGCTTACTAATGAAACGAGTAAAATAAATTTCTAGTTACATCATTTACATAATTGTATGGATTTATTTCAAGAAAGCTAAACACTTTGGTTTTGGAAGTCCAGAAATTACACAGACAGATCCAGGCTTTGGCATTTACTCTGTGTGTGTGTGTGTGCATGTGTGTGTGTCCATTTGTGTGTGTGCCACTCATTTATCCATGCCTGTGCAGTTGTACAGGCAGGACAGTCAGGCAAACATGTTGACAATATTGGCCAGCTGACTTTGAAACAATTGGCCAACATTACCTTGTCTCAGTAGAGAATTATAGAAAAAGAAGAGGAGCTTGCTAGTACAAGGCAATGACAGAGATCTAAAGATTTGAGGTGTTCTTAAAGTCGTTGCAGAGATGATGAGATTTGATGTTTCAGTAGTCAAAGAATATAATAAAATATAAAATAAAAGATAATATGGTGGGTTAGCAGCAGCAAGATTTTTACACAATGATTAAATATCACTCAAATGGGAACATTTCTTAAGCAAAAGATGACATAGAAATAGGGCTGCAATTAAAGTGTAAATTATAAATGTCTTTAATTTGTTAACTTTGAGCAGTGTCATAGAATGGCTTGGGATATGATTAGTAAAGATGAATCCCTCACTGGGATTTTAGTTGGTAGTTTTACTACATGCACAATGAGATATCTGATTCTTTAGCCATCAGAGACCAAGACTGAGAGAAACTGTACCATTTTATTGCTGTATGACCTGAAAGGAAGCTCTTCTACTGTCAAAAGGAGACCAAGGAAGAACAGGTAGGGTGTCCAGAGCTCATGAATATAGATACCCATAAATGAAAAAAGTCACCTGTCCTCAAAAATTCCCTCTCCATGAAAAGTTATGTGTTCCAATAATATGCAGTGAAGCTTAAAATGTGGGGAAACAGTAAATATCATTCCAAATATAACTAAAATTAAATAATAGGGAAAGAAAAAAAATAATAGGGAAAGACAATTAAATAGTGGGGAAAGATGTGTGTACAGTAAGATTCCCTTTATATTTAGCAAAAGAAATGTTTTGATGAAAGTTCTGCTGTATACTTTCAGCTACCATTATCTGAAAAATACTCATAGACATAAATATTTTTATACATCTACAACTAAGAATGTATGTTAATTTTGCCATTTGCTTGTTGGTTCTACTTTCTTCAAACCACAGTGACGATGAAATTGTTCTTAAAATCCATGTGTTGGTGTGACTGACTACACAAGAACAGAATGATAAAAGAAGAAAGGATCACAATATAGGTTTTAGTTATTCACAAAGGAAGATGTTACTGATACACTTCTCTTTTTATTTTATTTCCTGAAAAAAATAATGTCATATTAATTTATTTGTACTGGCCCCAGAAAATCATTTTTATCAGGCATGGTCCAGCAAGCAGCTGTACACTCCACAACAGTAGTTACAAGACATATTTTTATATTGGATAGAAGAAAGATAATACAATTGTCAAAACGTATTGAGAAAAAAATCAGAAAGGTTTGTCCACGACGTTGACCTTTTGATTTTTGAATCAGACTTTGTTACTAGAAAAAATAAACAAAAATGAGATTTCAGGGCAGCTAAGAAGTATGATACCCGAGATGAGTAAAGAGAATTGTTTGCAAACTGAGTAAAAGCAAGAAAGACAGCTAGCCAGGGAGGGAATGTATGGGCTGGAGTCAGCTGGAGAGTTTACTTTTTACCAGTCAGGTTGTAGCATTGGTTACTTCTCAATCCCTGCACTTTAATTTCTATCAATTAGTGAAATTTCCTTCTAAGTGAGGGGATAGTGATATTTTTAAAAGGTTTGAAAGATTCTATAAGCTGATTTCCCTCCTTCTAGAATGCCCCCATTTTGAAGCTTAAGAATTCCTCACTGTGAAGGACTTTTAAATAAATTCTTTATGCATTCCCCAAGGAAATCCTCTCCTTTCACTTACAAAATACTGTTGTTTTTCTTGTTCATCACTCTGTCAAGCAAAAACTGTTACTACTTCCCAAAACAAAGTGAACAGTTGACCTGGATTTCCATTATATATCTCCACATAATTAAACGCTTTAAGCTGTAGTACAATTTTTGAAGATTTTTAAGATAATCTTAATAATGTATCTATGCTAAATCCAACCTGTCCTTCGCATGATTTTTTTCTTTGAATCCCATTTTAAATCACTTCAGCTGATGTCAATAATTGTGTTGCAGAAAGATGACATTTCAATGGTAGGCTTCTTCCAAAATTAAAGAGTTTTCTTTATGGATGGCTATAGTTGGAAATGTCAATAAAGTTGGCTTTATTTCACATCTTCAAAAAAGAGGCAGGTTTTACAAGAGTAGCAAAAAAGTAAATGGATTTTATCTGATAGTACCAGAACACAAAGGCCTTTCAAAACACCGTATATTTTTGTCAAGTCTCCTTTTGATATGCCAGAATCACGCACTTGATGGAATCACATTTTACTCAGTCTGTATTCCTAAAGTTGCATTTGATCAGTTTGTGCATCTATCCACTTATTAATGGATTTTCTGAGGGTTTTGAACCAAGGAACTTGCTCCTTTTTAGGCAAGCACTCTATTATTGAAATACATACCTAGTTCTTTCTGAAAATTTGATTTTGAGACATAACCCCAATTTTCCCAGGTTAGTCTTCAATTTAAAATCTTCCAGCCTCAGACTTCAAAGTAACTTATATAAAAGATGCATGCCACTTGACCCAGCATTCAGTTTATCTTATTTTTGACCTCTGCTTTTTATTATCACCCCTGTAAATACAAAGAACTGTATTTCTTAGGTATTCAGTGATTACAATGATTCATGATTGTTATACAAGCTTAACAACCCTGCAGATACTATTGTGCCAGATATTTCAAATCTTTCTATTCCTTCCTTTCAGTGTTGAATATGGTAAATCTCTCTGTCACAGTCAGGTTGATATCATAACTTTCTGGTTACTAAAGTCCGTTTCCACTGTAAAGACCAAGAAAGACTATTGTACAAAGAGAAACAGTTCACTGTTCCTGGCATGACAGATGAAGTAATGGATGTCCTGTGAATAGATATTCTACAAATTGTCTTCTTTAATTCTTAGATAAAAGTAAGTAGCCTTAGGGTGTGTGTTTCAGATATTCATACATCTCAGCAGTATCTTTTGCAGTCTTGTTGCCTTTTTCATTTTTCATGTCTCAGATAACTTTTGGCTTAAGATTTTTTTTTTGCACTGGGAATAGAACTCAGGATCTTGCGCTTGCCAGGCAGGCACTTGTACCGCTGAGCTATATCCTCGGCCCCAGATAACTTTTGAATATCCATTTGAATGAAGAAAAAAAGTAACATGGTCCTGTAAAGTATTATATGCATTTAATTAATGAAATTTTGTTTGCTACAAGTCTCAGGTATGAAAAGTCAGCATAACAGCGACACAGGAATACAAATGGGGCTCAACATCACTGCGCAGTGGACAGTGCAGACTGAACACACATGATTATCATCACAGAAGGAGCAAAACGGTTTTTATTGAAAAGATAAGAATAAGTTTTGGCAAGTGTTAAGAGAGGAGAGAACCCTTTTACAAAGGGGAAATACGTGTATTTCTGCAGCCACTGTGGAAAGTAACGTGGAAATACTTAAAGAAATCACAAATAGAATGACCATATGACTCAGCAATCCTTTCCCTTGGTATGCACCCAAAGGAAATGAAATCATCACCTCATAAAGATGTTGCACTCTCATATTGATTTCAGCATTACTCATAATAGCTAAGCCACAGAAATAGCTGAACTGTCCATTGATGAATGAACAAGTAAAGAATTTATGACATTAGTAATATTGTCAGTCAAAGCAAAGTGTAAGAAGCTGCTGTTATATAGGCTATTTCTATAGACCTAGAGTAAAGCAGGAGAAATTAGTAATACTGTAATGTAAAATGATAATTTGCAAATATAGTAGATTGTGAATGCTGTTACCACAAGCAAAGACAGAAAGAAAAGAAAAAAGAAAAGAAAAGAGATGAGAAAAAAAGAAGAGAAGAGAAGAGAAGAGAAGAGAAGAGAAGAGAAGAGAAGAGAAGAGAAGAGAAGAGAAGAGAAGAGAAAAAAAGAAAAGAAAAGAAAAGAAAAGGGAAGAATAATAAACAGTAACTGTGATCAGGGGAGTATGATAATTTACTTGAATATAATATCACTTTACCATGAATGTCGCATATCAAGTTATCAAAAGATCATGCGTTATATACACCTCAATATATATTAAAAATGAACAGTTACACTTGGTGTCATAAATTCAGATTAGTAGTTATAATGGTCTATGGCCGCACCATCCTGAACGCGCATGATCTCCTCTGATCTCGGAAGCTAAGCAGGGTGGGGCCTGGTTAGGACTTGGGTGGGAGTAGTTACAGTGATGTAAGTAATGACTACAGAGGAGCGCAAACATGAGGCTCGGCACAGACCAAAGCTGCTCACTTGCAATTAACTGTACTGATGTTAGTAATGCATAGCCCTTGTTCTCTTAGTATTATACTAGAACTTATATTAGCATTTTTGAATCCAAAATGAACATATAGATATTTTTAAAATATTAAATGCAAAGAGAATAGATATTCTCAGTATTTCTCTCCTGTGAAAAATGTGTTCTAGGCAGTGAATGGGCACAAGTTAGTGTTGAGCAGATAGATACTCCGGTCTTTTCCCCGTAAATGTAATAACAACTTCCTTCAATATTAGATGTGTGCTTTAGAACATTTTACTATTTACATTCATTCATGAAAGGAAATATAAACATAGTTATGCTTCCTTAAGGATGATTAGTGAAATCATACAGCATTTCAAATGTGCATTTTGTTTTTTGGGGAAATTGTTATATTTAATTTTACTAATCTCTCTCTCTCTCTCTCTCTCTCTCTCTCTCTCTCTCTCTCTCTCTTTCTTCTTTTCATCTTTCTGACTGGGGCTCAGTAGGTAGTCCAGGCTCTCCTTGAAATCTTGATTTTCTCATATTCTGGAGTCAGTTCACCACCAATCCTGGCATGATTATTTTTTATCATGTGTTAATAATGACCAGAAATTTTACAGAAGCATATATTGATTTTACATCAAAGTGCTCCTAAAAGCCTCTTTGGAAAAACAGACGAGTTCTAGCAGGATTTTTGACCTTGCAGGTGAATAAGGACAGTCATTTTCTAAAAAGCCATGAAACATACCGTGTCCTGGAGATTCTATAAAGTCATTTAAATGTGTAAGTGCTAGAGCTGGATGCCAATGGGCATGGAGTGTAGTTTTGGATTATGAGGAGTAAAGGTAATAGAAGGTTAAACATTTTTAAATGGGATTCCGTATAATAAGATGCAGTGTCTGGGACTATGTTGTTATTTTGTTATTTTTTTTTTCTTTATTCTCTTTAAAAATAAAAAAAACCTTGCAGGGAAGTAAACTTGCAAAGACTCACATGATGAACTGCTATTTTTGCCAGTACAAAGGAGACCAACCTTAGTTTATGATTATAAATAATATTAATTCAGAATATTTTTGATAGAATTAAGGAAGAACCCTAGGAAAAATGTATTTCAAATACATATCAATATTTTCCTGGGATAGTTCTACTCTAACATTCTATTGCTGCAAATCTGCCCAACATTAACTTACTAGGTATATTTTATTTTTTTCAAGTCCTAACTTTGTAGTAATATTCACTGCAGATTTTAAGTAACATGTCACTTAAACTTTTGAGTGAAATTTTAATATTTTAGCATTTTTAAATTAGGGAAAATCATCATATTAATCACTAGAATACAAAATTATAACATCAAAGTATTTCTATGTGATGTTTAAAATATCTCATTTGTTGAATGCATAGTATGATGAGGCATTAGTTGGGGTCCAGCCGAAACAAAATCCATATAATTCTATTTGAAGCTATAAAACATTTCATTGAAAATATAGGAATTATTAACTATAGGCATTACTTATTGATTTAAACTCAAAATTTTAAAGTTTTAGAAATTTTGCTTAAATTGTTTATTATTCAACAATAGCTAATATATCATTATACTCTAAAATGAGATGGTAGGGCACAAATAATTTCCTTAGTAATGTCTCGTGAAGACATGGTTTCTTCCTTTTTTTTTTTTTTTTTTTTTTGGTACCAGGAATTGAACTCATGGCCTTGAGTTGCCAGGCAGGCTCTGTGCCACTGAGCTGTATCCCTGGCCCCACATATGTTTCTTTTTAATTTTTTTACCACCACAAATTTAGAGAATGTGTTATCTTTTGAAAATAGAGAGCTCCAATAGGAAAATCCAGATTTTAGATTTCTTAAACATGGAAGATTGGCAAGAATTGGCCAATCATTCAAAAATAGTAATCTATGTTCAAGTAAAACTCAACAAATCATGTCAGATAGGTAGATTTCACTGGGCTGACATAACTCACAAAACATTTTTCCATTATTCCATTGCATTACTGTATTAGGAAAATATATATGCATTTTGTATGCATGTCACAGGAATATATGGGGCAGGAGGTCTTGGAGTTAATAGAGCAAATGTTACAGTCCATTCCACAATAAAAGAAAGTCTTTCACTCTCAAAACACCCCACTCAACTGTAGTGTACCAGATAAAAAGTGAATTTCTAAAGTTTGTTTATTGTGTTCCATATTGGGCTTCCCGTTCAGAAATAAATTTACTATAACTAAGAGTGGCACCTTTGTTCATTTTCCATGCTGTCAGCCATATATATGAAAACTTGACTCATCTTTACTCTTTGGGCATGTACTAGGAGCTGGGAATTATGCAAGTTTTGTCACAAGGTCACAGGCATTAATTTTTTCCATCGTGAACCTTGTTGTGTAACACATATAACTCAATTTCATCCTACACTGTGTGGCAGGTAGTTCAAAATTCAAAGCCTATGACTCAGACATGCGAAAACAAAACTCTGTTTCTCCAGAACAGCAGGATCAAGCAGAGACTATCTGAAAGCTTCTCATTTCAGGGTAAAGCTTTCACATTACCCTGTCTTCTTTCAATTTTCTTTTTTTTGTGTGTGTGTGCAATTTCATTATTTCAAGAAGAGTTACTATATGACTTACCCACTCAGTGAATTTTTGGATATAAATTCATTACTGCTCATGAGAATTCAAACGTTCTCCAGGAAATATCCAGAGCTCACTCATTTGCTGAACTGTAACCTTGTGTTGATCGTTATGAACTTCCTCATTTCTTCGTCCCCTGCCCATGGAAACTGCCATTTCCTGCTGTTTGTATGAATTTTTCTCTACAACAGATGAGAAGAAAAAGAAAATGTGGGATACACATAGATGAATGCCATTCAGTCTTTTAGAAAGGAGGAATACTATAATATGGACAATGTGAATGAAATGTCAAACATCTAATGAAGGAGACCAGCCACAGATGAACACTGCCTGATTTCACTCCTTTGTATGACCTGCCCATCTTCCTTAAAAAGCACTGATGCTGGCTCCTTTGCTAGAGCATACTGTGCGCAAAGGTACTTTTTGTGTTAAAATTGTAGGTTTTTCCAACACTACCTACTGCACTCCTGTTCCTATGTTAGCACAGAATACCTTGCATGGACGTTCCCACCATGGTTACATATTGGATGAAAGGAATTATCTCTTTCTTTCTCCTTCTCGCTCAACTTGTTTGAAATTCCTAACCTTTTACTGCTTCACTGCATGGATCTGTTTCTTAAAAATCACTTGAATCTTTCCTCATTCGATATCTCCCTCTTCCTCTTGACTGTCAATTAAAGTTGAAGGAAAGCTGCCCCGACTCATCCTGCCCATCTGCTAACACCAGATTATTCGTGAACTCATGTGATGCTTTATTTCAAGCTTTCCACAAGATTTGTGACATCCAGTGAATTTAATTCAAATATTTTCTTCACTTGGTAGAGTTTTAGAGGTTAGAAAAAAGTGTCCAAGTAACATTTTTGGATAAGTTACAAGAAAGAAAATGTTTAGCTAGAGATTACTAAATTCTTCAAAGATTAAAGTTTAGCTTCCTGAGTGAATCCAACTCACCAGACTGGAATGTAATATCATGAAGTCTTTTAGAAACTATTCAAATCCTTCCCTAAAAAAGGGCTGCTCGTTTCATCAAACAACTAAGTTCTGATCCAGGGAGAACTTGTGTGAGTTTACATTGTTTTTTCTCTATTTATTTTTATTTTTTGCAATTCATTTTTAAGCACTAGCACGTTAGGGTGCATAAATTTCTTCATTTTTTCACCCAACTTTATTTTTTGAACTATGCAACAAGAAATTTCTTGTTTGAAATTCAACATAAAATATTTATTTGTTGTAGGTGTCATTCACCTTCCCCTTCCCTTGACAATGCATGTATTTCTCTTGATCTATTCATAAAGACAATGAGACATGGAAGGAGGAAGGAGATAAACACTAAATTAGCTTGCAAAGAAAATTCTTTGGATCATTTTTCAAAGTATTTTCTTGCTAAATTCATATAATTACATTTGCCATTAGACTACTTTCCATACCAAACTGTTTCAGTATTTGACAGTTTTCATAAAGAAATACTAGCTTAGGAAATTTAACATTCAATAGTGAACATAGTCCATATCTTCCTTTAATGTCACTGAGTGTGGAAGAGATTAATACAAAAATTGCACAACTATTGCTCTACTTTATTCATATTGAGAAACTTATTTCAAAGTTCTTGTTTTCTCACCAAGAATGAGTCTCTTGCTCCTGCTTTGCATGCACTGTAGATTTACATGTACGTGTTCCTTGGAAACACTCACGTGTGAGGTTCTAGGGAAATCCTCGGTGCTGAAAAACCAATTTGTACAGAACTTGAGACATTATCAAACCTGCTTTATCATATTCCATTTTTATGAGGATCTGCATTTGATAATGGATTTTTTTTTTCTATTTGGGAGCTACTCACAAATCGAAAACATAGACATCTTAACCAATAAATGCAGTAGCACAAATCACCTGCAGAGAACATCAGTAGAAGATTTTTAAAAATTAATCTTTTGTGCTTGCGCTTACACAGATTGTGAGGTGCACACGATTCATTCTTCTTCCCATGTCACCTTGTGACTCAGTGTGTGAGGAAGTTCCCATCTATGCCTTCATTTGCCATTCAGGGCTTCTAGAATCACATTTTCATGTCTATGTAAGAAGAAAATGATAGTGTTACATCAGGGAAAAGATCGAACTTCTAATTTTCTGTTTAGCTTTTAGAAGTGAAAAATAAGTTTGTACTTGAAAGGAAAATTATATGGCACATATCTGTCTATATGCCTACCACAAATATAAATACTTGTCAAGTTTCTTTTTGCATTGATCATAAAGGAATTTTAGAGCTAGAAGATTCCCAAAGCTACCTAGCTTGACCATTTTCCTAATGCATAAATCCCTTTATTATAATCCCAGTTGAAATCCATGCACATCACGAAGTCCTCTGCAATTGTACTTATAAAAATCTCTGATAATGAATTGCATTTTGTCCTACTTGGAATCATTCTGTACATATAATATGCATTATTCCTATAATTTTGTGAGGCATATTGTGTGATTTACTTTTGTGAATGAAATGCTGAAATTCTGAAAAATTTTCTTGCTCAAGTTCAAGAACTAGTTCACAACAGAACAGAAATTCCCTTTCATTCTACTTCATTCCAGATTTTCTTTAGTTTGCTAGTTCTCTGATCATATTTCCCTTGGTGATTGTCAAACTCTTGATCTAACTGTGACACAAGAAAAGTACAGAAGGCACCCTGCTGAGAAAAGAACAGCATTAATACAAATCCTACTGATGTAGGGCTTTGTTTTAGTGCCATTATTTCTAGAATTTCAAATGCAACTCCCTAATGGCTTTCCCTTGACCACCACTAATATATCAAAAATTAAGTTTGGATTTTCCTTCAGAACAAACTGATGAGAACAAATTGGATTAGGGTACTGAATAGTTGTTACCTAATGTATTTTTCCAGAGAATACAAGCAAAACACAAATTAAATTACTAGGTGTTTTAAAAGGCTGTTTTATACTCGGTGCATTTATCCATTGAATTACTTCCTTAGGTAAAAAGTCTCAGAGACGGTCTTATCTATTCAACCAACATTTCTCAATATTTAATTTTGACCAAAGTTATTGCTGTCATTCTTAAGTGAATGTAAAAGAATAAACTGCTAAGCTATGTTAGGTGATAGAAACTGCTAAATAGATTTTAATAAATAATCTTGATGGGACTCGTAATTTTTAATTCTGTGTTCATAGAGAATGTAATTACCACGAGGGATCACTTCACAACTGTGCTTTATGATTATACATGTCTTCAAAAATGCCATTCAAAAAAAGCCATTTTAATTAAAGGCATATTTTATTCCCCTCAGGAACAACTTTTAATTCAAAAGTATATGTATATAAATACTTTTTAGTGAAATAGAAATATGCTTCCATTCAGTACACACTTTCTCTGACATTCTGTAGGGACAGTTTCTATTAAAAATAACTGAAAAATATAGTTGAAGATTAGATAATTGTTTTAGCTAGCTATAGTGAAAAACTCTGAAGGAAATGTATAATTATAAACAAATATTTCTCCATTAGGCATACCTGAATGCTATAATATTCTTTCTCTAGATCACATTGCATATTTAAAAAGTTAAGCAGACTTCATAACATCTCCCAACAAAATCTGGATGCTATATTGAGAAACCTTTCAAAGGCCAATATGAAAGATTGACTAAATTTTTCCCAATCCAATATGTACTCATTAAATTATCTTTTAAATGTTTTGTTATTATAATAATTACTACAAGTATTTATTGAGCATTTTCTATATGCAAGTCATTTCCTCTATACTGAAGTTATTTAATGCAACACCCTTCTGAGATAGGCATTATTTTTATTATCTCAAAGTTAAACATCAGAAAATGGAGAAACAGAAAGTTTGAAGATTTTCTTAAAGGAATATTGTTAATAAGTAATTCAAATGGAATTCTGAGCAAGGTCATGTTGCTTAAGAGCCTGAACTCTCAGCAGGTACAGACAGATTATTGATTGACTACCTGCATGTCTACCTTATTCTGCAACTGCATCCCTTGAATATTAATTGCCTTTTTGCATCTTCATGTAGGTGGCCACATTGTGAGAAATCCCACACATGTTTCTAGTTAATGAAGTATTGATACTCTGGATAATTCAGTTTTATTTATTTATAAATAATAATGTCCATACGAAGACTAGATGTGATTTCAATTGAAGTGAAAGATAAAATATACAGTTGGTATATTTTGTGTCATGAAGATCTTTCACTCCACAATAGATATATTTAAAAAGTGTGTTCTTAATCAAATTTCTATGGCAATATTTTTCTCTTATAAAATTACAAGATTTACACTGAATTAAATTAGTGCTCTTTTTATGGAAGAATATTAATAGCATAGTTATGTATAATTAGATAAGAATTTATATTCCCATAAAATAAATTCCTCATTTTTTGGAACACACACACACTCACACACACACACACACGCATTTTAAGCTAAGCAACGCCACCATAAAAGTGAACTAAACAACACATCAGACATTACTCCAAGTGAGAAAATATTTTTTGAATACTATGCCTGTTAAGCCTAATATGCCAATTTGACTGAATCAAGAAATGCCTGCAGATTAATAAAACATATTTTGGGATGTATCTGTGCGGTGTTTCTGGAGGTGACTGTAATGGGGCCAGCAAACTGAGAGGAGAAGATCTGTCCTGATTGTGAGTGTCTTGCCTATGGCCAGGGTATAATGAAAGGGGAAGAAAGAGGAAGTGTGCAGTGATATTTGAAGCTTCCTTCTGTTTGAAAGTTGCATTTTGCTGCCATTTCCTGTGAATCTCAGACTGCAAGTTCCTCAGCCTTTTTCATACCAGCAAGTCAACATGGAGGCTTCTGGCTGAGATCCTTGCTGTGTCTTTGATCCATCTTGCTGAATGACTTCCAGTGATTTGGACTGAAGAGCTGCTGGTTCCTTCAGATTTCCAGGGTGGAAATGACCACTATGGACCTTTCTATCTGTGATAGTTGCATGATTTCATATATAGTTAGTTGCCTACTTACCAAACCCTCTATTCCAGGGAAATATTGGGAAGTCAGCTTCCTTCCCAAATGTGACAAAGTGAATCTTAAACACCTTTGACACAAATCTACAGTGTAAAGTGTAAAGAAAACCAAACATATACAAATGCTGTAAATAAACTATGTTTATTTTTATGATAAGTGCAGAACAGCACAATGTGACAATGTCTGGCCAGCATGTGAGGTATTTGCACAATTTGTTCACATCTATGAATTTCCTAAAGCAAGGTCCATTCAAAGCAGTGAAAGTTTGCAATTTGATTGTTTCTAAATTGTGAACTCATTGTGTATAGATCCTCCTCTAGGTAACTGTAATCACTACAAACTCATGTTGATATTTTTTAACAAATAAGCCAAATATTACTCAAAATTAACCAATTCTTCAAAATATTCTAACAATTGTATAGCTATGATTGAAGTTGCTCTGCTGCACATGTTTTACATAGTTGATCGTATATACAATGCAGTATAAATGTTATCTCAGAGAGGGAAATATCACAGTTTTTAAATAGAAAAATTACCACTGTAATCATCCTAGGATAATGTAAATGATTAATAATTAAATACTTACATCAAGTTGCAATTCCTTACAAATTCTGCTGTATAAAACTAACTTTCATATCATCATTAAATGTAATCAAGTTCTTCCAAAGGTTTTAATACAGAATTATTGGCAAAATATTGTTTCAATTTCTATTTAAGTATAAAATTATTTTTTAAAAAATGGGAATAAGGCATAGGAGTATTAAAAACAAAAAAATTTCATTTTCTAATAGTTTCTCAACACCAACTGTTTCCATAGAAATAGAGATGCAGTCTGGAAAACAATAACGCAGACTGGTGAGTTGACATGAATCACCCTGTAGAATATCATGTTACTACAAGCAAATGGCAGATCCTCAACGCTGGCCTTCCCCATTCAGCACAAAACATTAATAAATGCAGAGATACATTTTTATATTACACTAAAAGGAAAATAAGTTTGATTTTAAAATAAAAACCAATCACTCAGTAAATATTCACTTAAATATGCTCAAAACTTTACCCTTGCTCTAGTCAAAATTTAATTTAAAAAATGCTATAAATAGTGATTGAATGGCCAGCAAATATCTGACCTACATATGTGTGTTATCTACCTACCTACCTACCTATCTATCTAACCATCATCTATCTATGTAATGTGTGTATGTATGTGTGTATGTGTATGTATATATAGTTAAGTACTACTGTAATATGTATACAGTAATGGAAATTGAACCTAGTAATGAGCTATGTTTCCAGTCCTTTCTCATTTTGGTACAAGATCTTGCTAAGTTGCCCAGGTTGAGGTCACTTTGTGATCCTTCTGCCTCAGCCTCCAGAAGGCAGAGATTACAGATATGCACCACAATGCTTGGCTGCATTGCTAACATTTTTATAAAAGTATGACTTTTATACAAGCTAAAGAATAAAAAATGAAGTAGATTATTAATATTACAATCAAGTCTAAATATATCATTTTTATTTATATTTGGAAAGTTCTGTTCTCTTTAAAGACTGAAAACAGAACATAAGTATCTTTTCCAATAATTAGTTTATAGAGAATTTATACTTTAATAACAGATTTTTTGCTTAACACAGAGCCTTAATTTACATTTCACTGAAGACATTTCAGAAATAGTATTCTTAATAATTCAATTTATTACCTATCATTATACCATGATTTCTTTAGGTATAAAATTAAAATGCCACTTTTTAAATAATCTATTCTTTACCAAATGAGTTTGTTGCTTCTTTTATGAGACATAAATCTGTTTGTTTGCTGTTTCCTATAGTGCTTCATAAGCTTAACTTTTGACTGCTTAGTAACAGAATAACCTTGATTTGATTAAGCACCCTGTCTTAGTTACTTTTCTCTCATTGCTGAGACAAAATACCTGACACCCAAAATTGAAGAAGGAAAGGTTTATTTATCTCACAGTCTGTGGAGGTTTCAGTCCTTAATTATCTGGCTCCAAGGCAGGTGGCACATGGCACAGGGGCAATGATTCATGGAGGTAGAAGAAAACAAAAGCAGCAAGAGGGAGAAACAAGCTTCTTTCCCTCCCTTGTATTGTAAGAAGATTACCCACCCGATGGGTGTAGCACTCACACCATCTCTGTGCCCTCCTCTTGCATAGAATGAGGATTCTGATTACAAAGTGAGGACCTTGGCCATCTGAAGAGTTAAACTTCTGAATTTCTCAAGTTGACCCAATGTATCAACCATTACACATCAATCATAGTATCACATTTTAAAAATTGCTTGGTTTGTCTATTGCTTCTTGGAAAAATATTTCCTTACTTTTTTCTACTAATTACAAATAAAATTCTAGATATTCTATATAAAACCAATATAGAGAATCTGATAAGTGAGTGAAGAAAGCAGAATTCAAAAGGCCTGTAGGTATCAGAAAATGACATGGAGTTGAAGTCCTTAGTCTTCTTTCTCTGTCACATATTCTCCAGTTATAAAGAGCTCTAAACAGTCCTCCAGAGATTCATGTGCTTTGGGAAGATGGCTGGATTACTAGAACTCCTAATTTCAGCAGTGGATTGGTCCATTGATTAAGTTTTAATTTTATGGAAGGTAATGTAAATAAGAGGGGGAGTCTAGTTGAAGGGGTGGGTCATGGGAACACGACTTCAGGGAATATATCTGTTCCTTTCTAAAGTCATGAACTAAAATAAGTTTTTGCAACTTAAAGTTGTTTTTTGCTTTTGTTTCTTTTTTATGTTTTTGGACACAGAGAGGGCAGCTAACAAATCTATACATGGAGATAAAGTGGACACCTGAACTGTCACAGGGCAAAGACAAAAGAGTTCTCTAAAATCCTGGTCTCTCCAGCCACAGGACAAAGAAAGGTACATTCTAACAGGACAGGAACATACCCAAAGTTGTCTTCCCTTCAGTCCAGGCTAACAAAGGCTAAGTGAGGAACCATGAGTTCACCTCCTCAGATTGTAAGTAGACCCCCCAAATTGTGTGGCTCCCCAGAGTCAGAGGAGCCCAGCAGAAAGCAGTACTTTCTTCTCCACCAGGTAATAACAGAAATGTTCTCTCTCCACAATGACAAGGAAAACAGCATCCGACATTATTGAGTCTCTCCTACCCCTGCTTATCAAGAACATTTCACTGGAGGCTTGGTGAGGCACTAGAACCCACATCCTCCCAGTAATGATGAGGAGCCGTGGCTCTCCAGTAGTCAGAGACTGAGACAGAAATATATACAAATACTAACAATGAATACGTGAACAATTAATTATGCAAAGTTATTTTAAGAAAGAAGACTGTCTCAGGTTAGTAAAGTACTCAGCTAATAAAATACATGCAAGACTTAAATGCTGAAAACTATATGACAGTTAACATTAACAATAAAAAATACACAAATCAAAACAGAAATTCTGTATACATAGATGAAAGATATAACATAGTAAGACATCACTTAATCATAATTTATACATCACATGAAATGAAATTATTAATAAAATCTTACAGATGATTTTAATACAGAAACGTTATTCTAAAGCTTGTATGAAAACACAAGTGAACTAAAATAGCTAAACTGATTTTGAAGAAGAACTGTGTGCTCCTACATCATTCACTGATGTGCATCAACATACCCAATTTTGAGATGTATTATGTAGCACAGTAATCAGAAGTGCACTGGTGCAGGCACTGACACAGAAGTCAATTGAACGGAACAGCAAGCCCAAAAATAGATGCACACAAATAAGCTTAATGGAGGTTTTTTTTTACACAGGTGCAAAAGTAGTTCCATTGAAGGAAGAGAGCCTTTTCATCAATAAGTGCTGGGCAATTGGACATCCACAAGTAGGAAAGGAAGCTTAATCTAAGTATCACACTTTTACCAAATGTAACTCAAAATGGGCACAAGACCCAAATAGAACCATAGAACTATAAAACATTTTGAAAAGAAATACAAGAAAAATCTTTAGAAAATAAGTCTAGATAAAGAATTCTTAGATTTGAAAATAATGCATTCTTTCATTGGAAAGCAGGGTAAATTAGACTTCATTAAAAGTAAAAGATTGCTTTGAGGAAAATCCTGTGATGAGACGTAGAAGACAAGCTATAGACTCAGACAAAGTTAACCAAACTCATGTGGCTCACAAAAATTATCATCTTGAATGTATGAAAAACTTTCAAAATGCAATAGTAAGAGCACAAAAAAATCCAATTAGGAAATGAAGAGAATATATGAAGACACGTTTTATCAAAAATACACAGATGGTAGGTATGTACATGACAATATGCTCAACACCATCAGCAATTAAATAAATGCAAATTAAACCACAATGAAATATCACTGATTGGTATCCAAATGGATAAAGTAAAAAGAAGTGCCACAACATTAAATTCCAGTAAAGATAGGGAGAAAGTGAATCATTCTTTTATTACTGGTAGGAATGTGACATTGTACATCACACAGGAAAAAAAATGTAGTTTCTTTTAAAAAAATTAAATGTGAAATAATTATTTAACCCAGAAATTGCATTTCTAGACATGCAATCTAAAAAATAAACATATGTTCATAGAAGTTTTGATAAATAATATTTTATTCTATTTATATTTTTTAAGAGGCATAAAAATGTGTATCAGGCTGGATTATTTTAAAGTACATATTCAAAGAAATAGAGAGGAGATCCTCCAGAGGGAAAGAGGTGGTCATAGTAAGGGGTTGAGGTTTTCTTTACAGACTTGGTGATACATCTAGGATGTATCTGTGGGGTTTGTCCATTTACTCATTTGATGAGTGAAATTAAAATGGAAACCACTTACATTATGTTTAAAGCTGAGAGAGACTGTCTTCTAATAGAGCACTTCCTGAGGATGGATGGATTGACAGGTGTTAACACAATGTACAGGTTTAAGGCACAGGCTTAGAGTCCAGTTTATAGGCTGCTTGTTTGTAAGGCTTTTAAGACTTTTCCTTGGAAGGAAAAAAAATTGCTGTCAAAGGATTTTTATGCATCAATTGAGATAATCGTGAGATTTTTGTCCTTGTTTCTGCTTATGTGATGAATTATATTTATTGATTTGCATACGTTGAAACATCTTTGTATCCCAAGGATGAAGCCTACTTGGCCATGGTATGAGTTTTTGACAATTTGTTGCATTTTGTAAGCCAATATTTTGTTAAGAATTTTTGCATCTATGTTCATTAGAGAGATATAACTCTCTCTTTTTGGTTAGATACTTTTCTCATTTGGAGATCAATATAATATTATCTATCTGAGAATGATTTTGAAGGTACTTCCTCCCTCAGTGAAATTTGAGGAGTATTGATATTAGTTTTTCCCTGAAGTACTTGTAGAATTTGGCTGTGAATGCATTAGGTCCTGGGCTTTTCTTAGTAGATAATTTTTAAAAATTTTAATTATTGATTCAATTTCATTGCCTGTTACTGGATTGTTTCTGATATTTAAGGCTTCTTGGTTCAGTTTTGGTAAATGATGTGTAGCTAGGTAACTCTTCTGAGTTCTCCAATATTTTGGCATATATTTTGACAAAGTAGTTCCTAAGAATTTTCTGGTGTGTGATTTCACCTTTTTTCCCCCACTTTTAAAACTTTTAATTGCAATTACTTGTGTTTTTTCTTTTCTGTCTATTTATTTTATTTTAAACAAAATGAAAATAATAAAAACATCATAAAATTTCAAAACAAGATATAGGAAAGTAAAAATGATTAGTATATTGCATATTGTTATCTTCAATGTAGTTGCATATATTACAAGATATAGGCATGAAAAATTGATCAAACAATATAGGCACAGACCTTTCTTTTCAATAAGCTAATAGTAATTTGTAGTATAATGGTATTAACTATCTTATATATATGTATATATTTTTTTTCCTTTTTCCATTCTACTTTTCTCTTTTCTCCCACTCCTGCTTCTTTTTCCTTTGGAGCATTTTCTTCCTGCTTCACAATATCTGTTGTACATTCTGGGTCTTATTTACTCTTTCAGGTTCTTACATTAGAGAAACAATCTGATGTTTACACATGTGAGACTGGTTTATTCCACTCATGAGTATGGACTCAAGTTGCATCCTTTTCCCTATCAATGTCTCAAGTTTATCCTTCTTTATAGCTGAGTAGCACAGAACTGTACACAATTACCTCATCTTTTTTATCTATTTTTGGATGATGGGCATTTGAGTTGTTTCCAAGATTTTGCTATGAAAAATTGTGCTTTTATAAACATGGGTGAACATATATTACTGTGGTATGATGTTTTTAATTGTTCTGGGAAAATACTCAGAAGGGAAGTAGCTGGGTTGAATGGGACCTCTAATCCTAGTTTTTTGAGAAATCTCCACCCTGATTTTGAAAGTGGTTGCACCAGCCTATATTGCCACCAACGGTGGAGAAGAAGTGTTCCTTTTTACCCAAGCCCCTCCAGCATTTGTTGTTGGTTAATTTCTTCATGATAGCCATTCTAACTGGTGTGAGATAGAATCTCAGTGTTTTTTAATTTGCATTTCTCAAATGACTAATGATGTTGAACGTTTTCTCATATTTATTTGCTATTTGTACTTCTTCATCTGAGAAGTGTGTATTCATCTCAGATGCCCAGTTTTTTATTAGATCTTTGAATATGCGGGGGTTGGATTATTTTCAATTCTTTATATGTTCTAGGTAGAAGTCGTTTGAGGGATAGTTAGCTAAAATATTTTCCCACTGTGTGGGTTGTCATTTGACTCTGTTGGTGATTTCTTTTGAATTACAAAATATTTCTAATAGGATGAAATCCCAGTTCTTGGTTTTTTGAAGTGTTTCCCATGCAGGTTGGGTTTTGTTCAAGAAAACTGTGCCTACCCCTATCTCCCCAAAATTTCAACCTACTTTCTCCTGCAGTAGATTTAGTATTTCTGTTTTAATATCTACACCTTTGATCATTTTGTAGTTTATGGGACAGTGACAAACATAGGTCTTCCATGTGGAGAGCCAGTTTTTCCAGCACCATTTATTAAATAGGCAATCTTTCTTCCAGTGAACATATTTGACACCTTTGTCAAAGATAAGGTAGCTGAGTGTATTTATAGTTGTATGTGTGTCTTTTAATCTGTTCCACTGCTCCTCAGGTCTGGGTTTTTTTTTTTTTTTTTTTTTTTGTACCATGCTGATTTTATTACAGTAGTTTTATAGTACAATTTCTAGTCAAGGATTGTGATGCCCCTGCTATGCCTTTGTTGCCAGGATTGCCTTTGCAATTCTAAGCCTCTTTGGATACCAAATTAATTATTAGAATTTTTCTCTAGTTCTGTGAGGTGTATTAATGGTATTTAGATAAGGATTGCATTAAATATGTATAACAATATTTGGAGTATGGTCATTTTCACATTTTTGGATCTTTCTATCTATTTGCAAGGAATATATTTTCATTTACTGATATCTTCTTCTATCTCCTTTTTCAGAGCACTATAATTTTCAATATATAGATATTTTACTTCCTTTGTTAGGTTGATTCCTTAGTGTTTCATTTTTTTCAATGCTATTGTGGAGGTTGTGAGAGAGAATATCACTAAATTCTCTCTCAATGAATTTGTTGTTTTTATACAAAATGCTATTCATTCTTGAGTGTTAACTTTGTATCCAGCCATGCAACTGAATTTGGTTATTAACTTTAGGAGTCTTTTGGTGGAGTTTTGGTGCTCTACTATCTAGAGTATCATGTTATCTGCAAATAATGATAATTTAACTTCTTCCTTTCCTATCTTTATTCCTTTTAATTTTTCCCTTGTTTAATTTCTCTGGATAATGTTTCCAGAGCCATGTGGAAAAGGAGTTCTGACAGTGGACATCCTTGTCTTGTTCCTGACTTTAAAGTGAAAGATTTCATTTTTTTGTCCATTTAGTATGCTTTTGGCTGTTGGTTTGTCATAGATGGCTTTTATCAGATTGAGATAAAGACCATCTATTCCAATTTTCTGTAGGATTCTTACCATTTATGAATGCTGGACTTTTATCAAAAGCTTTTTTTGCATTCATTGAGATGATCATGTGATGCTTGTCTTTAGCTCTGTTGATATGGTGTATTATATTTATCAGTTTACATACTGTGAACCATCCGTGCATTCCTAGGATGAATCCCACCTGGTTGTGGTGTATAATGTTCTTGATGATTTGTTGAATTCTGTTTGCTAGTAACTTATTGAGGATTTTTGCATCTATATTCATTAGGCAGATTGGCCTGTAGCTCTCCTTTTTGATTGGGTTTTTCTTTGGTTTTGGTATCAGGATACTACTTGCTTCCAGGAATGAGTTAGGGAGTATGCTTCCCTTTCAATTTTGTTAAAGAGTTTACACATTATTGGCATTAAATCTTTTCTCAATTTTTGTAGAATTCAGCAGTGAATCCATCAGGACATGAATTTTGTTTGTTGGTAAGTTTGTTTATTACACCTTAAAGCTCATTAACTAATATTGGATAATTGAGAATTTTCATATCTTCTTGATTCAGATTTGGTAGTTCATCCATATCTAAGAATCTGTCCATTTCTTCTTTGTTTTCCATCCTATAAGAGAAAATATTTTCAAACTAAGTATTAATGATTCTCTGAATTTTCACAGGATATCTAGTGATTTCACCCATATCATTCCTGAATGCATGAAATTGAGTCTTTTCTTTCTCATTTTGATAAGATTGGCTAAGGGCTTTAGCAATTATAATTATTCTAAATAATTTCCTTAAACCAAATATTTGTTCTAATAATATTGTAAAATAGTAGTATTCCCCCCTTAATACTGTCTGCAAATCAAAATAAAGTTATTAAAAACAAGGGATTTCTTCCAATTTTATTGCTTAAATATGTAGCAAGACTATGTTCCACAGTGTAATATAAAGATTTGAAGACAATAAATTCCATATTTTTATGATATTTGATAAGAGATTCCTTACATATTAGTTAAATAAAATATGTATAATAAACTGAGTAATTATTGAGAAGGTGTTCTACTAAACAAGTCCTTACTCATCCTTTGATATGTAACTACAGTGATATGTAACGTCTGCACCATACATTCTGGCTTATACTAGAGATGCTGGCAAATGTTCTGTTTTGTCAGAAATAGACAGATATTATAAAAGATAAGACAGCTGAGAATTTACAATTGCATGCACCTTGACTCCATCATTTTATGTGAAATTTAATAGATGAACGAAGTTAAATCTCTTGTGTTTTATCTGATATGAGAAACCCAAAATATAAATAAATATCACATTAAAAGATAGATAACAGAAAACAGGAAGACATCTTTTGCAGATAGGAAGAGGACCAAGAGATGGAGGGAAGGTTCAGGGAAGAGGGGAAGATGATATAAATACAATTAAGATTTGTAATGTTATTTTACTGACTACCTACAATGATTGTATTATGTACTGTGAACAGGTACTAATAAAAGTAAAATAAATCATAAATTATTGACTACCTAATTAAAAATGTTAAATACTCAAAAATGTAGTTAAACCATTCATGTGCTGAAAGAACACGTGATACAATCTAATGAAGTATGACACTGGGCACTTGAAGCCAGTCCCAGTGGGACTTGTGTCTTAGACCTGAGATATTTAGTGTGTATCTAAAAGACAAAGGCTGAAAAATTAACACATTTCCTGGCAGTATGCGGGTAGAAAATGGATATGGACTCCATGAATAGACTTTAATTTTGCAAGCAACTTTTCATTGTTGAAATTCAGCTGATTTAGTTTTCAGTGTTGGGACCTTTTTTCTTTTGCCTATTCTAAATGTAATGTAATATGTATTGTACCATATTTTATATCTGAATTGTGAAGTGAATATTCTTACATGGCCATTGAACTATTGAGGATTTTGGAGTGGAATGCATGTGAGATAGAGATCTCATTGTATTTGCTTCCGAATATCTTAATCCTAGTTTTTTTTTTCCCTTCAGTTTTTCAATGCTTCTAATGCTTATTAATTATCTATGAAGGCTTGAAAAGCAGAGCCTGTGAATCATGACATGCTGTTAGATTCCTCTGAGATGCTTTTAAAATGCTCCCTACCTGAACTCCAGCTTGAAAAACTGATCTGAGGTAGGGCAAAAGTATTGACATTTTCAGTCACTTCAGTACCACACAGCTGACAGGGTGGAACTCTGCACTACAGTTGAAGAGCCAGACTTGAGTTCACATTCAATCTTATGTTACCTAAGGTACCATAGCAGGGGGAATGTACTTAATACCGCTGGACCTCAGTTTCCTCTTCCAGGAAATTATATTCATACTAAACATGTGGAAACAATGCAGAAATAGTTAGATATAATTAAGAAAGTGGTTGTGAAGAACAGAATATTGATGTCCAAGAAGAAATGATATCAGTAGAAATGTTAGATCAAAGGAATTCTTTCATGTTGTTTTTGCACACGGAGCTAAATCCCCAGGCTTTTAAAAATTTTAAATATTTATCAGTGCATGCTGGCAGTACATACTGATTACATCATGTAGGGAATTGATAGACATACACAACACATTTAAATTATTTTCCTCCTCCCCTCCACCCTCCTTTTACTTTCCCAGCATCAGATTGAAGTATTTAACTTATAAGTATTTATAAATTTAATTATCATTGCCATTTTGCATTTTGTTTTGAGACAGAATCCTACTAAGTTGCTAAAGTTATCCAGGCTGGGCTTGAAGTTGCGATCCTCCTGCCTCAGTCTCCCAAAGTCCTGGGAGTACAGCCATTTGCCACGGTCACTGCAAAAAGTAATTTCTTATTATTTTCATGGAATTTAGAGTTCAAAGAATAAAGTGTTGGATGCAGATCCAAACTTAAAGAGATTTTTTCTCTCACTTCATATCATGCGAGACAGTGGAAAGTGGGGCTTGACATCATCATTACTCTTAATTTCTATAATGATCTCAACACTTCAGTTCTTCATGTTCTTATTGGCTTTTAAAGCAGGCCGAGTACACATTAATTTCATTACCTTGTTTCATACTGTATCCTGCTACAATCAACACTGCAATGTTTAATGTTTTCAAAAACTTCTCAGAAGTCACTCAGAATCACAAATTTCCAATTAACTATTTAACAGTAGTCATTTTGAACTTTGAGAGCATACTTTTGGGAAGCTTTAAAATATATTTATTCACACCCATTATGAAATTATACAGTGTAAATGGAAAGAATTGTTGAAAGATATTATTCTTCCAAATTTTGTTATCTGGGGATAATGATTTTAGCCAGAGTAATCACTATAGTATTTAAGAATTTCTAGTAAAAGTACTAGAAATAGAAACTCGCTTGCTTCACTGTAAAAATGCCATTTGGATTTGTATGTATATGCGTTTCTGATCATACAACCAGATTTATATTTGGTGTTGTGTACATCACATATTTGATTTGTGAGCCATATTTTTTATTCAGCAACAGTTTTATTTATTCTTTCTATAATTTAGTGTTTCATAGAAATCTTTATATATGTATTTTACTGCATATTTCTCTTGATGTTAAAATTCTTTTAAGTTACTTAATTGTATTTATTTTTATATCACCGTATTTTTTGAAGGAATTTTGCTCCTAATTATCACTGTTTATGTAGAAAAGATACATCCATTGTTTTATGACATTACTCTATAAGTTACCAACATTCAGTATTTAAATGAGAAAAAATAATGAAGCATGGCATCAATGAGACTTTAAAATAAAAAAATGCAATTAGCAACAAAAGCATGAAGAAAAGTATATTAGAGATGATACATTATCTTGGTAACAAATAAGAGAGAGCTAATATTTAGCAGTCATTGTTGTTCGGGCCACAGTGTAACGAGAGCTTTGGAACAAGTTACCAAGATACCGAAGAAAATACCCAGAGACTGCTTGACAACGTAAGGTATGTTGAATTTTACGACAAAAAAGAGTCTGGCTGCAACCAGCTCAATAGGTAGCACCCAGCACCTTGTCACTATGGAGGAAGGAACTATGTAAGTGTTGATATTGTGATATTAGTAATTTTAAAAACCATACAGTTTAGACTAGGTAGGTATTGACATTGTTATGTTGCTTTTTTTTTTTTTTTGTCTAGAGATTTGGAAACAGAAAAGCTCATGCCAACGACATAGTTGGTGTTTGATGTCCTGCCTCTATTTTAAAGAATCAAACATTGTAAGTAATAAAAATGACAAACTCATTTTGGAAAAAAAATACAAAAATAATCATTTACAAGTAATTTAAGAATATGTTCATTTCTTTTTATGTATTGGTGAATATCTAGCATGCATCCATCTCTTTCACAGTATCTCATCTTTTAATCCTCATCCTTTCGTTTTTTATATCTAGTGTTACTTCAGATCAAGTCTCAAATATATTCTTTTATGGATGCTGAGTCCCTTCCATGCTCTGTGATTCAATCAGTAGATATCTGTAATCCATGACCATTTTGATTCTGCCATAGTTTCTCTACATTAGTTCAATCCCAGTGGGACTCTTAGTTCTGTCTTCATCTACTTGTCCCAAGACATAGGGACCACTTTACCCATATCATGTGACAGTTTGATTGTCATAAGGAAGTCAAGAATTCTGTGCTGCTGCAGCTGATTTTGTGGCATAGTGCAGCTTGAAGAAAAAAATAAATCTAGATGTATAAATTATCATGCCAAGACATAATTTAAAAATAGATACACTCCTAAAACAACTTTAAAATCATCAGTTATTTCTTCCTGGCACAAGGCTGATGAAGCCAAAAATAAGACATAAAATCTGACACATGAGGTGGGTTTCCAAAAAAGCAGTATTGATTTAAAGCACAATTTAGCAAAACTATTTGTGAAAGTCTTGCCTTTCATTGAGAAGTAGAGTGCCAAAAACTTGAATCAAGACACATTGGGAGAGTTTTAAATGCTGGAAGAATCCCAATCACTCCCACGTCCCTTGTCAACAAATCAATTCTTCCCTCTGTGTCCAGTGATGTTCTCCCCCTTTCTTTGAAGCCAGCATTCTCCTGCCTCCTCTCTTATTTTTTATTTCCAAGTCTTTAAATGGTGTTTGATCTCAGCACACGTCAGGGTGAAACCAGTGAGAGCACAGAGAAAATCAAGACATAATCACTGACTTTCCAACAAATAAACCTGGAAAGTAGGATGAAGTGATTATCTTTATGGGTTGGACAAAAAATTCATTTGTGGAATCAAATGTTTGTAGATAGTTGTTTAATTGGAACACAGCCATGCCCATCAATGTACATATCGTCTGTGACTGCTTTGGTGTTATAATGACAAAGATGAATAACTGTGAGTTGCTCCACCATGAAATCTAACTTTATCATATTATATGGCTTTTTACATTAATGAGTTTGGCAAATGCAGTTCTTGGTTGTTTTTTAAGACACATTATGTCAAATAACAAAATCAATTTGGACACTCACTAGTGGGTTTTTCTCTTTTGCCTGTTTATTTTAATTACAGCCATCTAAATAGCATAGTGCAAGCTGTTCCAGGAATATCTTGAGCACATTTGACATTAGGAAAAGCAAAAGTGGTACTGGGCACATTTGAATATCTATCTATCTATCTATCTATCTATCTATCTATCTATCTATCTATCTTCATACATGAGCCCCACTTGGTTGAGATGAAACTATGGAAGAGATTATTAAATTTAAAAGGGTTGAATATTTGAAACAAGACTGTACCTTCCAATTCTGTCATGGGGGAAAATTAAATACATCTTTCTTATGCTATTATTACTCTAATCCAGACATTCAAGAGAAATATAGTTGAAATATAGTTGATTGTTGTGTCAAGAGTAGGTTAGGACGGCCAGAGATTTAACTTAGCAGCACAGCTCTTGCTTGGCAAACATGAGATCAGGAGTTCAATTCCTGGTACCAAGAAAAAAAAGAAAAAATTATAGGGTAGGATATAAAAGGAATCCTCAAGAAATCCTTAATACAAACAAAATACTTAACTGCAGATTAAAACCATAAGATTTCTTTCTTCAGACTCTTATCACTAGAAGAATTTCTCTAGTCTATTGTTGGTCAGGCTCACCTGTATATGCAGCTGTAATATCAAGGCAGCATATGTGTGCTTGAAGCAAGATACTTCTGTGTGGCTAAAGCAATTTTCTCCTCAAATGATTATAGGACATTTTTATAGGACATTTTATACAAAACTAAACCTGACGAGTAGAGAGGAATACATGTACTTTTAAAGCAAGGCTGTGATTAACTGGCCTAGATAATAAACAAGTGGAAACATCTATTATCTAGTATTTAATGAAAGTTTTTAATATCCAAGTTATTGTTTGAGATTTTTCTGAATTAATGGATTGAATCATTGTGACAACTAGGTAAAATGGATATAGTTCTGATCTTTCTTTAAAGGCAAAAGTAGAAATAAAATAAACCATCAAAAATTTAAATAATTCTCAAAATTCATCCAGGTAAAACAAATGGCTGTTATAATTTGTATGTGTCTTCCCTAGCACAGTTGCCATTGTTCCAGTACTCAGAGCTGAAGCCTATGAAAGAGGATTGGGTGGAAAGAGCTCTTCTCTATCAAATAAGATTCAGGCCCTTAAAAATTATCGTATTCAGTAGTGCGGTACTTATTCCCTTGTCCTTCCAACTTTTCGTGTATGAGGACATAATGTTGCTCTGATCTAGAAAAGGTTCTCTCACTAAACAAAAGAAACCACCAGTGCTTGATCATGGGCTCTTACCCTCCAGAGCTATGAAGAAATATTTTCTTCCTTATGAATTATCCAATCTTGGGTATTTTATTTAGCACCAAAAAATAAAGTAAGAAAGTTGAAATAAAACTTGAAAAAAAGATACTCTGATCCCACATTTTATATTTTTCTCTAGTTGCCCTCCAATTTTATAAAAAAATTAAATAATGGGTGTGATTCCCAAATGTCCCTTAATACAAACAAAACCCTTACAACAAAACAACCTACTATGTAGAGCAGTACATATTCAGAGGAGGCTTTTAATCCCAGTGTAAGAAGGTATTTTTACTCATCCTGTTATATAAATAGGAAATCACATGATTTATTTTCATATAGCTCTCTCTTTACATTTAATACATTATGGTCCTCTTGATTCTTTATATCAGATCAGCGAGGCTGCATTATGTCTGGGTTAATTTAGCTAAAAGGTGGATATAGTAGCTAATAAATGGTCAAAACTGCAGAAATTGTACTTCTGATCCCTGTTCTCACTTTGCCAGAGGCAAGCAAACATCTGTAGACACCTGTCATCATTCCTATCAGTCATTTTATTAATTCTTCTTGCTACGGTATTTTGCACAGTCATTTTTGATTTAATATGTCCATTGTACTTTGCATCCGATGGCCTTTATGATGATCATTTCTCCCATTTGTTCTCCTTTATTAGGGTCGTTAGAGTGTTGACACTGAGTTAGCATGTCACCATGCATCTGGCCTGCTTGCTCTTATCTGTCACTGTGTCATTATGTAAATTCCTAAAATCTCTGAATTTTGACCTCTACATAGTGAAAATAACAAATTAGGACACATTATGAAAAGTAAAATTACAACATTTATAGGCAAAGAGAAAAAGAAAGAGAATGAGTCAGTTGAGCTCTGGAGAATACCATAGTTAATATACACATGCCCAAGAGCTGTATCCCTTGTTAGCATTTCTACTTAACTATAACTCGTTCATTAGTTGTCAAGCTCCGTGATAATTGTATTGATTCAAAATGTTCAGTCAACAAAGTGATTTTTTGTTGCACTTTCACTATCAGGCTGTGAAAGAAAATTTCATTTAAGTTTAAAATTTTTTGCTTTCTATAATTTTTAAGCATGGCTGCCATTGAAGAATGTAATAAAACCTTAATTTTTCTGTCAAATTTTTCATCAACAAATGTATAAAAACTATCTGAAATTTCAGGAGATTGTATAACCAAAATGTTCTAAGATTTCTATTTTAACCCATTTCTGGGTTGTAAAGCAGAGACATTACTTTTCAACTGGAAATGATGACATCTCTAAGTCACTAAAGACAAACAGGTAATAAATTTACCTTTTCTTCTAGAACTGTCCCTTCCCAACTGAAAATTACACAAGATATATTAGACAAACTTTTTCATGCATTAGTACTCAGGCGAGGCAGAGTAATATTTCCTAAGAAAACAGAAACAATTACATTGAGCTCTCTAACTGCCCAGAATGAGTTCCTGAATGACACTATGAAGGCGGCACCTGAGTTAAGTAAAGGGGCCAGGTGATCTGGAGAGATGAGGAGGATCTATTCTCCAAAGTAGAGAACTGAAGAATCGAGAGAAGCATGATGTGATCTCCTGGAAAGGGCTGTTCTCCATCAATTTCAGGTGCATAGTAATCACAAAGCGGTATAAGGAAATAATAAAACTTAAACCAAGTATAACAAACTTAAACAAACCCAAATAACTGAAAAACAAAAAAGTGAGTTTTGGTACTAGAGCATAGCAGGCCTAATTCCCTACCCAAGGAGAAATGATGGTGTGTACACACATTTCTTGAGTTTCAAGTGACTAACCTGTACCTGCCACACAGTAGCTGATGGAGGAGTGGAATTTGCCAACTGGTTTTTATTTTATCTTTAAATTTTATTTATTCTAATTTATTTATTTTATTTTATCAGTATGTATTTGCAGTATGTGAAGTTTATCTTCACTGCAGTATGTGAAGGTTACATATGTACCTACTTGTGGAGTAGGTACATATACCTAATAAACCCCATTTCATTTCAGCTTATTAGTACAGTTAGGTACTATGTACCACACACATGGCCAACTATTTTATGATGAACACTGTAAACAAAACAAAATACACACCAAGCTCAAAGAGGAAAAACATTATTCCCAAAGTAGTTAACCTAGTGTAGTCTATGAACGTCCCTTATTCCCATATAAGAAAATGGTTCACACTAAGGCACACTCACTCTTATCCAGCCTTGCCAGAGTCAAGCCAGCAATTACCCTTCCAAAAATTATTGTAGTTTTCAAATATAAAAAAAAATACATGAATCATTTCTTCAGTTAGTTAACATTGCTCATTCGTGCTTAGAGGCTCATCATATACAATTTCATACACATATAGATGTGTATCATCCTCCAATGATGAGAACAGTTGAATTTATGTCAGGAAACCCAGTGTGACAAGGTTCTCCAGCAGAATGAACAGCACACCATCTTCCCCTCTACTTCTCCTCTTATGCTGTAGGCCATTGTCCTCAGGTGGGCCTTCCACATCCAGAACTATGCTGATTTAGGTCAGCTGGGTGTCACAAGATGACCATTAGTTAATCCACTACATCTATGCTTATGACTTTTAGCATTTCCCCTGTTTTTTTTTCTACTAAGAAGTTCAAAGTTCCACATTTAATACTGGAAGTCTTAATTTTCACAGAGTAACAGAGAGAGATCTAGTTTAATTCTTCCATATATGTATATCCAGTTTTCCCAGCGCATTTGTTAAAGAAGATATCATTTCTCCAAGGTATGTCCTTGATCCTTTTGTCAAGATTCAGATGGCTATCATTGTGTGGATGTGTCTCTGTATACTCATTTATTCCCATTGCTCTGTCTATTTAATGCCCACATCAAGCTGTTTGTGTTACTGTAGATTCGTTTGCAATTGAGTGTTGGGATTACTCTAGCATCACGTTTTGGCTCAGTATTCCTTTGGCTATTTGGGACCTTGTGTATTTTCATATAAAATTTTGAATTTCCTTCCAGGTTCTGTGAAGAATGTAATGGGTATTTTGAAAGGAATTGCATTGATTCTCTATGTTGCTTTCTGTCATATGATCATTTACAAAAGTGTTGATTCTGCCAATCCATGAATATAGAAGACTTTTCCACCCGCTAGATTCTTCTGCTTTTTTATCCTTGGTATTCTGTAATTTTGATGTAGAGTCCTCCCCACTCCTTGGCGAGGCCTACTCTTAGTGCAGTTTTCTGCTTTTATCATAAACTTTTGGGAATAGAATTGTTCTATTATCAGCAACTTCACTTTCTGGTTTATAAAAAAGTTGTTTACTTTTATATAATGAATTTCTACCCTAAAATATGTTAAATATGTTCATCAGCTCTAAAAGTCATCAGGAGAAGTTTCTGTCTTTTAAGTAAGTGGCAATTTAAATTTTTCTTTCTTACTTTTTTTTAATAAATGTTTATTGAAAAGCAACTAAACTTCCACTTGATGATGACAAATGAAAAGAAAATACATGGCTTACAACAGTATTAAAATATGAAATAGTGATAAAGCTCACCACAAAATTTACAAGACCTATATACAGACAACTAAAAACTATTAAAAAGAAATTAAAAATTTCAAGAGATATTTTAAGATGAAACACTTTGTCTTGGTTACTTTTCTCTCATTGCTGAGACAAAATACCCAGTGTTCAAAATTAAGAAAGAAAAGGTTTATTTAGGTCACAGTTTGTGGAGGTTTCAGTCCATACTTGGCTGGTTCCAAGACAGAGTGGCACATGGCAGAGGGCAAACATTCATGGAAGAGAAAGATAGTGAAACAACAAGGGCAAAAGCGGGCAGTGGCAGAGGAGAGCAAGCCTCTTCCCTCCCTTACATTGTAAGCAGGCTACCCCGACCCAGGGGGCGTGTAGCACTCATATAATCTCCATGCCCTCCTCTTGCACAGGCTCAGGATGAATACAACGTAAGCACCCTGGCTCTCTGCTGAGTCACATAGTTAACGTTCTAAACTTCTCACATTGACGCAATGAACAACATCCTAGAGCAGGAAGGGCATGTCCTTTGCACCCCAGGATGTAGAACTGCTGAACTTAGCCAAACCTCTAGACTCCCCAAGTTGACACAATGTATCAGTCATACACCCTTGAAAATAACAGTTTCGCAAAAACTGATCTAATAATATAATTCTAATGGAAATTTCAGTATTTTTTAATTGGCAGCCTTCTCTAAAATTGATATGAAAATCCAAGTCATCAAAACAATTTTGAAAAATAAGAAAAACTTTGGAAGGCTAACATGGCATTATTTCCAGAATTAAAATACATTTATAATACCTTATTTACTCTTTCAGCTTCTCTTTGCTATTTTTATTCCTTCCATTTCTTTCCCTTGCCTACAATTTCCCTGACTAAAATTTAAAGTGCTACTCAGAACAGTAGTGGTGAAACTGCACCCTTGTTTCATTCCTGATTTTAGAGCAAATGCTTTTAGTTTTTCCTCATCAGTATGATATTCGTTGTGGGTTTGTCATATATCATTTTAAATATATCGAGTTAAGATTCTTCTCTGACTAGTTTATATCATGTTTATATTATGAGGGGATGTTGCTCTTTCTGCATCAACTGATATAATTATTTGGCTTTTATACTTCAGTGTACCTTACCTTAGTCACCATGACTACCTGTGCATATACAAAAACAATAAAATTTGGCAAAAGAACAGTGGATAAGGAAACTTTCTACACTGTTGGTGAGAACGTAAATTAGTACAGCTACTATGGAAATCAGTATAGAGATGTTTAAAAATAATGACACTATCTGAGGCAGATAAAGTACTACTCAACACATTTCTCAAAAGAATTAAAGTCAGATATTATGATATCTACATACCCTTGTTTATTGTGGTACACCTCACAATAGCTAAGTTATGAAACATAGTAAGTGCCTAATAAGAGATGAACTATAAAAAATGTAAATGGGGCAAAATTAAAGTGCTAGAGAAATATTTCCTTCAGTCTTAAATGTTGTAGCATGCAAAATTATCATTTTAAAGCAATTTGAACTAGACCTAAAAGATACAAATAAAGAGGTGCTTGAAATAAGAACAAAACTATAGTATATGAAGAATCACTTTATTGAATGATAGCAGCTCTGAAAAAGAGCCAAGCAAAAGCCCTGGAAGTGACTCACCAAGTCACATAAAACACACGATTGAAGGTCTAGGCTGTAGATGAGAGGAATCAGAAGAAAGACTATCAGGAAAGCATTGACAGAGTTAAAGTATGAGAATATTCAAATAGTGAACATGAAAATGAAAAGAGTAAAAAGCACTGAGTCTCTGGACAAATACAAGGGAAAATCTCAGGAAGGCATTGGCATAGAAGAAAGCATTGAAATACAAGACAAAAGCATAGAAAATCTTTTCGCTGAAACATTGCAGAAAAGTTTGTACATCTGGAGAATGAGAAGAATATTAAGGTAAAAGAGGCAGTTAAATTGTCAAATGGACATCACTAGAAAATAAACCCCATACAACAAATCATAACTGGAATACCAAATTTTTAAAATACAGAAACAATATCAAAACTCATGAGAGAGAATCACCAAGTCTTCATAAAGGTAAACCCATCAGAACAACAGCAGATTTCTCCACAGAAAACTTAAAGGCCAGGAAGGCTGTGAATGAAGTTTTTCAAACTCTAAATTAAAATAATTGCAATCCAGATTTCTACATCCTGCAAAGCTGTTCTTCAGAAACAAAGGAGAAATAATGACATTCCATTATGAATATAAACTATAGAAATTCATAACCACAAAGGCAACAGCACAAAAAGTACTTGAAGAGAATTCTAAACACAAATCAAGAGGAAACACCCCTGAGATAATAGAAAAATAAATCTCACTAGAGAAGAGAAACAACAAAATCACAAGAACTAGAATATACACTTCACTAACAATACTTAGTGTAAATGATTTTAATTTTCTAATTGACAAAGATTGGCAAGCTGGATCAAAAAAAAAAAAATCTCAACATTGTCTCCAAGAAACACACCTCATCCAAAAAGGCATACACAGATTGAAAATGAAAGGATGGGAAGTGATACCCCAAGGATTTGGAGCACAGAATTAAAGAGGAGAGCATTATTTATATCTGACTGTGTAGACATTTGTCAGAAGAGATAAATAAATCTGCTACTTATTGATATTGGCAACAATTCAGGTAGAAGAGATAAAAATTAAAAATATATATGCACTGAACACCTGCACAACTGACTTCATAAAACAAATACTACATGATCTAAAAAGACAGATACATACCAATGCAACAATATTAAAAAACTTCAATATTCCACTGGTAAAAATAGGCCAACTAGACTAAATTCAACAAAGAAACAGGAGATTAAACTATAGATCAAATGAATTTAACCAATATCTATATAATGTTTTACCCAACAAGAGCAGAATATAACTTTCATCAAATTTTTTTCAAAATAAACCACATTTTAGGTTATAATGTAATGTTTACTGAATGTAAAACATTGAAATGGTGTTATGTATCCTATGAGACCACAATGGAATGATACTAGAAATAAACACAAAATAAAACCATAGAAATGATGTAAACAAATGGAGATTGAGTAGTATTTTATTTTCCTCCAAATTGGACACATGTCCTTTATACTGAGCTACATTCCATCTCCCACACCCTGATTTTTTTAAAGTTTTGAGATGGCCTTGTTAAGTCTCTAAACTGCCCATACTTGTCTCAAATTTGTGATCTTCCTGCCTCATCCTTACAGAAAAATTGGACTATAGAAATGTGCCTCAATGCCCAGCTTGAGTAATACTCTTAAATTATCAATAAGTCACTGAAGAAGTCAAAGGAGAATTAAAAATTTCTAAAACCAAATGAAAATGGGAACATTATATAAAAACCTGTGTGGCAAAATGATAGTAATGCTAAATGGGAAGCTTAAAGCTCTGAATGCTTACAGTAAAAAATAATGATCCCAAATAAATAACAAAGGATGCTTCTCAAGAACCTAGAAAACAATGAAAAAGTAAAACCCAAAATCAGCAGAAGGCAAGAACAATAAACATCACAGAGGAAATTAATTAAATTGAAACTAAAAAAAAGAAAAAAAGAAATGAATCAAAGTGTTGATTCAGTGAAAAGCTATATAAGATCGATTAAACTCACCAAAAGACACAGAAGACCCAAAGTAATAAAATTAGTGTTAAAAGGGCAAAATTATGTCAGAGACCACCAAAGTCAAGAGGATCACCAGAAATTAGTTTTAAAATTTAGATTTAGAAAATTGGAGAACTTAGAAATTTGTTAATTTCTACTCACATATGGGCAACCTATATTGAACCATAAAGTTATAAAACATCTAAACTAGTCAATAATAATCAATGAGACTGAACTGATTAAAACTAAAGCAACTAGGAAAATTCCAGGGCCATATGTATTTCTACTAAATTCTACCAGACATTTTGAATAGAACTAACATCAATTATTCTCAAACTTTTGCATGTAAGCTAGTGGGAAGGTGTCCTCACAAATTCAATCATGAAGCCAGCATAAGGACTCAATAAAAAAAGAATACTACAAACCATTACAAGTGATGAACATAGTTTCAAAATCCTCAACATGATTTTGGCAAACAAACTTTGCTAACACATTAAGATGAAATACCATGACCAATTTAGTTTCATCCCAAAGATCCAAGGATGGTTGAACGTGTATTAGTCAGTATGTGTAATCCCTTACATAAGTAAAAATAAGAATGAAAGTTACATAATCCCAGTAGATTCAGAAAAAGCCTTTGACAAAATCCAAAGTCTATTCATGATGAAAACTCTGATAAAAATAGGTGTAGAAGGTCCTTGATTCAAATTAACAAAATCCATATTTGAGAAACTCACAGGAAATATTACTTTAAATGGGGGGAAAGCTGAAAGAATTCCCACAAAATTCAGGAATGAGATGAGGGTGCTCACCATTTCTGTTCAACATCATACTTGACATTTTAGTCAGAACAATCAGAGAAGGGAAAGAAATAAATGGTATATGATAGGGAAAAAAGTCTAATTATTTTCACTTGCAAATGACATGATACTTTGTATTAAAGGCCCCCAAATCACCAAAATATATTTAGCACTAATAAACAAACTCAGAACTGTTTTAGGGTTCAAAACAATACTCAAAAATCAGCAACATTAATGTACAGTTATAACCCATTGATGAAGAAATCAGCAAATCAATTCCATTCACAATACCTTTCAAAATTTTAGAATCATGCTAACTGTGGTTATGACAGACCTCTACAATTAAAATTACATAACATTGAAGAATGATATTGTAAAAGACATTAGAAAAGGAGACATTTGGGGCTGGGGATTTAGTTCAGTGGCACAGCACCTGCCTGGCAAGCGCAAGATCATGAGTTCCATTCCCGGTACCGGAAAAAAATCCACCCCCACAAAAAAAAAAAGAAAATGAGACATTCATTGTTGATGAAATGGCAGAACTCTTACTTTTAAAATGGCCATATTACCATAAAAGATCTGCAGTTTTAATTCAATACTCATTAAAATGCCAACAAAATCCTTTACCAAAGTAGACAAATGAATCCTAAATTTCACATTAAATAAAAAACAAACAGAATTACAAAAGAATTCCTGAGCCAAAGAACAATGTTCAAGTGTCACATTAAGCTACAGTAGGAAAGCAATAGTAACAGGTACAACATGTCCTGGAACAGAAACAGACATGTAGACCAACGAACTAGAACAGAAGACGTGGAAGCACACCCAAGACTCTGATGTTTGATAATGGAGTTAAAAATGTATTCTTGAGCAAAGACAGACTCTTTAATAGATGGTGTTTGGAACACAGGAGAGCACAGAAAAGTAAAACTGTAACCCTTACTCTCACCCAGGACTAAAATCAAATCAACATGGGCAAAAGATCTAGTTATATATTAGAAACATTGAAACTTCTGGAAGATCACACAAGGAAAACCTTTGAATCCTTAGGCACAGGTAAAGATTTACCAAACAGGACTCCAATAGCACAAGAAATAACTGAATCAATGATCAATAAATAAATACAAGGAAATACAAATAAAAACAAGTAAAAAGCTTTTGCATGGCAAAAGAAACAATTAACCAAGTAAAGAGACATCCCAGTGAATTAGACAAAATCTTTGCTAGCTACTGTTTTGATAAGATCAACATCTAAAATATAAAAAGAACTCAAAAAATTTAGCTCTCATAAAACAGTGAACTCAATGAAGTTATGGGCAAATGAACTGAATAGACTCTTCTCAAAAGAAGTCCAAATGGATGAAGTCTATCAAAAAATATTCATCATCTCTGGCCATCAAAGAAATGCAAATTAAAATGACATTAAGATTCTGTCTTACTCCCGTCAAAATGGTTAGCAAGAGTATGAAAAAACATGAATGCTGGCAAGGAAACCAGACATACAAACCTTCCTGCATTGTTAGTGGAGATGCAAACTAGCACAATAGCTATGGAAGTCGGTGTGGAGATTCCCCAAAAGATTAAACATACAAATACAGTTTGACCCAGCTACACCTCTCCTGTGTATTTTCCAAAAAACTTAAAGACATCACAGTGTGGTGATACGTGCATACCCATTGTCTCAGTTACTTTCTTCTTACTGAGATATCCATAACTGTAAGGAGGAAAGGTTATTTTATCTCAGTTTATAGAAGTTTCAGCCCACAGTCAGCTGGCTCCAAAGCAGGGAAGCATAGCAGAGGAGAAACAGCTCAGCATAGTAGCTGGAAGCAGAGAGCAATGAAGGGAGGTGGTAGGGAGATACAACCTCCCAGGCTGTATCCCCAGTGACCCTCCTCCAAGCAGGCTTCAGCTGCCATCATATTTAGCTATAAACTCATCAGTGGAGTAATCTACTTGTGAGTTTCACATTCCCCATGATCCAGTCACTTCCCAACAGCCCCACTTACAAGTGCATGAGGATTTGAGGGATAGAATGTTTACTGCAGTGCAATTCACAATAGCTAAGCTATAGAGATAGGCTAGATGCCTATCCACAGATGCATGGACAAAGAAACTGTGGTGCATAAGCATATGAAACATGAAGTTATTCAGCCATAAAAAGAAGGAAATTATGTCAACTGCAAGAAAATGGATGGAACAAGAAACCATGTGTTAAATTAAATTACCCTGACACAAAAGGTTAAATGTTGTGTTTTCTCTTATATGAGCTACCCAAAAATCAATGAATAGACAGATAAAAAAATGAGGAGAGATGAGAGGAAATTAGGCAGATTTCTGGGGATGGAGAAAGGGATCAGAATTTGATTAAGAAATGTTCAATGCATGTACAAACTCCCAAAAATTAACCCCATAATTATGTAATATTAACATACCCTAATAAAAAGTATATATAAAATTAAAAAAACCAGTCTTGTTGGTAGTCTCAGCATCACATATTAAAGACAACCTCAAGTATAAGTAAGTGATTTTTGCTGTCCTATGCAATTTATATATTATGTAAAAGTACAATATATAAAAATAGTGTGAAGTAGGAGCAGCAAAACGGAAAATAATATTATAAAGATTTTGCATTATATATAAAGTGTACAATGTTATAATAAATTTTTGGTGTATACTACAAATTACAAATCATACCCTAAAAATTAAAGTGCTGGATAATTACCTAATATGGGGGATTATATAGATTCATGATATATTCCATTATGACCTAAATAAGTGAATACCAGTAAATGAGTAGTTAACTGATGTCTCCTAATTCAGAAAGTGTTTTTAAAAGAAATGTTGAAATGTTGCAACGGTAAAATGGTAAATAAATTGAATACATTAAAACTTCCCAAATCATACATGCTAAATGTGTTTGTTATTTATAAACTATACCTGTTTATACAATTTAATTTAGAATGAATTGTATTCTAAACTAAAAATGTACACATAAATGAGTTATCTTTCTAATAAAATTACTTTGGGTACTTACAATTTTTCTAATACACTATAGATTGAAGTGGAAAAAATTTAAATGGTGAAAATAAAACCACAAGAAAAAAAGCCTAAAGAAATAAAGTAGTAGAGGATATTTATAATTTAACAATTTATATTTAAAAATTAATATTTAAATAAACCCTTCAGTTCCTAGTTTTTCTATTGCAAAACATACAAATTTTTAAAAATTCTCACTCTGTCTTTTGGACATATGTGACACCAAAGATCACTTGTTTTTTGAAAGTGAACTAGTTGCTATATTTTATTGGAAGAAGAAATTCTGTTACTTTATTATAGCATGAATTTGACATCCACCTGTGTCTACAATCATTTGCTGCACAACTATTTTAAAGGATTTAAAACTGATTAAAATCATTCATAACACCATTGGAAAATGTCTCATTTCCAAAATGCTGTGTTGAGCTACATTTATCAATGAAGACAATAGAAATCTTTCGTTGAACAAAAGTTTATATGACAACTCTTAGACATTTTGAAAAGGGATCCTTGTGATCTTTGTGTCTATGCTGGGAAAAGCCCTTGCTCTTGGTAGCAGCTATAAATCCTGTGATTTACTTACTTCATTACTCCACGGAGCAGCAGGCAAAGGTGGTTTCTGGGAGTGTTCCTTCACGTGCTACACACCTCAAGCATACCAAAAGCATGTTAAACTTTAGCTTTTCTTTCTGAAAGACCACCATGAATATGCAGTGTTGACACTGAAATGTTTCTAGTAACCATAGTGGATGAGCTACAGAGTCTAAAAAATAATGTACCTCTAGAAGGGAATGAACACTTCTCCGATATGTGTGCTCAGTCTAGACTTTTCCTTTGGAGTATTCTGCAGTACATGTACTACAATCTTCCTCTGGAGGGCCTGATTTTCCATGCAGAGCTGAGCTCTCTGTTTCTCTAGTTATAGGAGAACAAGGCCCCTCACATTCCACATGCCTTCTGGATTCACACATGGCAAACACTCATCCTGATATGTAAGTGAACGTAGAAGTAGTTTACATGTAAATAGTAAATTCATATTAATATGCATTTGTTTTCTCACTGTATTACGCTCTTTTTCCTGAAAAGATGTGGAGATAAAATCATTTGTCTTACTATTATTTGAATGGAAATATCAATAAGACAAAGTCCTTTTTCTTTTTCAAGTGATGTCTTGAGTTTTAAGAAACACCTAATACTGTTTAACATCTTTATTTTTTATATTTATGGTATTAACAGTATGAAAATGAAAGCAAAATCAATACATTGGGCAGTATGATGGATTATTTTGTGTTTAAGAACATACAGAAATCATTGCCCTTTCAATGTTCATTATTTGTGAATTGTTTATGTCATCTTTAGCCTCTGATGCTTTGTTGTTATTTTATATTCAAGGTTTCAATAGACACTATATTTTGGCCATTTACCCTCTGGCTAGAAGACAGACTACACACCTTAATATAGTTGTTCCCAAATGCATATGTATATGGTATTCATGGAACAGAGTTAGAATTCTGACAAAGGAGTCTTTCTAAATTTAGAGGCATGCTCCAGCCAGGGTTTTGGTAAACATATGGAGTCCTGGTTAGCTGGTGAACTTTCCTTTTCTCAGCAACTGACCACACTATTACTGGATAGCATGAACTCTAATATTTGATCTTGTTTAAGAACACCAGATCTGGGTCAAATTGTTTAATGTGAAACTGTACAGTTTCCGAATCAACTATTCTTAGGTTTTCCCATGAAGAACTTACATTGTTTACCAGTGAACATAAAACTGAGTAGTGAAAAAAATCATTATCTAAACATTGTCGCAGTTGAATCTTGCTTTTTAGTTTCAAGAATCAGTTTGGGATTTTATTCCTAAAGGACAGCAGTACTCGAAACTCTGTCCTCCCAGTGTGTCCTGACTACACAGCCAGCATGTCTGTGAGCCCAAAATCACCTTCGAGAGCACTACAGCTGGTGATGTCTGTGTACCGATCATGCAGATTAGAGGCTCTTATCAGTTACAGCCGGTGAAGCTTGATTGTTTTTCTTCATTTTAGGTTGATCAGTTTTACAATGCAGTCCTCCATCTTGTGTCTGCTTTAAGAGAAGTTAATGTAGCTTCTTGTATTACGACTATCTGAGAATTTTACCAGTTGATTCCACCATTACAATGTAGTTAATTATATGTGAATGTCAAACAAATATAAATCCAACAGAAGAAGGTAAATGTTTTTATTGATTAATAAGCCAGATTTTTGACAGTAAATAGATTTCTAATCATATTTTATAGTATATAAAATATACATTTCTTTATTTCTTATTTTCTTTCATGTTTTAATTGTGCTTAAAGTTTTTAATACTTCAGCTATGGCCATGGCATTTTAAAATATACAGTTAGATTAATGAATGCATTACTATATAATGGGTCAATTTATAATCTAAGAGAAATTTTCTTGTAAATGTAATATTTTCAGTAATATAGATTTGTATATACAATTTGAAAATTCAATAAAAACTTCCAACATTGAAGCTGCCTATAATCTGGAATTTAAATTATCTTTCTACATATTTTTTATTTATTCTTATTTCCAGTGATTTCCTTTAGAATATTTTGAAATCCCACTTCTTACTTTTTACAAATATACTCAAATCAAGCTTTTGCTTCCTAGCTCCGCCCTCCCCATTAACTATTCTCAATAAAAGCAGCCATGTCCTCCCTTCATTTCTAAATCTAATAGTATTCAGTTCTTAGCTTACCTGATCTAGCAGCAGCATTTGAAATAGTCATCCCTATCTCATTGCGATGCCTTTTTCACCTGCTATAACATATAATGTGCATTGCTTAGTGGTGAGGATACACCCTGAACAATGTGTTTTTAACCCATTTCAACATTGTGCCAACACCATCGAGTGCACTTATCCAAACCTAGATGGTACAGATCAGTCATTCACTGTGGCCTCTTGAGACAGTGAGGAGATAGAGTTAACCCCTGTATGACACTGCTGCTGGTGAAGCAAAGTGTACTGTTCCATAGCAAGATTTCTTCATAGAACTAGAAGCACATTGTCAAAAAACAGTAAAAAGTACATAAATACATAAATCAGTAACAGTAGTTTATTGTTACTGTCAAGTATTATGTACTTCACATAGTGCTATACTTTAATGTGACAGAAAAAAATCACTTTCAAGTGAGTAGCTTTGTGGGCATGAGCATCACCACAAATGAATACGTAGCATCTTGTGCTTAGACATTTTGATGGATGTGATGTCACAAGGCAATAGGAATTCAGCTCCATTATACTCTTATGGAACTGAAACATCACTATGCCTTGCGTGAATTTCTTTTCTATTTGTCCATACTTCCTCTTGGTTTTCTTTCAATTTTCCTATTCCAGTCCATTTTTTCATTTCTTTTTGCTACTGCTCTTGTCTAGGATCTTGGCTTTAACACTCACATCTGAGAACAGCAAAAGTTTCAGGTTCTTCCAGAATCATGTCTATTCAGATACTTGTGTGGCTTCTGTAAAATGTTTAGTGTAGATCTCAGATATACCCTTTTTAAAGCACAACTCCTAATCCTTTCTCCAAAACATAGTTCAATCTACCTTTGTGTTCATTCTAATAATGCCATTTTCAATTTTCCAGTAGTTTAGACAATTCACTCTTAATATTTTCACTTTCACATTTGTTCACACACTGCCTTATCAAGGAGGTCTACCTGCTCTGATAACTCTACGAAAATTGTAGCCCAGCTTCAGCACTTCTGATCCCTAGTATTTTATTTTGTGTATTTCATTGGCATTTACAATTTTTTTCATAAATCATAAATGCTGATCTTCTAGGCTTAGTGTTGATTTTTGTTTATATGAAATTACAGAAAGCAAATATTTGCTTTATGCACTGATTCCACCCAACCCCCATAAACACTGAGGCACTTAAATAAAAATTAGTTTATTAGTTTAAGAAGAAGCACAGGTACCCAATAAGTATGTGAAAAAAGTGTTCAGCATCATTTGCTAATAGAGAAATGCAAATTAAAACTACTCTGAGGGGCTGGGGATTTAGCTCAGTTCCACAGCGCCTGCCTGGCAAGCGCGAGGTCATGAGTTCGATTCCGGGTACCAGAAACAAACAAACAAACAAACAAACAAAAACTACTCTGACATGCCATGTTACCTCTGAAAGAATCTCTGTCATCAAACAAAGTCTAACAATAGCAAATGCTGGGGAGGATGTGGGGAAAAAGACACCCAGCTACATTGCTGGTGGGCGTATAAATTAGTTCAACCACTATGGAAATAACTGTGCAGATCCCTCACAAAATTAAAAACAGAAACTCCATTTGACTCAGCTATCTTCCTTTTAGGTATCTTCCCAAAAGAGTTTAAATTATCACACATATCCATGTTTACAGCAGCACAATTTACAATAGTTAGATCCCTGCAGTACTATATATGTCCACTGAAAGATGAATGGAGGAAAAAATGAGTTATTTATGCTCAGTGGAGACCTACTCTGCCATAAAAAGTTAAACTTGATGAATTCGTAGGTAAATGGATACAACTTGAGAACATAATGTGAAGTGAAATAAGGCAGATACAGAAGCTGAAATATTCCATGCTTTCTCTTATATGAGAATCTTGAGGTATATATATATGCAAATGAGGAACAAATGAAAGACCAATAGGAAGTGGGGAAATGTATAGATGGTTCCCCAAATTATCTATTTTTTGTTTATCCATAAACTAATTTGTTTCATCTGTACTAGTAATTTCTCGAAGTTCCCTGAAAAAAAGAAGTACAAATAGGTTTGTGCTAATATCTGTTGGTTTCTTCGTTGTCAGACAGAATCATCTTTGCCCACATCATGTACTTGGGGTAGCTACAGTACTTTGAAGATAACAATGCACAACATATTAATTATTGTTATTCTCTTATGCCTTTGTTATGAAATAACAAAAAGAAAAAGCAGCACCTGGGCTAGAATTTCCCACGTCAACAGCTGAGCAAAAGGACTTCAAGACATTCTCTCTGATGGTCTTGGAGAACAAGAAGGGCTTACACCAGCACACCAGTAGAGTGCCCAAGGAATTTCACACAATGTCTCAATCCAAGGGTAAATTTCCTGGGGAGAACTTCAGTTCATGGAAATTCTCATGTATGACATAGAAAAATATCTTGATAATAGTAGCACTTCCAGATCAGAGGTTTGTGCCTGAGACCCACAAAAGTTTAGAAAATAAATAACAGGGTTGCAGCAGCCCATTGTTTTAAATTCATGTGTTTCACGTTTACAATTTAGTATGCTTATGTTATGACATGGTTTCTTTCTTTTTTTTTTTTTTGTACTGGGAATCGAGCTTGGGACTTTGCACTTGCCAGGCAGGCACTGTGCCGCTGAGCTATATCCCCAGCCCAATGACATGCTTTCTGAATGATGTTCCTTCATATTGTCAAAGGGCTCTGTGACTCTACATGAAGCATGATGTATTTTATATAAAACTGGCTTATTGGATTGACTCAGCTACACTATCAAGACCTTCAAGCTTTAGAAAAGGCTTTTTGGAGTGATCAGCTATTCTCCAGAAGAGAGTTTTAGATGACACAAAAGTGAGCCAAAGAGCCATACAGAGAACTAATCTACCCTTGCTTATCTTCCAAGCACTGTCTTCTAACTGTGGATCCTAAAAATCTATTTAAGTTAGATAAACTTTAGTTTTTTGTAAACAATGAATTAGCTAAATAAGATAAATTATATGAAATCTCAAAATGACAGATTTACACATATGTAATGCTTAGTGAGATCCCTAGAAATTAATTGCCAATCAATTAAAGTAGTTTAATGCCTTCCTTCCTCCTTTCTACTCTTTTTCTGGTTCTCAGTTTTTTGTCACTCTAGGGAACTATGATGTTAAAGATAATTTTTAAAAGGTTTTTTGTTTTTGCTTTTTTAGTGGATAGTTATTAAACACATTTGCTAGTCTGGTTATTATACTATTATAGTATCATACTTGTAAGTGTCTGCTAGAAACTTAAACTCTTTAAGGTATTCTGTTAAACATAATAAAAGTCCCTCCGGAAGGAAATTACAATTAATCCAAATGCCATTTACACATCACTATATTTTAGAGAGCAAATTGAATTTTTTGACACTACAAGATCATGATTTATTATTAATCAGACTAGCGATATTTAAAAAGCAAATTAATATAAAGATCTCCAAATAATCTCCCTCAGTAAAAACAAACTTGATCTTGGGAACACTAATTTTTGATAGACAGGTATAATTTGTCTCAATTTATGGATGAAGATACCAAGGTTACACAAGCTGTCTAGATACAAAACTCAATCAATCAGTGATTCAGCTTGCAAGTTGTTCATGTTATGCTTCTCACTTAGTTCACTTTTCCAACACTGTATAGGCCCTGACCCAGGCACTAACTTAATAGTACTAGCAAATGAACTAATGTGCAGTGTGCTTGTGTTTGGTTAACCTGTTCATAAGTACTGCTAAAATGTTTTTATGTTGAATGCATTAAAATTCCATATGAATAGACAATGTGTATTTTGGTGGAGTGAAAGCATTTTTGCTTTTCATTTTGTATTTGGAAGCTTTTCTGCAAAGGTGTCCCACTTGGCTACACAGTAAACTGTTCCTTCCATGCTTTTAAGGTATAAATTAGAGTTAATGTTTAGTCTTAAAGAGAAGTATGATGGATGACTCGCTGGATCCTTCTCCCATTCAGTCTTATAGTGAACACTTTAAGTGATAGAAGATGAAAGCTTATGCTGTATATGTTAAGGATGTTGCTTTAGATGAGGAAAAAAAAGTTATTTTCAATATTCAGGAACACTGAAATATATTCCTGTCTGTATTTATCAAATCACAAAACTCAGCATTTCTTTTCTAAGATATTTTTTTACATTTTTGCCCCAAAACAAAATAAACTCTTCAAGCAATACAAAAAGAATAAAAGTTAACTGGATATTTAACATAACACAGATAGCTTTGAAACACTGCTACATTGTGTCTAACTCTGAGACTCTGAAACTGTAGACTCAGTGTCTCACACTGCTAACTATCTAAAAGATAATAGTTGAAATGATAACTCAGGAATCTATGGTCTATACATAAATGTGTAAATGACTCCAAATTCATTAGTTCGTCTGAATTGTGTTTAAGAGTTATTACATCTTTAGCAAATAGCAAAAAAAAAAAAAACCCAGAGACAATATACAAAAAACATTTTTTTAAAAAATTTACTATATTCTAGGCATTAGGTGAAGAGGAATTACATTATAATCAGATTGTATTTTTTGGAAAACCAAGTGGGCCCATTTTTCTGATACTTACACCTAAGGCCTATCTAGGTTAACTTTTGTTGACATAGCCAGTAACTGGTGGGCACTGAAGGGTGTATCGTGATGAAAGATGCCTGACAAATGCAAGGCAGTGTGAAGAGAATGAGGCTTCAGTCAGGCTGTGTAATTACAAATGATACTCAACTGTTATTGTTAAGTCAATAAACTTGTACAAGACATGCAAAAACCTACTTCCATTGAATATCTTTAAAATTGATGAGGGGAAGTTTTATCATTGAGTAGTCATTTGAACATCCTGCAATGCAGATGTTTTGGCTCTTCGGTATTGAGGCATTGTGCTATGAAGTTTTCCATTATAATCAGACTGAATTTTTTCAAAAACTAAGTGGGCCTATTTTAGTGGTGACAGTGGTTATTGTGGTTGTTTATAGTGGTAATAGTGGTCGTTTCTTTACTTTCTTTATTCGGACTTAGGTGAAAACTGTCTGACAAAAGATCAAGAAAATGAAAATCATGTGATTAAAACAGCTTAGATTGTACCAGAACTGTTGATTCGTACAAGAGGCCTAACAAGATGGGTGACAGAAGTGCTAAGGGACCAGTATGCCCTGCATGGTTGCTTCCCTTAGACAGGTGGCTGCGGATTTCTTGTGCTATAAATTACGGAAACAGTTGGAGCTCGCCTTTCAATGTCAGCTTTCCTGTCAGAGCCCTGACAAGGTGATCTGCGGTGCTGACTCACGACTGCAACTGCTCAAAGGCACAGCCTTCCCGTTACACTGCTGAGTGTAGAAGCAGTGCTCTTGTTTGCTTCTTAGTCACAGCCTCAGTATTTCTTCAGTCAGCTTCACTCTGGGGCAAGGTTATGTTTCAGGGTAATACATGAATTGAAAATCCAGGCCAAATCAGTTAAAGGATTAATAAAGTAACCATGCAGAAAATGTTATGATTTAAAGCATTATCATCAAACAGAAGTACAAATCATCCTAAGTGTTTCATCCTTGCTTTCCAGTTTTGGGGAGACTTTGCTCTTGTTATTGCTACATGCATTCATACGCTTTGTATTCATCTGTATCATAAACTTCTCTTGTTGATAAACAAATATCGCTATTGATATAGCAGACATTCAATAGTCCAAGTTCACTTGCACTGTAGCTTTTCTTATGTTCCTGGAACTTAAAACTTTAAATATGTTTAAGTCTGAGTCCAGCATGTACAGATTGTATAACTTCGAAATCCTATTGTCTCATCCTTAATGTGATAATGAGTATATCATGCAAGATAATGTGTTAAATTAGATACTGGCCATATGTGAACCACAAATATATTGAATCACATACTACATGAATGTACATGTATATGTAAGGGAAGATGTAACTCCATCAGATGAATAATAGCTGCTGGCACAGGTGGATATATGCTAGCATAGGATGGTGACTGCAGCACTGATTTTATGTTTATATAGGTAAATATTTAATATCTACTTGAATACATATGGAATACAGAAAAAAATGATAGCTTTAAAGAGATATTTATTAGCTCAATTTTTAACATAAATTTTGTTAAACTCAAGGTACAACTACTGCTGAGTTTAAAGATGGCTAGAAATAACTTAGGACCCAGGGGTAAAGCATTTAACAGGTCAACCTCAGCTCAAACTGAAACTTTCAACTGAGTACCTGAAGGGAGGGCTTGAGGAGCACTGAGCTCCACCAGCCAAGTGGGAGAATCAGTCAGGTGAGAAAGGAAGATTACTTCCTTCTGATTAGAAACCGGAGCCTTGGGAATTTGTTCTGCTGATGAGCCGATGTGTAACATAATGGAGATCTTTTTTCTTTCTGTTTCTGCCTACAGAGAGAGAAATAGAAAAAAGCCTTATAACAGGGTAAGAGGAAATAGAGCAAGGACTTTCTAGATGATTAGGAAAACCAGGAAAGCAAAAAGGATAACTGTCTCCCTAATAGACTTAGGGAGCTGCATGGAGGAGAACCACTAGCAGAAAATGTACACATTAATTCTTTCACACCTAGTGGACTTGGAATCCCCCTGTTGCTGTTATATAATTGACCTGAAGGGTTGTTTTCCTCTAAACTTATCTCTTTGAAGCAGCATGTTGTTATGGGCGAAGCATTAGCCTCCGGTTCGAGCAGACCTGCGTTTATATAGCCAGGCATATTGATAGCCTTGTCCAAATTATTTAATCTCTGGAGATCTTTTAGTTTTCTTTTTTGTTTCAGTGAGAAGGAAATACAATATCCCAAACAATTATATGGAAAACAAATAAAAACACAATTTGTATACTTGGGTGCAGAAAATGTTCAGAAAATTTTAATTATTCACCATCTAAGATGATTCCTTCTTTATCTTTCTATGGATTCATCTTACCTGTTTTCTCCAGGATTCTTTCCTCCTGTTCATTTTAAATGTAATATTTATTCTTCTTAGTCAGTGCTGCCTCACTCATGTTTTCAGTTTCAATAATCTAATTATGCAGTGATGTTTCCTAAGCTTTCAGTCTGCATTTTGAGTTCTAAGTGAATGTCTGTGTCCACCCGTGTCTCCTGCAGAGATCTGATCGCTTTGGAAACTTGTCTTTCTTCAATACAATAGTCTCTAGTTCATTTAGTGATACTATTACACACTATTTCCAAGCCATGACCTAGGAATTAAATCCTTTAAATGTTCATCACTTCCAATTTGCTTTAAAAATCACAGCCTTCATCATATTTAAAAGGCAGATGGATTTCCAATCCCTTAGTTAAACCCATAGCATCTTTACTTGGCTAATCTCTTGGAGATTCTTTCTGTCTCTAAACTCTTTTCTCTCCTATCTATTATCAAAATTTATCCTGGATTTTGTAAAAGTCAACAGTTGTGGAAGTAAATGGAATTATTATACAGAAAGATGGATTGGCTAAAGAATATGAATAAACTAGAAGTAGAAGGAAATGATAAATGATTGTATGATACTGTATTGCAACTAGCATGACACATTAGTATAAGTTCTCCTACCACTAAATGAGAATTATAATGATCCATAAACAGCTAAGCACAACGAAACGACAAGTACTTTTGAGAACACTGAACAAAAGGAACATTATACACTGTTAATAGGAATGTAAATTAGAGCAGTCATTATGATAACCAGCATTGAGGTTCCTCAAAACCTAAAATTAAAGCTACACTGTCAACCCCCTATTTGTTCATGGATATATACTGAAAGGAAATGAAATCAATGAAGGAAACAAATGAATGCATATTTATGTCTATTGAGGCACTACCCAAAATAGCAAGAATATAGAAACATTCTAAGTGTTATTATCAGACAAACGGATAAAGAAAATAAGAGCAATCCATCATGGCTGACTAGAGGTGGTGGCATTCAGGGAGACTCAGAAGATATAGGCCAAGAAGTGCAGGTACGTGGACATGCAGAGTAAACTGATGCCTAGATATGGAAGAGAAACTTATGGGGGTATTAAGAGATTGGGGTATTAAGAGAAAGAAGCAGGTCTCCTCCTTGATCATGACACACCACTTGCACCTGAGGTCTGGAAAACATACCACGTTGTGAAAAAATCAAAACCCGCAAGAAAAGAAGGTATGGCAGGGGGAGCCATTCTCTGGGAGCTGTGCTGAACCTAGTAACCACCATTCACGCCCATTTGCCCTAAGTCTCTGCTTACTGGAAGAGAGACCTAGTGAGGATGACATTCGCACATCCTGGCATTAGGGAAGTAGAATAAAACAAAGCAAAGCAAAGCAAAGCAAAGCAAAGCAAAGCAAAGCAAAACAAAGAATCATTTAGAAAGCAATGACTGAATTAGAATACTTGGACCCTCAGGAAAAAAAGAAAAACAGAAAACAAGGTTTGATCCTGGTCATGAAACCAGACATGAGCAATCTACGTCTCACTGATTTGCAAGGGTGGGAAGTTGCTGTGACTCATATGACCAAGGGAGGAGAAAAGACACTGGAGCAGGACAAAAGTGCCCTCTCTCACAACTGTCCCCACAAACAGCGGTCAGCTCTGTGCCTGTGAGATATTCTGCCCACACTCAAGGAACTGAAGAGCTCAGTGTACATACCAGCTAAAAAGCCACTGTGTTCTGTGAACATACATGCACCACATGGTGGCAACAGATACCCCTGGACATGCCAAGCATAGTGGCATGTATGTGTAATTTCGGCCTTTGGATGGCTGAGGCAGGAGCATCACTGTGTGTTCAAGGCCAGCAAGATCTACCTAGTGAGACCCTGTCTCAAACAAACAAACAAACAAACACATAAAACCACTGGACATCAAAGTTCAGATAAACATCAATAAAATCATATTGTGTGACTTCAAAATGCTATTCTCATGAATAGTTTAACCAGGCAAAAATTGACAAATGAATGTAAGAGTTGAAGAACAATGTCATGTGTGTGGACTGAACAGAAAACTAAATCCAAAAATACAACACTCATTATTCTCAGCAGCGTATAAATCATTTTCCAAAATACACCACACCAGAGGTCATAAAGTATACTTAACCAATAAAAAGAATAAAAAAATCTGCATACATTTGGAATGGAGTGAAATGAAATTGGAAATCAATATCAAAATAAACTACAGAAACTAAAACAACACATAGAAATTCAGTCATACACACTTGAATTATTAGTGAGTCACAGAAGAAATCAAGGAAGAAATTTTGAAAGTTCCTAGAATCAAGGGATAATGTCAGCAAATGATGTTAAAACCTCTGGAACACAATGAAAGGAGTTTTACGAAGGAAAATTATTGCTGTGAATGGTCACATTAAAAAAATAAAGTGATTCCAAACTAATGAACTACTATATATTTTAAGGTCATAGAAATATATAAGGAATTCAGATCCAAACTTGTTAGAACGAAAGAAATCATAAAGATCAAAGTGGAAACTAACAATGGAACATTATGAAAATGAGGAAAGAAAAGGTTCATATACAGCGAGAAATGAAAAAGGTCAAATCACAAGAAGACCTTTGAAATCAGAGGATTATAAGAAATGTGCATACTCATGTTTATAGCAGCACAACCCATAATAGTCAAGCCTTATAAATGGCCTTTGCATCCATCAGTAGATGAATGGATGGAGAAATTAGGTATATAGACCCAATGAGGAACTCAGCCACCAAGAGGCATACATTTGAATCATTTGCAGGAAAATGAATGAATCTTGAGTCTATAGTACTAAGTGAAATTAATGAGACAATAAATTTAGATATCACATGGTTTCTTTACTATGAGACACTGACAATATAAATAATTTAAACAACAAAATAATGATAGATGGTAGTGCACAGAGAAACAGGATCTGTAGAGTTGAGAATAGGGAGAGAGGGAGGAGAGGGGTGGGAGTAAAAATGATTGAGATGTGGTATAGGTACCAATTCTCCAAGGTAAATGTAATCATCATGTATCACAAACATAAGCTAAGGAAAAAGGAAATAAGATACATACACCCAATAGAGTACTATTTAGCTATAAACAAAAGTGGAATTCTGATATAGGCAGGAAAACAGATGAAAATAAAGACATTATATTAAATGAAACAAGTCAGACACAGAAAGACAAACACTGCATTTTTACTCTCATTTGTGAGAATGACAAAAAGAGCAAATGAAGAACTGAAACTGCACAAAGACATCAGGGTGAAGGATGGGGCTGAGGAAAGAGAGCAAAGGTGGGAGAAGGTAGAAAAAGCTGTGTGTGTACAAGAGAAATCAAAATATAAACACGCATGTAAGTGTCACAGAAAGTCTGATAACTTTTAAAATAAAAATGTGTTAATACTTACATAAAAATCAAGTACATCACATCTTTCTTTTGTTTCAAATCTCTTCACCTTGTCTTCTGCTTTTAACAGTGTTATGGCCACATTGGGCCCATTAGGACGTCTAAGATAATCTTATCTTTAAGTCAACTGCTTAGTAACCCTAATTACATCACACATTTCTCTTTGTCAGGTAGCATAATACACAGATATATCCATGCGGCCAAGTTCATGAGAAACAAGATTCTGTTGGCCACAGTGAATGTAAGGCATGGGTTATACAAGCACAGCAGTATACACACACTACACTCTCACTGCAAATGTGTAAATAAACTGCCGTCAGAAACAACTATTCCAAAATACTAAGATGCATGTAAGTGAACTGATTTTTTATATGGGAAAACTTTTTGGTCATGTTATTTATATCATAAACAAAGATTATAAAAATACTAACACGAAATATTCAAGGCTAAAAATGCAATAGCAATGCTCTTGGTAGAAAAGAATAATAGCTGTTTAATTGTATTATCAATAATTGAAAAATTTCTGATTTAGAAAATGTTATGAGATAATTTTCTATTATATTGGATGATGATAAATGATTAACTTGTGAAAACGATCTATTAAGTCAAATATTTAATTTGTATACTTTTTATATTTATTTTAAAAATAAAAGAAGGAAAACATTAACAAACAGACATCCATTTACAAAGTAGCATAAGAACAATATAAAAAATACAGAGTTACAGACAAAGTTGTCAGAAATTAACAATGGTTGTTATATTACATATTGATATCTTCAAAATGGTTTCTCAGGAAAACAAATAGAGACATGCAAGATTGATCAAACAAGTAATCATTAACTGTTCCTTTCAGTAAATCAATAGAAGACAGTAGTACAACTATGTTAGCTATCCTGTATATACATACATATTTCATTTCCCCTTCTTTCCCTTCTCTTTTCAAACACCCCAGTTGCCCTTTGCTTTTGAGCATTTTCCTTTCATTTCACAATGTCTATCATACCTCCTAGTTTTTATTCACTCTTTCAGGTCTTACACTAGTGAGACAATATTTTGCTTATACATGCAGGTCTGATTTATTTCACTTATGAATATGGTCTCTACTTGTGACCATTTACCTGTAAAAGCATTGAGTTTATCTTTCTTTATAGCTTAGTAATATTCCATTATATAAAAGTACCACAATTTTTTTATCCAGTCCTCAGTGGATGGACATTTGGGTTGCTTCCACAATATAGCAATTACAGATTGTGCTGCTATGAACATGGGTGCACGTATATCACTGTGATATGATATTTTCAGATCTTCCGGAAAAATACCCAGAAGGGGAATAGCTGGATTGAATGGGACCTCTAGACCTACTTTGCTGAGGAATCTCCAAACTGATAAAAATACAAATTATTGCCTCAGTGAAGATTGAAAATCTGCAGTCATACATTAACTCAGATTAACTACACTGGGAAGAGTATGGGAGAGAGTCTGACACCTCATGATGAAGAGCACATTTAACACCACAGTAAGTGTCAGAGTAGACAAAAGGAGTGTCCAACAACTGTTGCGCAATGATACTGATTTGTTTTTCTCTGCTTTCACTGCTAACTTCTTTAAATTTGAGTGTTCTTAAGACATATATGAAAGTAGAAAATATTTTCAAGGCAATAGGTTAATGTGCAAACCTTAAGAATGAAACAGTGTAGAAGTGGTATAAAATAGCATTATAAGCAGTGTAAAATACTAAATTATTTTCAACAGTACAGGTTAACAGTTGTCAAAATAGAAATGCAGTGGAATACTGCTTTCATTTCATCATCATTTCATCATGAATCATTTTGAGGTTTATTAAAGTTGGATCACAGAGTAAAAACCTTAACTTTTAACACTGTAAATAATCTCTGAAATGACATCTAAGTAAGTGCAGGGCCCTCAGGATGTGTGTGAGAGGATATTGTGAACAGATTTTAAAATACTATATTTTAGGTAAATTTAAATATTTTTGACGTTTCCCTTTTTCTCCACCTCCAACATATACATTCTGAACCCTGCATAAAATAATGCAAATGTCCTTCCTTGTGGCTCAGACTGCATTCGATCACCTATTGGATCCTGATCAGTAAGGTTTATTTCCTGAACTGTTTGTAGTTGTGTGCTGGATTACTGAAGATGACAAGTGTTGGTACTTGGTGATGTAACTGAAAATAGCACAGAGGGGCTTTTTGCACACTGTTTACACTTTGCTCCTATGAATCTAATGGCACTCAAAAGAGTCTACAATTTTCTGCCAATCAAGTGCTCTGACTGTAGAATTAAAACAAATAAATTTTATAAAAAAAGAAGTTGTATGAAATTCATGTTTTCATTTTTAATGTGTCATGATTCAAAGTATATATAGTCCAGCTGTAATCCCAGCACTCAGGAGGCCGAGGCAGGAGAATTTTTGCTAGTTTGAGGGCAGCCTGGGCTACAAGGTGAGTTCAAGGCTAGCCTGGACTACATACCGAAACTCTGTCTCAGAAAGACAGAAAAAAAAAAAAAAAAGTACATAGGGACCAGGGATATCACTCAGTGTCCTGCCTCACAAGTGAGACGTCATGAGTTCAATTCCTGATACCAAAAAAGTATAGAAATCTACTTCAATTTTGAACTGTAAAAAGTGAAGTTTTAGGTGTATTACTGTCTCATCTATATCATATAATTATTTTGTGTATCTTTATAGATGCTATTTATCCTTATATTACAGGGAAGGAAAACATATAATAAACTGCAAAGATAAAAGTAGATGAAAGTCATAATAATGAGATAAAAATTTATTTTAGCAAGGCAGTATTTTTTAGCTGTAAACTTATCTTTGCTCAAATTTTGTCTCTCATTTGAATTCTTCCTTATTTTAAAACTCCAATTAAGAGATTATTAATAAAAAAGCAAGGATTCATCTTAAGAAAATGCCTCTGAAATCTCATTTTAACAAACTGTTAGAAAAAACTCAAACATGTATAAAGTGGAAAAGTGGCTATTCTTTGGCAGCAGAATGATCAAATACTTGGATGATCTAAATTAAGAAATCATTAAAATTCTATAATAACATAAAAGAAAAATAATAATATAGACATAGATGAAATAAAGAAATATTTTCAACAAATAATTATATTTCCCTTTACTCATATTTATTATGGCTAAAACACTTCAAGTTTTAATCTACCTTTGCTTCAATCATATACATTTTATAAGGCAAGGTTATGTTAATTTTTATCAACTTTTCATCTGTATAGCTATTCTTTAACATATATTAAAAACTTTGCACCCCACCGAGTGTGGTGGTGCACGCCTGTAATCCCAGCACTCATGAGGCTGAAGCAGGAGGATCGTTGTAAATTCAAGACTAGCCTGGCTCAAGCCCAGCCTAAACTGTGTAGCAAGACCCTGTCTCAAAAAGACAAAAACAAACAAACAAACAAACAAACAAACAAAAACCACGTTTGCCTATGCTACGATCTGGGAATAAGGATATCTATGATTTAGTGGTCATGGAATACTGAGTCAAATAAATAACTTCATAAGTACTGTATGTGAAGAAATAAAAATATTCAGAGTGAAGAAAATATATTAGGAAGTTGACATGTAGAAAATAACTGCTTAACATGTTTTGGTGACTTTGAGGATATCAAACATGATTCAGTAAATGGACAGATGAGGGAAACATCACACGTTAAGAAGTTTTGAACAAAAGAAATGTTACAGAAGATTTTAAGTCCTGATCTTCTAGTAGAAGGAGTGCACAATATTATTAACACATTGACTTACAAATAAAACATGAACTACTCTGTTAAGGTCCACACAATAATTAGGGCAATGTAAGTGATGTAGTAAAATGATTAAATAAAACTGGTATTTGCCAGATTTTGCTGCCCAAATATATGTCTCAAATACATTTGTACACTGGACATTTTGAGTGCTGGGTTATGAAGAAATATATTAGTCAGCTTCTTGTTGTTGAAACAAAATACTTGATATACACAATTCAATGGAGGAAAGATTTATTTTGGCTCACAGTTTCAGAGATTTTGGTTCATGGTCAGCTGGCTCCAAGGCAGACACCTGGTGGAAGGACATGGTGGACGAAAGCTTCCTACCTTATGGCCTCCAGAAAGTAGACAGAGTAGGAAGGATCAAGGAGAAGATCAACTGTCCAAGTCACTTCGCCATGACCCACCCAGAAGCATGCTTTATTAAACTACTCGACATGCCTGAAGCCGGTGAAGCTTGCCATAAAGATTAGCCTTCACAACAAAAGACAAAGTATTTCAGTGTCTTTGATTCAAAAATCATAGTAATAAGTATTAAAATGTTTAAACTTTCAATTTTCACCTTAAAAATAAAACTGAAAATAGACTGTTATAGACCTGAATATAACTGAAACTAAGGTCTCTTCAAGTTTTTATAATATTCTGCAAATTTGAAATTTATAGAAGCACAACTGAGAGGCAGACGGGGGAATATAAGAATAGTGTAGGCTGTTGGGTGCATAGAAATAGAGCCAAAAAAAAAAAGAAGTACAGCCAAAAAGTAGCAATAAATAATAACCTGAGGATATATCAGGGAAGTGAACAATTAAGCATCGATGTAAGTGTAAAAATGGAGTAATAAGTCCTAGCATAATGCATGTCAAGTGTCTCGCAACTATATTTCTGGACTGTGGCAAGACAATTAATGAGGGAGGCAGCAATGTTGGCAAGTAATGCATTATAATTATCAATCAATAAATGTAATGAATGCATTGATCAAAGTCTAAATGTCTTGAGTTAAGAAACAGCCATAATGGTGCTATAATTACTAGTACTGGTGGATTCCCAGAAGAATTTCTTCAAGGTCAATCACAATATTGAAATAGGAAGATGTTAGGCAAATAGCCCAATTAAGGACATTTGTAAATTTGAGATAAAGGTTGGTGAAAGACAGCTGAGTCAGTAAGAGACAAGAATTTTCCATAGATATTAGATAATTAGGTTCTAATTAGACTGTGTTTTGTATTGTGATAAAAACACAACAAAGGGGGAAAAATGCATAATTTAAGGGAGAGAAGACCATGACAGAATATACTTGCCCAGTTGAATAAATATATCTAGTATGACACATAATTTCATACACTATTCATAAATTTTTATACATTGTATATACATATATATTTGATGAGGAATATATACACATATAATCAAATGCTAAGTCATTTATGTCTCAAAAAGAAACAAGGACATAACTGACAAATTATCAATGAAGAACACATTAAAACACATAAAGATTACTTTAAAATTAAGTTATGAGGCTAAAGAGAATAACATTTGATACATTTTAAAATTTACATGATTCGTGCTTTATTGTATTTTTTATTCTATGTTTTAAAAATTGTTCCTCCGCACTGCTGTTTGGTGTGTCAGCATTACGGATTAGATTAGAATTGGTTTCCTTCAGGATGCCCCCTACCAACTGAGCTGTCTACCCTTTAGTGTTCCTGCCGGCAGATCACTCTTCATGTCAGTTAAAGTGAATCACAATGATCTTTTTAGTGCTGGAAAAAGTGTCGTTAAGAATTTCTTCCATGCTAGGCATGACCAGTGCCTTCAACCCTGCATTGACATTTCATTTATTCAAGAGTATCCTTGGGCTGGGGATATAGCTCAGTGGCACAGTGCCTGCCTGGCAAACGCAAGGTACTGAGTTTGATTCCTGGTACGAAAAAGAGAAAAGAATTCTACTTCAAGAATATTCTTGCTACATTTCCCCATCTAAACTCAGTAATTATGCTGCACAGTATTTAGCCTTAGATGTACATTTCCAGAACAATTCCAGATATTGAAAACTTTGTAAGCCTGAAATATATTTGCTCCAACAATAATGAAAGCATACGGATTACAATAAGACTGCTATGTCTCTATGAGGAACATGAACTTAAACATAACATATGGTTACTCCTTGTTTAAAGACTGGGTTCCAACCTTTGGACTAAGACATTAAATGCATCAGTCTCTAAACAGCGATTGTACATAGCATGTACATTACAATATTCAAAACAATGAGATAGTCAAAGGAAACTCCAACTTCGTGGCTTTGCTTTTATTTGCATAACTCTTACATGTAGTAATATAATGTACAAGAGAACATAAAACTGCAGTACCGTGCTGTAGAGTACAATCAGTAAAAGTACAGTACTATATAAACAGGGTGCATTGTAGACTAGAAAACATTGAAACTATAAACAAAGTATACACAAGAGTACAAAAATAGGTCATAACTCTGAATAGTAGGTCATATTTCCAAAGAGCATGCCTTAGCCATAGGTCCAAACAGTCATTAAACAGGTGGGTCATTAAGCAAGAAATATCAGTGTTCATGAAAATTTTTAAATACCTTCTTCTTCCTCTTCAGAACGTTTCAGATTTTACTCAGTAATATAATTTTTTTTCTTTTACAGTTTATTAAACCATGTTTGTTTGTTTTTTTTATTTTAGAAATAAAAGGAGGAAAATACTAACAGACCGACAACATTTTACAAAATAGCAAAGGATCAGTACAGACATTACAGAGTTACAAACAGAGTGGTAGGGAATTAACAATGCTTATTGTATTACATATTGATATCTTCAATGTAGTTTCTCATGAAAACACATATAGACATACAAAGCTAATCAACCATGTTTGTAATAATCCATACAAGTGTGAGTTTAATGTTTCACTGATGTTGCCAAATGAAGCAATATTCATAAGTATTGTCTACAATTTAAAATATATCATAAACGTCATTTCCTTTAATTTACTGAATGACTACTTTCTCCTTCCCCACTGCTGTGATTATTCCTGATTTTTTTTTTTTTTTTTTTAGTTTTTGTTCCAGTACCGGGAATTGAACTCACGACCTTGCTTTTACCAGTCAGGCACCCTGCCTCTGAGCTAAATCCCCAATCCCTATTCTTGATAATGTCAGTGTACACGTGTATCCTTTTGTCCTTCCTTTCTTTCCATGTTCACTTCAGATGTATCAATTTTGTAACTTCTTCAAACACCTACAACAATGGGTTTGAGCTAGATCTGTACAGTACAAAGCTTCTCACTCCTAATTAAAATGTGTCATCCTATTTCTCTAGCTCACCAAAGCAATTTTACCACAGCAAGACTCTCAAGAAACTTTTTATTCCATTGATCTTTCCATTCCACCAGAGGGACTGAATGTAGCAACCACAACCTTGCTGCATCAACCTATCTCTCATAAAATCAGACATATTCTAAACACAATTTAAAAATCTAAATGGTGGTGAATGGTAAGTTATTTTACTAACACTACTGACATATAAAAGTGTGCAGATGACTAAAAAGAAATGGGAAGTAAATTTGGGGCCAAACTAAGAGTCTTTTCTGTTTGCTAGGTTTTAATCAAATATCCAAATGAGCATACTAAGTGATCAATATGTATTTGTGATTTGTGTAAATACACATATACACCTGTGTCTTAATATTATGTAGCTTTTCTTAATGTTGGGTTACACCCCAGCTTCTATTCTTTTTGTTTATTTCCCTCCATGGCAAAACTTTAAATACTCTGCATTTCATGCTTTTTAGTTCTTACTCCCCTTAGCCTCTTCGATGCATTCTGTGATCTCTGAGTCCAGTGCCAATCCCCTCTGGATAACCCACAGCCCGCGTCTTCCTAGCCTGCCTCCAGTGCCCGCTCTGTAAAGTCACACTCGCAGCCAAATCTTTCCTGTGAACGTTTGGCACATGTTTTGGTGTCTGTGTTGTGTTCCATAGTTGTCCTCCTATCTCAGTAACCATTTCTTCTAGCTTTCCCTTACTATTGCTGAACTCTTAGTATCCTAAATACTGGGAAGCTCCAGGGCTCAGATGGTGGCTTCTTACTCAGTCTGTACAGAAGAACTCTCCCTTGGAGAACTTATTTAATAGCAACTTTATCTGTCACTCACATCCCACTCGCTGCCAAATCTGTAGCCTGGTACTTGGTAATTCCCTAAAATCCAGATGATCTGTGCACTGTTACTTGTAAGCTCTGTTGGATATTGTTTAAGCAGCTATATCCTAGCATGCCAATCGTAACTATGTAATTTATTCTCTAAATCTTTTTCTCTCCAGTCTTTCCCATAAAACTAATAGTAATAAATATAGCTCACTTTATTGAAATTGATAAAAATAACATTACTATAGCAATGAAACCTGCTATGCATATCCACATTTCACAGCAAGGTTTCTCTTTTTCATCCTCAAAAACATTTCCTATTTATTCTTCCCCTCTACTATCACTATCCAAGCTCTGTCACTGAACTTCCACTCTTCCACTGCACCAGAATGGCTGCCTAAGTATATGACAGACCAGGTTTCTCCACTGCATCAAGTTCACATATAAAATCTCAAGTATTTAGAATTAAAACTGGTCCCCTTAGTGGGACTTAAAGCCTTCCACATTGTTATTTCTTATTACAGCTACCTTATCCACATCCCTAAACACCATCCAGTTACTGTTTTTCTGTTTCTTATTCCAGCTATATCGTCTCCACAGTAGATGCTATAGCCAGATATTTCTGTTATTCATTCTTAATTCAAAGAAATAACCTGTTTTTGGAAAAAGAGTGGGGAGCATTATAGATGATAGCTGGTAGAATGTACTTCTATGGCATGTTAAAATATCATTCTTTTTACTCAATCTGTCACTTTCTGAAATTCTGTTACTTATTAATTTTCTTTTTCTGTCTCTTTCTTCCTAGGTGGGATACATGAACAGAAGAAAGAGAAGATTTTCAATTTTGCTGACTATGGATGGAAGCGCCAGCATCCAGACTGCTAGTCTATACAATGGACTCACTAAGTAACAAAGAAACTCAGTGACTCAGCACTATTTAAACTATTTTCTTATTCTAAAATAATGTTACCACCTTCCTTTAACATTAGTTTATTCCTTTAATATCAGGATATCAAGGCCTTTAACATCAATTCATTCTTTGTAAGTTTCCATCAAAAAATTGACCACTTGAATTAGAAATAAGAGTACATCCAGTGATTTCTACAATTTCCTACTAATGCCAACAGAGAAAATGAGGGAACAGCAAATCCTAGATTATAAATCCAGTATTAGATTTGTGTCATTCAACATTGAAAACTGAATTGTTTGTCCGAGATTACCCAACACTGGTATATTTTTCCCAGAGTTCCTCTTAGGCAAAGGTCTCAGCTCCCAGGTCACCCGTGGCTGTCATTAACCTTCACCATCAGTAGCAGCTGCTGCCTGCTGGTTCTCCTCTGCTTCTCAGAACGCCTCTCATTAAATCTCTGCAGATAACTGTCTTCCCCGAGTCCCTGGATGATCTGGGGGTCTCCTTCCCTTATCCAATCCCTGTCTACTTTATCACGTTTGCATTCACATTAATGTTTGTTTTCAACCTTAGTGCCCAAGACTTTTGCACGGATCATTACTCATAATTGAATTCCCTCCTTAGGATGTTTTGCAGTATCTTTGGGATCTTCACATTACATAGCAGTAGGAAAGTCTTTACGGGGTTAACATGTCCTTTACAAACTGTTCTTTTTCTTTGTCTGACATTGTAAATTCTTCAGAAAAGTCACACCTAATGTGTGACTGATGTGTAAATGATGAAGATATTACCTGCTAAACTTGTCAATTTCAGGAAAAAGCAATAAGAGAAACAGGGGTCATGAGATGCTAATCAACAATCTTTCTTTAGATTGACAGAATACAGAACATCTAGTGAACAGTCAATATGATCATGTGCAACAGAGAAATGGATCACTGCAGGATCAATGATTACTGCAGTCCACCCATCTATGGCTAAAATATTAATCATCTTTAAATTTCCTACATGATGTTTTCATATTCAGTTATTAGTAAGATGGTTCTTAATCTGGTCATCCTCAATCAGCTAGCTCATTACAGTGAAGTTCTTTTTTTTAAATTTATTTTATTTTATTTTGTTTTTTTGGTTTTTCTCCTGTACCGGGAACCGAACTCACGACCTTGCGCTTGCCAAGCAGGCGCTTTTGCCGCTGAGCTAAATCCCCAGCCCCCACAGTGAAGTTCTTTTTCTACCTTAGCCTTGTTTCTTGACTAAATTATTTCCATTGGGCAAGGAGCAGAATGGCCCAACACTTTCTCTGGTTGTGACAATCAGCTCGCCTAACCCTTCTCCAAGTGGAAAATTACAGCTCTACTGGTCATCTCACAAAAACGATAACAATAAGTCATGGCATACAAACGATATCAATAAGTCATGGCAAACTAGAAAATATCTTCTTCCTTGTCTTCCCTGAACTGATTCTCCTTTTCTTCACCTACCTATCTGCTTCTTATTTCTTTTCAAAGGAAAATCATGCAGTTACTTAAAGTGAAATCCTCTTTCTTTCTTTCTATATACATTCTGGAAAATCTGGTCACTAATGATTTCAGTGTTAACTTCTTATTTCTGAGGAAAAATTATCCAAATCCTTGGCCAAGTCATGGCATTTTTAACCCATCCTCATAAACCTGCTCTTTGCTTTCATAGTCATACCTCTGATTATAGTACTTATGTAATATTCATAATCATGATACAGTTTTTATCAATATACCTCTCTGCCAGACAAGGTTGTAAGCTCTCAGAGAGTTGAAGTACATATACTGTGTATACCACATATTTAATAAGGCTCAGAGTAAGTAAATTGAGCCCTAAAACACCTTGTACTTCCCCAGGCTATAAATCAAATATGTTCTCCAAAAAACTCTCTGAAGATTATGAAGATTATTTCTGACACTATTCACTTATTTTCAATGAAATCAGTAAGTTCCTGCTCTGTAGGCTTAGTTTTCTCTCACTTGCAAGGTTCATCCTGATTTACAGCATTCATCACTTTATCAATAACATTATGCCAGAATACAAGCCTCCTATATCTGGGGGCTTAATGAGGACACATGAACCAGTTCTCATTTGTTTCACGGGATAGAATATTTTCTATACTGTCTTTATACGAGATTCTCTTCCAGACTCTATTTTTGGAATCTCACTTAATTTTGACCATGAGTTATCTGAAATCCCTTTCTTGTAACCTACGCTGCGGGGTAGACATTTAATACACTGATGGTCTGCATTTTAGGTATGGCCTTTCCTATCACAACATGCTTACCTATTGGGACACATACCTCCTTCATATAGTTTAAGCTGTAGGACTTGAAATTTTGCCACAATGGAAGTTAAAGTTCGGCACACTCCAGCCTCCAGAATGATGCTATAAGGACTGTCATGAAACCTTTTTTCTTCATGACGTGATATTGTAAGGAAGCGGATATGTGTCAAATATAATTTGAAATTGTGAAAGCTGTTTACACATACAATATATTAATATATATATTAGTAATAGAAAACACTGAAAATTAAACTTAACATAAAAATTATTTTACACATTAATCAATAATAATTGAATGCTGGATACAAAAATGAGAGCATGTAACAATAATCTCAGTATGTGTCATTCATTGGGTCAGTTAATGACAAGTACAAAAAATTGTTTTGCTGGAAAGAATGCCGAGACACAAGGCAGAGGACATGGACATCTTCTAGCTTGTATGTTGTATAAGACTACAAGTGCCATGACAAAATTTTCTTGTGAAAATGCATAGAGTACCAAATTGGAGTGTTTCAAACAATTAGGCGCCAAGGTATCACCATCTTTAAAATACCTACTCTCAAAGTTTGAGCCTAAAAGTAACTTAAAATAAGGTGGTAAAATAGTAGTATGTTTTTTTCCTTTTTGAGCTTCAGTTTCTTCATTTGTAAAATGGACATTAATAATAGTTTATTTATTTTGAAAATGGGCTAAAAGAAATTATACATATGAAGCAATTAGTTTTGTATTTACAATAAAGGATAAAAGAAGTTCAACAAATGGTATTACTTTATTCTTGTTTTTTAACTTCTGCTAAGATTTCTAGGTACTCTTCCAAATCTCACACATAAGAATTTAGCTGTGCTTTAAATGTGTGAATACGTGACTCTGAAATCTCTCTGTTAAAACAAACAAATATAGACAATATGAAAGCTTCCTCATAAAATATAACATGATTATGATTATGATTTCAGTCAAGTGGGATAAAATCTGAGTTGTATAATAATAATTTTACAACTAAAATTTTTAAAGTGTCTACGTGTGTGTGTGTAAATCTTTTACTTAACTGAAAGAAAATTCCATTGTGTAGATGGCTGCACTTCTGTTACAAAGGATCAACCTCTAAAACGATGGTGCCTTTATACCTATACAGCAGGTTCCTCCCTCTTAACGGGGTGCTGGCTGTCAAGGTCTTGTACTTACAGGGTCTGCACCTGATAGCATCAAGTGGGTCTGCAAATTTTGCCACCCCAGGCACTGTGACTACACCATCCATACAAAATGGTTTTATTTCGCTTGGTACTTGAGGTCCTGGCTCTTGCTAGGAAGTAAGTGGAACAAAAGAAATTCACAATATTGGAGAGAAAGATTAAATTTTTCTTTTTTTCATAGAAAACACAACTGAGTTCATAGAGAATAATAAAAAACCTTAAAGAATAGTAAATCAGTTACTAAGACTACAGACTGAAGGGAAAAATAATTGTGTTTCTATCCTCTACCAATAAATGAGTGAAAAAATAAAAGCAACAAACAAATCAGTTACATTTGCCTTTCACAAAATGCATAGTCTAACATGTAGTAGACAAAAGAAAGACAAAGAAGCATTACTGAGAGAAATTAAAGAATATGAATGGAAATATGCCATCTGTAGGATCTGATGATTTAAAATTGTAAACTATACTTTCCCAAGTAATGAAAATTTGAATGTAAATTCAATCAAAATTCAAGCAGGTGCTTTTTGAAAAAAAAGATATTAAAAAATTGATTGGGAAATCAGAAAGAGCTACAATAAATAGTCTAAACAATCTCTAAGAAGATGTAAATTTGAAAAAGACAATCTGACAATACATTTTCAAAATGTGTAGAAATTTTGAAACTCTATTGTCTGTAAAAGAACAATTAGATCTGGGTGTGGTAGTAAACACCTGTAACCCTGTATTTTGAAGGTTAGGATATGGAAAATTTGAAGTTCAGCCCCATCCTAGGGCTCTTAGAGATTTAGAAAGACCCAGCTGAAAAACAGTAAAAGAAAAAGAACTGGGGAGATAGATCATGTGCCAGTCCTGAGTTCAAGTCCCAGAACCGAAGAAAGAAATAGATTCAAAAGCCACTGAAATTTATACATCATTAAGAGACAGAAAAATAATTGCGTAGAAACAGCCCTAATGTTATAGGAAAATTTAAAAATTTGAAAATGAGGTAAGAGATTTCTCACCCCTCCCTTATTTTAAAGGATTTGCTTTAGAAAATTGTAATTATTTCTGTTTCTATGAAACACATAAATGTTCTCAAAAACTAAAATCAGATTCTTGGCAGTTTAGCAATTCAACAGTATCTTTCTTGTTTTATAAGTGAAGAATGTCTCTCTAAAAGGACTTGGAACTATCTTTGAAATGTAATATTCTGCTTGTGGGGTAGGGTGAAAGCTTGGACTGAGATGTTATTCCAAAACTGTGCCTTTCATAAAAATAGGAGAAGTCTATTTTTCTTTGGATAAACCAATTAGGTAACACAGATGGTCACTAATTACCAAATGAGTTTAGGAAGAATCCTGTGTGACAAATGAGTGCTGTCAAGTCCTCTTACTTGAGGACTGGTTATCATTTATCATAAGAACATGTACGTAATGGGTTGTATCTGCTTGGCTATGTAAAAGACTGTGGATTCATCCTTTACAATCTCTTAGCAGATGCTTATAATGCACATCACATTCTGGTTCGATGCTCATTCAATTAAAAGGGAAAAAATTGCACTCTCTTCTAATTTGTGCTTAGATTTTGGGGGTACATTTTGTTTCAAACTGTATTACCCTCATTCAGGACTGGTCTGATCACGTCACTGCCATGAGGGCAACTTAACTGAGCCTTTCAGCTTTACATTCCCTGACCTATAAAGCCACGTATAACAAGGCCTTGGACAGTTCCCTCTTAAGCTATCGTCCAGAATTAAGCAGGGTAATTTAAGTACAGCACCTTTCAACAAGGTTTGCTGAGTGCAGACGTGAATAATTTCATTATCTCTGTGGAGTAGTGAGATTGAGGCAATGAAACATGGTAGTGAATATTGTTCCCCAGTTTACAAAAGTCACTACAAACACTTCTCTTCTGAAAACCAACAGCCAATCAAGCTATCCTCCCCGCTGGGCATGGAAAAGTTAGATAGTTCCAACCAAGGGACTCAAAGAAGTCAAAACCAGAATGAAGTAAAATTTAATTTCCATGCATCATCTTGTCCATGTTCAGAGCCCTACAGTGTAAGGACACTGGGAGAGAAAAGGTTGACCCAGAACAGATCACTTCACAAACTTTAACAATGAGACAAATTTTCTCCAAGTTAACTCTGACAGGTAAGGGAAGATGGCTGACCATGGAGTGACAGCTAAGTTGAGTACCTCTGACTTGGTGCTGAAGAAAGCTGTTACCTTGAGTTGGGGGCAAAAACTAAAATTTAATAAGGAAGAATGAATGAAAAGACAGCCCAACTGGACTAAAATCCAGAGTTTAAAAGATGGGATGTCAGGGAATATAACAGTATCCCACCCCACATCTGGTCTGAGGGAGGGAGTAGGTTTGTCTCTCAGTAACTGTCTGGCAGATTGAAAACCGACAGCCAATCAAGCTATTCTCCCCACTGGACATGGAAAAGTTAGATAGTTCCAACCAAGGGACTCAAAGAAGTCAAAACCAGAATGAAGTAAAATTTAATTTCCAGGCTTCATCTTGTCCATGTTCAGAGCCTGAGAGTGTGAGGACACCGGGAGAGAAAAAGTTGACCCAGAACAGATGACTTTTAATAATAATAATAATAATAATAGTAGTAGTGCCACTATTGCTGTCATATACAATACAAGTGCTATACTTAGAACATTCACCACACTACCCAAGATTCCCTGCAAACTCCCGTGGTGGGAGGGAACAACAAACAAAACCTTGCTGAGAAGAGCAAAAGGAAGGGAAAACTGGTTCTGTGACAAAGCCGGAGAACAATGCAGCGATCTCACGATGCATGTAAGCAGAGGAAGAATGCTGAAACAGACATCTTCGATGGTCAGCACCTGGGACAGCAGCTTTTTAAAAAGAAATAATAAGCAGGGAAATCCTGTGAAGCTAAGACTCAGAGGAACCCACGATATTTGCCTCCTCCAAATTACTCAAGATGGATACGCAGAGGTCTTGAGGGGGCCCGTGCAAGGTTCGAAACCAAGTGCTAGGTCGAAGGGAGCAACAATCCTCAAGACAACTGTCTGGCCTAGAGGGGGAAACTACACGGCTGACTGCAGACAGACCGGGAAACCAATGAGGAGGGGCTGTGAAGAAGGTGAGGGTCATTGTCATAACAGCTGTGTGAAGATTTTTATTCATAATTATACTGCAATTTTTGTCATTGTGGTTATTGCATTCTTACTACTTCGTTAGATTTACACTGTCCCGACTTTTTGTTTTCTTTCTTTTTATTCTGATTTTCTTTCCTTACTCTTCTTTCTTTTGGTTCTTCTTTACTGGTATTGGTTGACTAAAGTACTGTAAGCGTCATCTCATATTTTTATCTTCCCCCTTCCTCCTCACCATCTTTCTAATGGCATAAATATAACTGGGAACTGTAGATGTGCACTAGAGAATGGGCATCAACCAGTGGTATAAAGAAAACAGTAGAGTGTGAGGGCATAGCAGGGTAATCCTTAGCAAAACTGGTCTTTCAGGAGCAAAACAGAACTATCCACAAACATTAGCAGACACCAGTAATCTCACTCCCTCTGCTGTCACTAAAGACATTGCAGACCTTCTGCATAATCTTGCCTGTAGAAATACTTTTCCAACCCCTCAATGATGCTCTTTACCCTAGCTGTAAAATAACTCCAACAGAATCCAAATATTTGCTCATCTTTTCTACCTATTACCATTTCTCTCTTTTTTGGGGTACTGGGAACTGAACTCAGGACCTTGTGCTTGCTAGGCAGGCACTTGTGCCACTGAACTATAGCCACAGCCCAACGTTCCTCTTAACTTTCTCTCTTCCCATCGACTTATGACTTACTTCTTCCCTTTATGTTTCCTCTCCAATCCCCCCACTTCCCAAATCAGACAATAATATAGTTTGTAACCAGTACAGACAAAGGAGTGAAATTATAAAATGCTCTAATATTTCTGAATGGTATATGCTTGACTCTGTTGACACTGTTATAACCAGTAGAAATTTTGTATTTACACTGTAGTTAAAGTGTGCAAAATAATTAAATTGAGTACAGTGATTTGTAGGGGTGAACAGTATTTCTGCAGAAATAAAGCCACAAATGCATCACTGGAAAACAAAAGCTAACCAAAGAGATCTGCACATCTACAACTTCTTCTTCACTCTATTTGACCTCAAAACTCAATATTGACTTCAAAACATATTATATTATATTATATTATGTTATATTATATTATATTAAATAGGGCCCTCAAACAAAATGCCCTGAAACACTTCCAAATCCCCCATACTGGATCTAAGAGACACCAGTGGAGAAGAAAACATATACCGATTAGATGAGCTATATGAAACGATCAAGGAGAACTAAGGAAACAGCAAGTTCAAAAAAAACATAACTCAAAAGATGTTAGAAAGAATGTAGAATACAGCACACAGGGAATAAAAATTATGTTTACAGGATCATAATAAAAAACTTTCCAAGTATGAAAGAAGATGTCAACATAGAGATTAGTGAGGCTTACACACCAGCAATTAAACTGTGATGGAAAAAGAAACTCCCACAAGACCTTATACTCAAAATTACAGATGTCCAATGTAGACAGAATCTTAAAAACTGTAGGAGAAAAGCAAAGCCTCACATATAAAGATAAACCCATGAGGATTACAGCAGATTTCTCAAAGTCAAATGTAAAGGTTATGAGAGGTTGGATTAAATATCTCAAGAACTAAAAACTAAAAATTCCCAACCTAGACTAAAATATTCTGCACAATTATGTTTCAAAATTGATTGAGATAAAGGATATTCTACAAAGAAGATCCTCATAAGAGGTGTGTGAGTACTAAACATGTATTCAAAAATACTTAAGAATATCTTAGAAAACAATGGAGTCAACAAACCAAAACAAAAAAAAAATAAAAAACAAGACAAAACAAACAAAAAAACCAAGCAGAACAAATACAGCCAGGAAGACAAGTAGTTAAATGATAAAGGAAAGATAAAGGAATACAAACCATAAAAAAGCACACAATGGCATGCAATGACAAGAACAAATCAACCTCTTTCAGTAGTTAATCTCAATGTAAATGGCCCCAGTTCCCCAAGTAAAAGGCACAGATTGACAGAGTGGATCAAAAACCAGAATCCAGCAGTCTTCTGCATCCAACAGACTCATCAAACAAAAAAGAAATCCATAAACTAAAAATCCAAGGATGGAGCAAAATATTCTATGCACTGGGAAGCTGAAAGCACACATACTTAGTAATTTTACTCTTAGACACAGTAAATTTCATGATAGAAGATGAAAAGAAATTCACTACATATTAGTTTAGGGAACAATTTCATGGGAAGAAATAACAATTGTCAATGCATATGCACTGAATATTGGAGCACATAACTTTGAAAAACAAATACTGCTGGACATAAAATGTCAAATAAAGACCAACACAATCCAGTCATAGTGGGAGACTTTAATACCTCAGTTGCACAAAAAGAAAGCTAAAGAAACTCAACAAAGAAATATCAGAGTTGAACCACATCTTTAAACAAATGAATAAATTGATACATACAGAATTTTCTAATCCACTACAACAAAATATATTTTTTCTCAGCAGCATGTGGAACTTTCTCCAAAATAGACCACATATAGTTTTAAAATCCTGCTTAAGTAAACACAATGGAATTTAAACCATTCAAACACATTATACAATTTTTGGACACTGAAACTAGAAATCAATGGAAAAAGAAACCATAGAAAATGTATAAACACTGAAAGTAACACCCTCCTGAACACTCAGTGAGTCACACATTTCAAGTAAGAAATTATTCAATTGATGGGTTCAAGTGGCAATGCCTGTGCAACACACTAGCACCCATGGGATGCAATGAAGGCAGCCTTGAGAGGGAGGTTTACTTCAGTCAGTGCTCACATTAGCAAGATGGTGACATCACATAAATAAGCCACTGATGAACCTCAAGATACTCAAAAAACAACAGTCCAAACTCACACCTAATTTAAAGAAGGAAATCATAAGGATCAGCATGGAATTTAGTGAGGTTTAGATGAAAAAAAATGAAAGAATGAATGAGTTAAAAAAAACAAAAAAACTGTTTCTTTTAAAGAATAAAGAATATAGGGATGAAGCCCAGCGTGGTGCCTCATGACTTCATTACCAGCAATCAGGAGGCTGAAACAGAATCCTCGCTGCAAACTAGATGCCAGCCTGGACTACATAGCCAGACCCTGTCTCAGAAAAAAGAAAATTTCCATAAAGAATAAACAAAATAGACAAAACCTCAGCAAAGCTTATCAAAAGGAGAGAAAAGACTCATATCAATCCAATGAGAAACATAAAAGAAGAAATCACCACAGACATTGACAAAATCTAAATTATCATTGCTATATAGTACTATCAGTACTATAAAAAATTGTAATCCAACAAATTCAAGAATCTTGAAGAAGTGACCAGAATCTTAGACATATATGAATTACCAAAATGGAATGAAGAGATACAAAGTTCAGTACAATTTAATAATAAACAATAAAATTGAGATAGTAATGAAAAATTTCAACAACAAAAAGTCCCATTACCTGAAGGATTTATGGCTGAATTCTATATGACCTTCAAGGAGGTTAGAATACCAATACTCCCGTGCTGTTCAGTGACATGGAAAGGGTAGGAATGATTCCAAACTCATTCCTGGAAGCTAGCACCACTGTGATTGCAAAGCCAGGGAAGGATCCAACTAGAAAAGGAAAAACACAGGCCAATCTCCTTAACAAACATAGATGCAAACTCCTTCAATAAGGTACTGAAAAATAGAATGGAAAAAATTGTCAGAGAATCATACTTCATGACCACATAGATTTTTATCCCAAGGATTCAAGGATGGCTCAATATATGCAAATCTATAAATGTAATAAGCCACATAAACAGAAGCAAGAAAAAAAATCTCACGGTCCTCTCAATAGAGGAGGAAAATGTTTTTGAAAAAATCAAAATGTATCTCTCATCATGTACTAAACTAAAATCACAATGGATCAAAGATCTAAATAATGCAACAGAAATCTTTTATGCGCTGGAAGATAAGGTAAATAAAACACTTGAAGTCATATACATGGGAAAGAACTTTCTGAACAGAACCACAGCTGCAGAAAAACTACCATCAGAAGCTAACATGTGGGATTATATCAAAATAAAGGAATTCTACACAGCAAAGAAAACAACTAACAGAGTGAAAATTCAGTCTACAGAACAGGAAAAAAATTTTGCCAGCTACACTTCAGGCAGAGAAGTAATATCTAAAATATATAAAGAACTCAGGAAAGTTATATCCCCATAATAAAAGACTCAATCAGTTGAAATGACTAGACACTTCTGAAGAAAAACAAATGCAAGTGGCTAATAAATGCATGAAAAACTGCTCAACATTGCTGGCAGTCAGAAAAATGCAAATTTAAACAATACTGAGATTTCACCTTCATCCAGAACAAATGGCAATATCTGGAAAACAAATAATAAATAATGCTGGGATTGTGAGGTTAAAAACTCTCCTACATTTTTGTCAGGAATGTAACTAGTGCAACCATCACGGAAATCAGTACAGAGATGCCTAAAAAAAAAAAAAAAAAACTGAAAAAAGAAATTCAATTTGACTCATGTATTCCACTTCTTTTGATCTTCTAGAAAGTCTTAAAACCATTCTATTATGGAGATAGACGTATATCAATGTTTACAGGAGCACATTTATAATAGCCAAATCTTGGAAGTAGCCTATATTCACCCACAAACAAGTGGATAAAAAACTGTGATACACACACACACACACACACACACACACACACAATTGGAATACTACTCTGCTCTGAAGGCTAAATTTGAACCATTTGTCAGAAAATGGGTATACCTTAAAAACATAATATTAAGTGAAATTAAGTCAGATACATAAGTATGAACATGGTATGCTTTTACATGAGAGGTCCAAAGTATACATTAAAAGCAAAATAAAAGACAAAAGGAAAAAGATCTACTTCAAATTGAAAGGGGACTACAAAAGTAAGTGGGAAGGAGGGGAAAAGAATGAGATGGAAAAATTTAACTCAGATGTCACATACATGAACCACACATCCACGGTGAAAACAATCATTAGGTATCACAAATATGTACTAATAAATAAAAATTAAAAACAAAGCAAATTGCCTGTCATACCAAGGCATAGACACTAACAATAGGTATGAGATTCTACTATTAATAAATATAGAAAAAATTTAACTGTCATGTTGTTGTTTTGATATGCTCTTGGAAACCTAAAATGACTGAAATATCAGTATTCATAGATTCTCATAGATTTATAGATTCTCTGCATAATTTAATTTGTATGTCTGCTGTATCCTTCATGACATAAACCTAACATTCAGAAAATGACCACCTTTTCCTAATTTGCTGGAAATAGTGTTGTAAACTGAAGTTTTGATGGAAAAAATATATATACACACTACATATATATACACATACATACTATATATTATAATATATACATAAATATTGAAAATATATCTATACTGATAATGTGCATATATATATGTACAAAGGAAATATTAAACATGATTCACAGTACATCATTAAGAGATAATTTTCCACATTTTATTGTGATTATAGATCTGTCTCATATTTAATACTTTAGTTAGGTCATACCCATCATAAGAATCTCACCATAAATGAAGATATTTCCACCTTGGAATTCTGTTTTTCTAGTGTATTTGTATGTGTGTGTGTGTGTGTGTGTATGTGTGTATGTGTGTAGGAGTTGAAAGTGCAAAGAGGTATCCTAAATGTTATTGGGTGAAATGTTTAAAAATCTTAGACATACAAAAAATGAGTGAATAATTTTCCAATAAAATATGCTATATACAAAGAAATGAAAGATTTTATGCCAAAAAGAAAAAAATATCTTGGAATTAAGCATAGGAAACAAGTGTCATATTGTTATTCATTACAAGCATTCCACACTTACAGATTCAGGTCAGTTCTTGTGACTAGGTCATTAAAGGAACGGGTGGCTAACAAGGAATCATGTAGTTATGCGCATTACAATATTCAGAACAAAGAAATGATCAAAGGGAACTCAAATTTTGTGACTTCCCTTTCATTCGCATAAATCTTACATTCAGTACTGTAATGTATAACAACATCAAGCTAAAGTTACCGTATTGTACAGTATAGTGTAATCAGAAAAGTTACAGTGCTGTATGAACAAGATGCACAATATTGTACATAAAAAGACACTGAGGCTCTATCAGTGAGATATAGGGAGTGGTACAAAGGAAAAAAAATGGGTTGCAAGTCTGAGTAGCAGATTGTAAGTCCAAAGAACATACCTCAGTCTTATATCCGAACATTTGTAAGCAGGTAGTTTGTTATACAAGGGACATCTGTGTATTTTTGGATGCCGTCAGTACACTAAAGCCAATTGTAAGAGTACCAAAATCCATAGGGATTTTGGGGACACTTTCTCATAGACTTAACCTTTCAGCCTTTGCTCCTGTCTGGAATATAGACATTGTTGGTTAGCTCATTAGCTAATTAGAGAGTTGGTAGATGTTCTTCTTCTCTGTACCAAATATCAACAGAAGCTAAATTCAAAATATCATAGAAAGATTAATATAGCCTTCTAACTTGAAACACAAATGGTAGTTTTTTTCCAAAAATATTAACTGATATGGCCCAACTTAACAATGTGAAATACTGAAACAAGAAAAGAGAAAGTAAAGGAGTAAAAGAAAAAGGAACAAAAAGTAGGAAAGAATGGCAATACGGGAGGGAAGGACAAAGAAGAGAGGAAAGAAGTGCAGTGAATGAAAGAAAAAAGAAGTAAAGAAACCGGTGAGTTATACTAACAGTTACTTTTATTATGCCAACAGTCGTGGCTTAAATATGAGTAAATGATAACATACTGAGTTTTCTTGAGTGCACAATTGAGGAATTTGAAACTTCTTTTCAAATCCCAGCTGTATGAACCTTTATCCTTCCTGAGGTAAATTAATTATAGAGTATGTGAGGGTCTTTCAGGTGAGACCGTAAAACCAAGGTCTTGTCTGCTTTGTGTGGTTATTAAACATCCCTTGGCACTATTATACAGAGCTAGAGTTAATCCTGGTGTGACCTTGATCAAACATTTTTATTCTTTTCTGTCTGTGGATTGTAGCAAGCTCCCCTGGCAGATCATTTAACGTTGTATTGTGCCACTGTCACTTTTACACGTTAATAAGCCTTTAAAATTCCTCATATCAATTACCACCGGAAACATGCGCACATTTTACCAGTTTCTTATGCAGCATTTTAAATCGTGTTTTAAATGTTACATATGTAGGGGAGTATATATATACATATATATGTATATATATACATATATATATTATCCATCTATGCATATGTATATTTCACATCTAATATGACATTTGATACATATATGTGTTATGTGTAGCACATAAAGTACTGGCTTTTCCCTAATTAAAATATACTTTGATTCATCATTGAAGTTGCTTGTTCTATAGCTTTGTAGTTATGAAGGTTAGTTACATTAGTTATTTTTTCCAAATGTGAAGTTAACACACAGGATCTAAGAAGACCAATATCCACATATTTAAAAATTATATTTCTACCCTTAGAATAATTGAGTGCCTTATTTTAGAAGAATATTGAGTGTGTTGCATAATAGGTGATCTATGATCAGCAAATCTATAATTTTGGGCTCTAGCCAAGTTTAATTTTGTCAAATTTAGAAAATATAGACTATTTGCTTAATGTAGAAAAATTAAATCGCAAAATGTATGCCTGTGGCCCATGAAATATGATATTTTATCAAGCTACATATGGTTTAATGGCTACTAAATCAATAAAGTTTTCAGAAGTTCATCTATTCATTTATCAAATCAGATTAGATGTCTACTTAATTTATTTGAATAATTATAAATAGTATCTATTAAAAGGAAAAATACAACCTTGCACAAAAGTCTCTTAAGAATGGTTAATTCTTTTGGTGGGGGAGACAGAGTGCTGGAAATTAAATCCAGGGCCTTGACTGGTCAATTTTTATATTTAAATCTCTCATATGAAAAAGACAGTTTTCAAGTATCTAACAAAGATTATAAGATATTTTCCACAAATTTGCTTCCTTAGTGGTCATTCAACAATGCTTATTAAATTGTTAAAATTAAGATTTAGTGATTTTTCTTCACTGGAGTTGATAAATGATGGGCTTAGTAGGATTTAACTTATTTTAGATACATCTTTCATATTTTCTTTAAAGTTTCATTTTTCTCACTACTAGCCTAGAAAGGGGTTCAAAAGAAGTTTATGGGTTAGTTATATATTCACACTGGCAAATTTACTAGGACATTTTCAAATTGTAATATATATGGACTCAAGCTTCATTCCCTTGTAATCTCTATAATTTACATTAAAAATGAAATTGAAACTATTTCGTTAAAGAAATAATATAATGAATGATGCTTGCTCAAAGGCTAAAAACCTCTGGTCTGATGGTTTATGCTCTACTGAAGTATGATAGAATTAGAGTCTCTAGGTGTGGGGTCAGATAGACAAACTAAAGGTAAATCTAACGCACTCATGTAGCTCAGTAAACTCCCAGCACCTCAGTCAGTATTTCAGTCCTGTGTTAGAAGGAGACCGTATTTGCGCTTCATTAACTCATCTGTTCTGCTTCACACTGCATTATCATAAATCTCAGGGTAACTAGGAGTGACAGAATGAGTACATAAATGTGGCAATTGTTTGGTGATTCTATTTAAAACAGGAAACTCTTGAAAATTGAATGGAACACACTTAAACTCTCCAGGCAATAAGTGGAATTAGACCCAATGTCCTTCCCAAACAAGTAACATAGACTAGAATGCAAGGAGATCCATGTATGCTCCAGACTTATTGACCTTCTCAGCGAGAAGGACAAGGACGTCTTTTGGAGGTTCTCTTCATGATTAAATCTTGTAATAGCATGAAGTAGCTGGCATGTTTACTCAGCATACTATCCAGCATACCATAAGCACTTGTGAAAAAGCAGCCATTAAAAAAGATAGAGATAATGGTGGAAAGATCAGATGAATTAATAAGTAAGTTTCAAACCAGCTGTATCTTTGACCTGGATAGTTTTCCCCAGATACCCCGGGCAATAATCACTGAGCTATCTCCTTGTTTCCCAAAGTGTCATTTTCCTATATGGCTTTTTATGATATATTTATTTAAATTTAAACTATATACTTCTTTATATTCTTTCCTCCATCTCTGCTTTTTCTCTGACATTTATCATTATTCGATGTACTAACCTCTGCATTTGCGTGCATATATTTTCCCTAAAGATTAGAATGCAAGCTTCATCAGAAAAGGGATTTTTTTTTCTTGACGGTGAGCATACATCCCCCATGCTATTTGATGTACTCATTATTTAAATAAAAATTTTGAAGTCTTCAATTCCAGTGGTGTTTGTCTATTAACCTTTCACCTGTTCAGATGAACTGACTGATTGTGATGCCCTCCTTTTAGGAGTACACATATTGGAGATGGCATTGTCTGCAGGGAAAATCAGCATCCTTATTATCCTATGTGCTCTTTTTATCTCTGAGAAGTTTCCTGAATTTGAAGTCAGTTTTCTCATGAATTAATATGACTAATTGAGTAAGATAGCTAATTGAACTTTCTTTGGATTACAAAAGCATATATTATGATCGAGACTTCGTGTTCCCCCAAAATTTACACGTTGAAGCCCTAACCCTCAGTCTTCAGTGTGAGAATATTTCGACGTAGAACCTTTGGGAAGTGATTAGCTTTAAATATTGTTGTGCTTGTGGAAGCTCCATGATGACATTAGCACCTTTATAAGAAGAAAGGAGAGAGATCTTTCTGTCCACCAGAATGTAGCAAACAAAGTCCACACACACTCACAGAAAAGGGCAGTGGTCTTCAAGCCAGGAAGAGAGCTTTTGCTCTCCTGATCTTATATCTTCATCTTGAGCTTATATCTCATATCTTGATCTTGGACATTCCAGGCTCCATGATTGTGAGAAAATAAATATCTGTTATTTAAATTGCCCAGTATGTGTCATTTTATTACAGTAGCCCAACAGACTACAGTAGCATGTTATATAAATTTTCATCTTCTAACATGATTAATCATTTCTAAATTTATTTTTTACAGATAATACACAACTGGGTGTTACATTAAAACCCACTTCGGCAATCTGTTTTAATTGGTATATCTAAGCCCTTCAAAATGAGTGTGATTATTGATACAGGTATATTAATATCTACAATGTTTATGAAAGTTGTATGTATGTAGTTGTTTTGTTGCTTTATTCTCTCTCTTTTCTGCTGTCTAATGCTTTCATTGAGTGTTACATAAGATTCCACTGTATCTGTTTTTCTGTGTTTGTTTGTTTGTTTGTTTTTATTTTGGTACTGGGAATCGATCTCTGGACCTTGCTCTTGCCAGGCAGGCGTTTGTGCCGCTGAGCTATATCTCCGGCCCTGTCAGTAATAGTCTTAAAAATGTAGCAGAAAATCTAGAGTTCATAGTATATATTTTAAAATTAGTATCTTTTAGCCTGTCAGTAATAGTCTTAAAAATGTAGCAGAAAATCTAGAGTTCATAGTATATATTTTAAAATTATTTTAATCCATTCTCTCCTGACACTCTATGGTACTGTTTTAAATGTGATGTGGGTAGCTAATAAAATATTTCTAATTATTTCTTCTCCTTCTTATAGCATAGTTATTACTCATTTCACTTATCCATTTTGTAATCACCCAATGCTGTAATACAATATTAGTACTTTGACAAACAGCTATCTTTTAGATCATTGAAGAGTATTTAAAAAAAATTACATCTCTTTATCAAGATTTGCTCCCCCTCAGTTATTTTTCTTTTTATTTAATTATAGCTTTTCAACTTCATCATTTTCCTTCTCGAGCAAGAGCTTTTTAACATACAATATAGGACAGGCCTTCTTCAATATACTGTTTCAGTTTTGTCTGAAAAGTCTAATTCTCCTTCATTTTGAAGGATGTTTTTATGGATACAGAGTTCTAGTTTGATAATATTTTCTTTTTTAACATGCGAAATACTTCATACTTTACTGAGTAGTTTGTGATAGAAATCGGGTATAATTTTTGTACTATCTTGTTCTACGTGTAGGACTCTCTGCACCTCCTGCTTTGTGCAGCATTTCTTCTTTGTCTTTGGTTTTCTGTAGTCTGAACATGTGGATTTTTGGGTTTTTAATACATCCCCTATATTTTTCCTGTCATGTCATTTATTTGAAGGATTCAAGAACATTTGTTCATTTTTTTTTTTTTTGGCTTTTTCTTGTTGCAATAATGAGAGTAGCACTTCTAAGCTCTTTACATGCCATAGCTTAATTTAAAAAAATAGCCACAAAATGCTGAATAGAATTATGTTCATGCCTCACATATCACAAAAGGAGAGAGCTCACTGTTCTTATTTGCCGACAATGAGCATTCTGTAATGAAAAAAGCTCATAACGTTGTAACACTTAATACTGAACGATTTTTATTACAGAAACTAAAGTGTTCTTTAAACAGCCTTTTATGAGTTTCCAAACATTATTTTATAGAAAAAATGCATTACTAAGATGATGATAACTTTATACATAAATGAAGTAGAGATTCTATAAAAACAGTTGAAACTTAACACCACAAATACTTAATACTTCTTATTTACTACTATATACTATTCATGTGTCCATTTGTGTAGCAAAATTTACCATATGGTGAACATACATCTATACACAACACACATTTTCTTCCACATTCAAAACAACTGGTATTCAAGTCCTATTCTGTATCAGGATAGAATTATCTTAATAACTATATTGAATTATTATCTTATCTTAATTATTATCTTTAATTATTATCTTAATACCTATATTTAGCCAACAGGCATCTGAATTTGCTGAAGCACTGTCTGGCTGCATGCCTCCACTCACCACGAGTCACTGCGTGGCCTAGAATGTTCCCAATGCAGGACAGCAATGATCGTGCAAATTTTATCCCAGAATTCTGGGTACTGTGAACCTCAGAAGTGTAATTTAACAAACATTTACTTGAAACCAATAGTTTTACTCTGTATAGTTTTTCTAATGTTTTATTTAATAATTTAGACATTTATTATGAATTACTACAAATATTTCTAGAAAGAAGGAATCTGCTACAAAAGCACTTATTTAGTTAAATTCCTTCCTGCCTTCCCTCTTATGAGATGCCCGGACATAGCACAGATCTCGACTTCCTTTTACTGTGTAATCAGTGTACTTGCATATTCTTACATACAATTTCAGTGGAATATTTACTTGGCACATTTAAGAAATTGTCAAAAGAAAACAGAAATTAAGAGATTGGTGTTGTATTTTTTCCAAAATTGTATTTACATGTATTCCCAGAATATTAGGAGTAAACTTTTGCTGAAATAGTATTTTAACTAATTAAGATAATCTGGTTTTTCTTTGAAATACCTAAGTGCTGATTTCATGTTGTTTTTTTTTTTTTTTTTTTTTTCTGAGTGAAACACAGCTTTGTTTTTCATTTTTCTCAGCAGTGTGTTCAGTGCTAGAAAAATTTCAAGCCAGAAAGTTTTCCAGTTGCTAAAACCTTTTTGCCATGTGTAACTGGTTCATCTGCTTTGGAAAAGTGTACTTTAAAAACATTAACACTGTGAAGCACACACGGCATTTGCTATTCAGAGAAAGACTACAAGCTGACAATGACCAAAATCAGAATTTTTTAAAAAATTTGTGAATGTTCAAGTGAGTTTTTGTTTCTGTAAATGGCAGTTTATCTTATGTCATAACTATTTTAGAGATGAAAGGAATCTTTCCAGTTTTCCTTCTATCATGTATCTACAAAACAGAGAGGAAATAAATCAAAATTAAATTTAAAAAGCAATGTAATTTGTGTCTATTTTTATGTAAACCTATTTCTATAGAAATCTATTTCTATCTAAATTTATTTCTTATTTATTTATCTATCTTGAATAGGTAGTTTATATTTCTTTGATTCCCAAAGTAAAATTAACTCTACCTCATTTCCATAAAATATTAGCACTTAAGAGTGTGATACTAAAATATATTTCACGATTTCATGATTTTCTTGTAACATTTCTAGATTCCTGTCTTTTCAGCATTTTCCTTTTTAAGAATTAGAAGACTGAGGGGAACAGGGAGCCTGTGAGTGGTAGTGTGTGTGAATGTCTAGTTCCCAAAGAACCTGAGATTTCTCTATTATGGTTCAGTGCTTGTAAAAGAGAAAGACACATGTTCAACAATGTTAAACGAGGATTTTAGAGCAAATAGCTTTCTGACGCCCTGAGTACCTTTGGGAAAACTGAAGGAAAGAGAAGTAATTAGTCGTATGCACATTTCTACGGCAGAGATGTTTTGTCTCTCTGTGGTGCTAAAAGGAGTAATATATGGGCTCAGTTATACATACGTTTTCTTATTAGGGCTGAGATGTAAAGAGACATTTGGGCTATATACTAATATTATGATATCAAGTGGCAATCTATTTAAGAATGTTCAATTATATGGAGATGAAAGGATTTACTGATGTAAAAGCAACAGATCTTTCTTTCAAATAAACTTTTAGTAAATCTATTTCTCGCTATGATGGAAATGAGGGAGTTAAAAATAAGTAAAAACTTACAGTAAAACATTACTGGAAATATTGATTTACATTTGTCTGATGGTCTTACACAGAGTAGTGGGATGTGGGTGTCTTTCTAAACCACTTACCAATAGAACTTCCTGCAGAGCGCAGCAGCTTGAAGGCGGCCAGGACTCAGCAGGGGCTCGGGAAGTCAGACTGCCCGATCGGGGTCTATGCATGATGCTGTTATCATAATGCGCAACAGGAACTTACCCCAGGGGATAAGAGTTCAGCTATCCTGTGTGCAATGTTTGTTCTATGAATAAGCATTGAAGTTTCAAGGTAGTACTGAATCCCTTGACAGAGACGGAGTGAAGCACACCCAAATAAAACTGTGAAATGGGAAAAAATGCACCCTTCTATTCTTTGCTTAAGTTCCTAAAAGACTCGCGTGGGAAGTATATATTTCACTGGCCTATCTTCTTCTAATATCTGAGGACAGAGTAACTTCTACATGCACAAATTACACAGTGTGGGGGAATTTAAAGATACTGTCAGACTCAGAGTGACAGGAACTAAATAACACAGACTAGTTTCTTTAGTCTCCTTAGAAAGTGCTTTTGGCATGTGATTGATAGATACGGTGCTAAAACTGCGGGAAGTTCTAGTTAAAAATTTAGATATAAACTCTTATCTTCTTCTTCATACCCAAAACATATACAAACAGAAACAATGGGGTCTCCAGGGCTCTCCTAGTTCTGCATACTAAAGGGTGGAATTTGTTGTCCGGAAAGGGCCCTGTAACTTAAACCTCTTATTAGCTGCTCTGAGCCTGGGTAGAAATCTTTATTAAAGATGAAATCAGTAGATTTAGTGTTTCTGTTTTAATATTGAGATCTGTGATCCACTTTGGCTTGAGTTTGGTGCATGGTGATAGGCTTGGGTCTATTTTCAGTCTTTGGCAGGTAGCTAGCCAATTTTCCCAGCACCATCTATTAAAGAGGCTATTGTTCTTCCCGTGAGTTTGTTTGGCCCCTTTATCAAAGATTAGGTGGCTGAGTGTGTTTTTGGTTGTGGCTGTTTCTTCCAGTCTGTTTCAATGTTCCTCAGGTCTGTTTTTTAGCCAGTACCAGGTTGATTTTACGACAGTACCTTTGTAGTATAATTTCAGATCAGGGACTGTGATTCCACCTGACTTGTCCTTGTTGCCTAGGATTGCTTTTGCTATACTGGGTCTCTTCTGGTTCCAGATGAATTTAAGGCATGTTTTCTGGAGATCTGGTAGTTATACTAATGGTAGTTTAATGGGAATTGCATTGAATCTGTACAGCAGTTTTGGTAGTATGGCCATTTTCACAATGTTGGTTCTTCCTATCCATGAGCAAGGAATATTTTTCTATTTATTGAAATCTTCTTCCATCTCTTTTTTCAGAGTACTGTACTTTTCACTGAAGAGATCTTTTACTTCTTTTGTTAGATTGATTCCTAAATATTTCAATTTCTTGAATGTTTGGTTTCCTCAATTTCCCTCTCAGTCTGTTTGTTGTTTGTGTATAGGAATGCTATCGATTTTTGGGTGTTTACTTTGTATCCAGTTACACTGCTGAATCTGTTGAGTAATTCAAGGAGTCTTCTTGTGGAGTTTTTGGGGTCTTCCATGTAAAGTAGCATATAAATTCTGAGGTAGGGTAGACATTGTGAAATGATAGGAAAACGCTCAAGGGTAAAGGGCAACTGGGATGTGGGAAAAGAGAAGGGAAAGAGAAATTTTGTATGTATGTATATACAGGATAGTTAACATAGTTGTTCTACTGTTTTCTATTTTTTTACTGAAAGAAACTGTTATTGAGTCCTTGATTGATCAATATTATATATCTCTATGTGTTTTCATGAGAAACCACTTTGAAGATATCAATATGTAACGCAACAAGCATTGTTAATTTCCTACCACTGTGTTTGTAACTCTGTCCTGTTCTTTTGCTATTTTGTAAAAGGTTGTCTGTTAATATTTTCCTCCTTTTATTTTTAAAATAAAAAAAGATTAAATCATACTTATAAATTTAAGTTATTGAAGCCATTCATACTTCGTTCATTGGATTTTACTTTTATTTAATTCAGGTCTGATTGCATTTGCTAAGATTAGAAATACTGTATCATTTGTACCATTGCTGTACTGCACTCTATGTATGTATTATTTACAAATATTCACCTCAAAATTTTTAAGTCTATCTATGCTATACAAAATAACATAGGGTGTGTGCTTAGTAAACAATACCAATTAACAGTTTCATGTTATTTTCACTTATATTTTGGGATTTAATAGACTAATAGAAAATATAACTTCTCTGTTTCTATTACTTAAAATCTGTTTAAGAACAAAGATGCTATCATGACTTTAATTATTATTATATGCCATTTTATCATTATTTGCATATTGTATTGTACAAAATAGCTATTATAAAAATTATTACAATTTTGCTCCAAACAATTGCTGAAATTTCACTCTGAACAGGATAAAATATAAAAAGGATGAATATTCCTGTATTTTAGTATGGAAGAAAATGGATAAAATTATTATGTTTCTAGTATTTTACTGGTCTTTTACGTGTATATATTATAGCTCTTCCACACATTGTGCTTTCTGATATAAATGTTTTACCCTGTCCTTATTTCTTTTCCTTGTCTCTTTGATCACTTCTGCCTCTCCAATTGAAACTATCATTGATAATGACAACACTCAAATATGTAAATTATTTAATGTTACCTATTTGTACCTTAATTTATGCAAAAAGTTATATAATTTAAAAGTATTCTACATGTCCTAGTTAAGTCCCTTTGCTGTATTTTCCAGCTGGAGCAGCCCTGCTGCAGACCTGCTATGCTGTCTGGATCTTTGGGATGAACTTGGGCTCCTCCATCACTGCTGCCCATCCACATTTCACTCCCCCAGAAGCTCCCCCATTTCTGTTGAGGCTCTCAACTGTCACTGTACTCACAAGTAAATCCACACCAGGAGGTGACTACCATCTTGGAGGAATTCCTCTGCCCTCCTCCTCTCCCCATAAACGATGTTTTAGAGATGTAATAGCTTTATTTGGGCTCTTTTGAGACATCCATGTAGGCTGAAAATTTCAGATTTTAATGCACCAGCATAATACACTTTCTTGTGTGTTTCTTCCACCTTTGTTTCCTGAATTTTCTTACTCAGTCCATCTATGGGACTTTATGTCCCAGTGAAGGGTTGATAGCCCATAAACTTTCACATCCAGTTCACATTTTTAAGGTACTCAGTCTAATAAATTTAATAGCAAGAGTTATCTCAGAAACCATATGATCAGAATGGACATTTAGAATTTGTGAAGAAATGTCAAGTCAGTATGGACATATTCTCTAGCATAATTGTTGCTAACATTTTACTTATTATTAATTATTAATTGGGATAAAGTACAGGTGAGGGGTGATCTAGAAAAAGCAATGACATTACTTCTAGGCTACTGTCCAAAGTATAGGTATGGCTCAGTACTTTTATGGGATCTCAGATAGAGATCTTTCATAGGTATAGACCTAGATATATATAGAGAGAGATATAGATATAGATGGATATGTATAATATATATGTATGTATATGCAATGGTAATGGTAGTGGTAGAATAAACTAATTGATAAGGAACACTCATGTGAACTTGATGAAATAGTCTCTAAAAAAAATCTACAAGGTGTAGTCCTACAATCTGAAGAACCAGTGCCTTAAATCTTGAATATAAAGTGGGCTTTTGGTGAATGAGATGCTGATGTCAGAAATCCCCTTGATCAAATATTGAGAAAGGACTTGGGTTTGTAGGGATATATTAATAAACTTACTGCAGAAAGTAAGTTCTCACCCATGTTTTGTGGGTCTTCTGAGAAATTATTCTTTCACTAAGGCAGCATGAAATCCCTAATGAGGTTGTTTTCAAAATATTTGAGGAGCTCACTGGTATACGACCTTTGTAAGCCAAGACTGAAAGTTAGAAAGTCTGCTGTGGAATTGTCTCATGCGAACAGATAACAAGACTCTAGAATGTTCGAAACTTGGCAGAACATGTTATTACAAACAAAGTGAATGGAATTACTGTAATAGGTGTAGCAACCTGACAGTAAAGATGTCTCAATCTCCAAACCACAATTAGATCATTTATCCTATGGACATTTGAATAGGTGGTTCCTCAATGTTTATAAATAAATTATAAGTAATTAAAAGTTTGCAAACTTTTATTATAATGTAAAGCATTTAACCTTTTCTCAATGTGAAGACCTAATCTTAGTTCATGAGTCCACAGTGTATTGACTTAAGGAGCAAGAACCTCACCTTAAACTCAGAGTACACAGCTTTACAAATGCATCTATTCAATAATCCTTTGGTCATGCTCTAAAGCTACTGCAGCCATTTGCTCAGGAAATTGTTCACTGAGAAAATGGGAGACCTCAGATAATTTGAATGCACATTGATATAATATTTGAAAAGTAATCAGCACCCTACAATTCTATTGAAGTTCTTGAGCCAAATGGGGGTAATAGAAGTAAAAAATGAATGAGATAGCCCAAGTCCATCTCACAGGGCATTCAGTGCTTCTGGGGAATTTGAATATAATTTCTATTTTAATTTGATTTATTATGCTTAAAAGCTGGCAGAACTTTCATAATGTTTCTCTGACCAGTGACATTACAGTGATTATTGTAGAAATATAAAAATGGAACCTTCTGAAACAGTCCACTTCACGTCCATATCCAATAGTACAATTCAGAGGGAGTGTCTGATCTAAAGAGGAATTTCAGGTATTAGTGTCAGCATCAATTATTTTGGCATTAATGATGTAAGGGTGGGAGTCTGTAGCATTTCCCCTTTGCATTTTTCAATTCATGAGTTTGATCTTAGTGTAAAAGGATAGAGCATGGTGGTGGATGACAGGCCACTGTCGAAGACCATTTGCAGCTTCTGGTTACTATCGACACAGTTCCTAAACTTGCTATACAGCTCTTAGTTTAAAAAAGTTGTATTTCTCAAAAAGAAGACCTCAGATTAGGTTTCTGATATGTCAGAAACAAAATACTTTTTCTTATTCCAGAGTTTTATTAACAATCTTGATTTCTGTTGTCATATAATCTATAAGGATCTTGATCACTTTGACCTTCTTTGTAACATCACTCTTTCGCTATATTAAAGACATCATGATACTCGAGTAGGCTCACAGCAAGTTCTAAGCATCCTACGTGCCCTGCTAGGATACATACATGATAAAATGGTAAATAAATAAGAAAAAGATTTGATAGGTACTTGTACATACGGAGAAGTCCAGTGAATTGGAGTATTTCTGAATATCTTTGCTAAGTTTAGAAGAAAAAGTATTGTGTCTCCCCTTAAAATACATCATTGGGTGGAAATCCAATTTCAGAAGCTGCATGAAAATACTGTACCAACATTAAAGGTCCATTGCTTGAATGTGATGCAGAGCAAGGTAGGATTCTGCAGTAGGTGCAGGCTGTAGTGTAAACTATTCTCTTTGGACATGAAATTAGAAGTAGTCAAGTAATGCTATAAACACCCTCATTGGTAAAGATGAACATCCACTAAGGAGATTTTCTAGAATGTTTCTGTACAGATGTTGAAGGTGAAAAGGCAAGGTCATGCCATATGTGTCAGAGGGCTAATGTCCTTTCAATACATATGCACACACATACATACATGTATGCATATACATATATACACACACATCACACATCACACATCACACATCACACAACTTTTAGTGTGTCCCTTGCTTTAAATAAAGATCAAGTGCCAGACCATGGGACTCCAGGTGATTATCCACTCGGAGCTATGTATTATCAGAGCTTACAAGCATATTGTCAGATAACTTGCAGTATTCCATTTTCAAATGGAAATCATTTGTTATGATAGCCCAGGAATAAAAGTACAGTAATGTACATAAGTGAATGGTTCAAGTACTTTCATATCTGCCAGAATTCCTGTTTCACTGAGAATTCTTTTAAAAACCATATCTATGGCCATCTGACAAAAGAGAAAATAAGTCAGATCTTTTGCATGTAGTTGTCATTATAACATCAGTAGTGGCTACAAGTGGAGCACTGTCTTCTAAGTAAGAAGAGAGGAAAGTAGCCCAGAAAGTTGTTCATTTCATTCCAAGGGAGACTTGGTCAACCAACTGATACAGTTGAAGTCCTGTGCAGCAATTAATACCTTGATTCATTCATTAGAACAAACCTGAAAAATTGAGAACAAGGTAATCTGGGTAGAACCTATAGCCCTTGACTACTCTAATATTGACTATTGGGCCCATGAAGGGTGGCCATGGATGTTGACAGCTATGAGTGGGCCTAATACCATGTCTTCATATCATCAGGACTGATACAGATACCAATCATCTTAAATTTCTGCAGTGATGGCAGAAGATGAAAATGCTGATTCTTAAATAAGAGTTTATGAAATGATCAGCTATCTAATGGCATTTCAGTTATATGTGCTCCTTTGTCTCTCAGAGGAAGTAGTGGTATTTCCTTTCTTACACTAATACAGAGTCTCACTATATTGTTTCTTTGTTCTAAAGGGCATATAGATTGCCAGATGATGGAGTTGCTATCCTACACATTGTCACATACCAAGGAACACTTTTTCAGGCAAATGGACATGAGATTCACTGATCTGACCTTGCTCTCCCTGAGGTACAATCAATAAACAAGAAGACCCAGCTAAAGTATCAAGTAAAAGAGAAGAACTTTTGATGCTATGCAAGTCACTCAATTCTGTGCCTTCAAATTTATACATTGATGCTCTAACCCCCAATGTGAATATATTCAGAGAAAGAGACTTCAAAGAAGTAACTAACGTTGAATAAAGTCATAAAGGTAGAGTTCTAATTTGATAATACTAGTATCCTTTTAAATGTGTGAGATCTCATTATCTCTGTTACTAAAATATGGGACAAAACAAGAAGGCAGTCACCTGCAAGTCAGGAAGACACCTTCACTGGAAGTAGACACCTTCACTGGAAGTGTCATAAAATGGCCTGTTGATCTGACCCTGAATTTCCCAGCACTCGGAACTATGTGAAATTCTGTTATTTAAGCCACCCACCCTCTTTTATATGTAATGACTTTCCAGGGAAACTACCATACTACCTGCTTTAATGATATAGACACAGTGATCTAATGGCTAGTAGAAAGCACTCCCTCTTCAATGTCTAGAAAGTGTCATATTTGGGAACTCAGTTATGGAGTTTATCTGCCAAATCTCCAAATTTCAACTCTACTAGTTAGAGATTACAGTCTCCAGGGAAAGAAAGTTTCTGTCAGGTTAAATTGAATTGGAAAATATGAGGACCATCTGATCACTCTGATGTTTTGCTGGTGAACCAGAGGCAACTTATAGAGTTAAAAGAAAAAGAAAAAAGAAAACACTATTCAATTCTGATCAATGTAATCTTGCAAAGTTGCTCTCATGCAGTACCAGAGAGGAAAATCTCCACATCATGCGGATTCACTGGGATACTTCTTGGTGGCTTTGGCTCCAGTGACAGCAGTTACAAATGGTTCACTGCACCAGCCATGACACAACTAGGTAAGGGAGCCAAACTTCTGAAGGAGTGAGATTTTGATCACACAACCAAACAGGCAGACTACACCGGCCGAAAAGTGCTGCCAAAGGTTAAGGAATCTGAATACTATTGGTAGAGGGGGAACATGCTGGTGATTAGCAATAGACTGATGAACAGATACCAGACACTTCTTAGAACACTTTTTAGAAGATGGCAATTTTCTATTATTGCCTTGAAGGATTCTACTGCCCTATCTTCTGTGTAACCCCATAACAATTATACTTTTGATTCTAGAAAATATTTAGACACCATCAGATAAAGACTGTTGTGAGTGGCCCACAGTACAATATCAATTCATAGATCCATAAAATTTCCTTGAATTCAGGTTCTGGATCTAATGGAAAAGTTTCAATCAGTCCTACATTTTGTGGACACTACTGCTGCTATAGAGAGCCAGGAGCACCAGAATAGCTGCTCCTGGCATCCTCAGGTGATTCACCAGCAGGACTCCACAGACCTCGAGTCTGCCACACCATGTATACTTGAAAAATAAGCTCTTTTCTCTTTATCCCCTGAAAGTGAGCTTCAGAGAGGTGATAGCTTCATAGAACCTCACAGAAGACAGCTTGACGGAGTGACCTGTCAGCTCGTGACAAATCATTGCTCTGTTTCCTGGGAATGTGCTCCGTGGTGAAGCATGAACATCTATGTGTTGCCCCTGGCCCTGCTTTGAACAGCCCCAAGCTAGGACAGTGTTTTTCCTCTTCCTCATTTCTCCCTCCAGATTGACTCAAAGACAGGTATTACCATAACCTTTGTGAAACCCTATAACTGAGATCTAGGAACACTGAAGCACATGGGCAGCTTATTTTGCCATCCTGGCACTAGCTCCGGTGTTTCCTTCTAAGTACGGATGGTAAGAGTATAGTAACAGAACACCTTTGTTCATCTCCTAACCCTTAAAATTGTCAATTCAATTTAAGTATGTGCTGATATACATTTTATATAACATCAGCATTTTGTGCATAATTAATTAATTGTGCTTTATGCTAGAGTTATTTGTTGCCATTATTAATTAATTTTAGAAATTATTAAATATTTACCTGATAAGCCTAGAAATAGGTCTGAATTGTGGAGAAAGTTTTCTGAACCTTACAGTTGTAAATGCTGCCATTTTAGAGATTATGGACTCTGGAGATAAAAGTAGAGTGAAAAGTAAGTTAAAAAAACATGAAATAAACCTGAACAAGGAGTCAAAATAATAAAGAGAAAAGAAGTCAAATACTGTGGACGTTCTCCTCAGCGTGCAGGTTTGTACAAAATGAAGCCTCACGACCTCCCTCTTTGAGCTTTTATTTACTCCAATGGACCTGTAAATTCTTTCTGGGCACTTTTTAAATGCAAAAGTTCTTATGAACACCCTTTCCAGTTTTATGGAGCAGGACAGTCTTTCTTAAGAACAAAGGGACATCCTTTCTTAAAAACATTTTCTCTTTTTATTCCCTTCCCTTCTCCCTTCTTTCCACAATCTCGTAGCCCCATTCCCTTTTGCAATAAAACAAAAACAAAAAAAGTATCTTCCTGTATGCTATTATCTACCTTTTATCTCAGTTTTTAATTTGTTTAAATGTTGGGATTCTCACACAAGACACATCAAGAAGCAGCCTTTTGTAATGCACTCCTGAAGGATGACAGAGAGGATGTGTCCAAGTTTCTGTTGGAAGGTGAGTCTAATTTAGAGGGTGCTCCTTGCTGACAGTTGTAAAGCTTTCTTCTGTCCTGAAGAGAAGAGAAATGCATAAAGATAATTAGTAAACAATCAGCCGGCAACATAGCTCAGTGGCATAAACACCTGCCTGGCAATCACGAGGTCCTGAGTTTGATTTCTGGTACCAAAAAAAGAACAACAAAAGAAACAATGATGGTTAATCATCTCTCTTTACCCAACTCTTAACAAATCTATTTATTATTTCAATGGCATTGTGTTCTGAATGGGTCCTAGCCTGTCTCCTGTATTTCATTATGCTTGAATAACATCTTTATTACCTGCTCAACTATATCACCCCCAAAACTTTTTTTGGCAAAGACTATATGGTTTTGGATGAAGAAGTCAGAAAAACCCTCCCTGAAAAGGTGACATTTGAGTGGATATATGAATAATGTAAAGGGCTAAGAAATATAAAACGTCAGAAAGTGATTCAAGGCAGAGGGGAAAGCAAGAATTCCCTGAAGCAAGAATGGACTTGGTGTGTTTTAGGAACAACAGAAATTCAGTGTAGCAAAAATAAGCTACAGGAGGTCCATTAGAGCTGAAATATTAGGTGCAATAGAAGGCATTCGACGTTCTACTCACTTTAGCATCTCTAGGACAAAATGCCTCACACCTGAAACTTAAAGGAAGACAGATTCATTTTGGGTCACAGGCTCAGAGCACAGGTTCAGAAAGGGACTGGTGGAGGAAAACTGCTCAAAACATAGTGGTCAAGAAGCAGACAGAGAGAGGAGAGGCCTGGACAGGAATCCACTTCCAAATCAGCCCGTGACCCACCCCTGATTTTGCGGGACATGTTAGACCTAAATCTTATCATGCAGATTATGCAAGATAGATTTTGAAGCACTGTGCTGGCTATGTAGAATGCTGATTTAGTCTGTAGGAAATGACAAGCCATCTCCACTAGGGGACTAGTGACCTCCCTTCTGTCCCTAAAGATAATTCTGCATGCTCAGTGAGGAACAGATTGAAGTAAAGGCAAAAATATAGGCATTCAACGCACGGAGGAAGGTATTCACATGTATCTCAGATCATGGGCAATTATCACAGAATATTAGCCTTGGACATGGACATTTATGGATAAAGCAGATTCTACTTTAAGGATAAATGTGACAAGACTTGCTGAAAAGAGGATATAAGAAGAAAAAAACCAAGTAATTTCAGCCTTGTTGTTCAGGAAGTAAAGAAATGGTTGAACTAAAACCTTAAGATATAGCAGTTTTATGCAGAGGAGAATGGAGGATCATAACTACTGTTTGGACAGTGTAGATTTGAAATGCCTGTTTGATGTTCAAGGGAAGGGCCAATTGACAGCCTCACGTATATCTGATTCATGAGACTTCACAGCTGGTCCATGGACTTGATGTCCTTCACTCCAGAGCTTCCAAAACACACAAAGAGTTAGGGTGGAAAAAGAGGCAGTGAGGTGTGGGTTAAACAGGGCAAATAAATAATTCAAAGAGATTAGCACGGCAGAATCACTGTGGTAAAATACTTATAGAGTCACTTGTAAGAAGCAGTCAACTCTAACATCTTTTCTACAGTGCAAATATTTTTAAGAGGAAAAAACAACATAAATTCAAATTTTACAAAAGAATACCCTGAAAATTTAACTGATGAGACAAATAAAGTATATAATATTTTCAAAATGTGAACTTTACAGACAAAATATTTATGTATTTATAAAATTGCCTAGTAAAACGTTTATGATATGACTCATTTTTCTTCTTAATCATATATCTATTTTTAACCAAATTTAACCTTTCATTCTTTCTGTATTATCATGGACAAAATACAGACCCATTTGAGGGTTAATGGCTTCTTGAATCAAGAATTTAAATGATCCTAGCAATACAAAACAAAAGACTGGGCCTTTCTCAATTAGATAATAGACAGGTAAATATTTTTTTCATAACAAATGTGATGTCTACTGTTATTTAATAAATTTAAAACTTCTAGATTCAAGATCCTCCTATACAATAAAGCACACCATTTTGGATTGATTGGTAAGTATGGCCCAGAATTTTTTTCTTTTAGATGATTGAAAAATACTTAACTAATCTGTTTAAACATAATAATTCAGAATATTTATAAAATAATCTTTGTTATTTTTTGAAAACTATTTACCTAAGTCTAATCTTCAAATATATAATATGTTGTCTATCTTGACTAATATTTATCCTAATCTGTTTGATTCCCCACTAAAATTGATCAGGATATAGAAAGTATGAGAAAGTTCAGGCACTTAAGTGTGTTTTCTAAATATTATACTAGTGAAAGTGCCTACGCTGTTGTAGCAAATGTGCACTTGCTTGTACACTGTATAATGGACCCCCTACATGAGCATGTTACCCTGCTATATTAGACTGATAGAAATGCAAAGATCTATAATGTCTATTAATGTACTGTTAATATCTTTGCAGAGAAGCCTTAAGTGAATGTGACAGTTGATAACAATAATTAACCTTATATTGAACCACTAATTAAACGATGCAGTCGGTATTGGCGTGGAGGTTGGGGGTTCTGAAACTTGCCTAACTTGCTCAGCGATCCTTGTAATTCTTCCTGCCCTATTTTGACATGGTTTAAACTCACTATTATCTTTTGTCAAAGCTACAAGATTTAAATCATTATGTAGAACATTTCTGTATATGCGACACACCTATTTTCATTCCCAAGCAAAATTTTTGTGTACTTCAGCAACTAGGTAAATAAAGTAAAACACAACAAAGAAGTGGCTTCAAGCCTTAATTACCCTTATTTATAGTGATTTATCTATTTTTCTAAATGGATTGGAAACATAAAAGAACATATGTTCTTTGTGAGATTTCCAAATTTTAGGGATGAAATACATTTTCATGTAAAAAGTACTTTTTCCTACAGTGAGTTAAAATAACTATTTGATAAGAAGGTACGAAGGGTTTCAAAGGAAATTATTTGTTTTTAAGTGCTGTGTGCTCTTCATCCTGTTTTCTTGTTGAGCCATTCCATCCCCCCTTCAACCCGGTTCTATCATTTCAATGAAAAACTAGTGACCCTCAAAGTCAGTATGAACATAAACATAATAACGCTAACTCAAACTTACATAGATTTCCACTTTATAACTGTTCCTTCAATGAATTCAAAATAACTTTGCTTTCTTTAGTAGTGAATAAAAAAGCCAAAATGTGTTAAATGAAGAGAAATTAGCAACAAATTACAATTCACAATAAGTAACTGGTATCGGCTCATTGAAAAGCAAGATCTTTCTAAATATGAGAAGAGAATTTTTCTAAAGAATCACTGATTATTAAAAAACTAAGAATTATTATGTTACTGACTATATAATCCATTTCTTCAGAAAACTTAGAAAAAATTATCACTCACTAATTCAAGGAATATAAAGGTTTCCCATGGGCCAAATTCTGCTCTAGGAGTTGGGTAATTATTACAGTTCAAATATACCATGCCTACTATGGTAAGAAATCATAGTGAAGAGGGCAAAATGCATGTGTGACAAGAGACAAGGAGTGAGCTTAAGATAAATGCAGGCAGTAGAGTCACAACCTGACTGTAAATACTCAACTGGATACGGGGGCAGCCTCTAAAGAGCCCCAGAGTTTCCTTTCTCCCGGATATACAATATCAAGTTTGGGCTAATGATTCAGTATCAGAGTGATAGCACATTGCTTCTAAGACTTTAAGAGCTGTCACTTCCGTCTCACTCTGACTCTGACTCAGTTTGTCTCTTTCAGGTCATCTACCGTGTAAGGAAGAGACAGTGTCTGTATTCAATAGATGGAAAAACAAAACAAAAAAACCCGCTGGCATCAACCACAAATGAACTCAAAACAAATTGGTCCCTATCAAGCCATAAGATGACTGGATGCTGGCCAAAATGCAGCTCACAGGTGCTGACTCTAAGCCAGATTCCTGACCCGCAGAAATGGTAGCTAGTGTGTGTGTGTTGCTTTAAGATCATGGGTGTTTTTTGTTACACTGTAAAAGATAATTATTACAGAACTTTTAAATTTTCTACTAAAAGGAGTAACAGGTTACTAACAATTCTTAAGTCAGTAATTAACAAACTCAGAGTTATGAGAATGTTGATGGCAGTGGGGAAACCTGAGTATGAAAGAAGACCTAGGAAGCACAGGTGCACATTACAGAGCAGTCATAGTCGTGAAGGTGAAAAATGAACGTGAACCAGACAAGTGAGGGTAGTGAAATGGAAAAATAAGAAAACTATCAAGAGATATTGAGAAGCTAAAATCATCAAGATTGGAGGATGAAGACCAAGGAAGAGATCAAGGACTGGTTTCCAAGTAAAAAACTGTGTTCCGTGCTGACACAAGGAAGCCGGGAAGGATCAGATTTACTGTTTGTTGTTCTGTTTGTTTCTTATTGTTCTGAAGTTGCTGACACTGATTTATATCACTCAAATGGTGCTGCAATATGGATATTCTTTCCTTCTTTTCCCTGAATTCTCAACCTACGCAATACATGGCTTCAGTTACCACTGGTGTCCCCTAAACATCAGCAATCTTTTCAACTCTTCCTGGCTCCTGCATCTACCTCTGCATGCATGACGACACCAGGTTCATATAATTAGTTTGAAGGTACATGACAGTCTAATGATTTACTTTCTGTAGCTTTGACTTCCCAGTTAGAAAGTTAAATGTTGATAAAGGCAGCATATACCACCTAAAAATGAGAACAGGGATGGAGGAAGTGAGAGAAAACCCTAACATAATTTAGCAGAGAATTTATGTTGTAGTATTCAAGGCCTACAGATTTGTTTTCAAACATTTTGTTGAAATTATCACCTCTCTAAGTAGCTTATTAAGATTTAAAGGTCCTTCCTAATTGCCCTTTCCCCATGAAATCAGTATCAAAGATAAATTGCATGTAATATCCTTTGGAGAACTACATACTGTTGTAATACCCAAGTTTACTTTTTCACTCCCTCAACAATTAATTTTCACCCTATTGGGGACAATATCATCCCTTTTGAGAATTCATAACATTCAAAGTGGTAACTCACACTTAATCAAAAAGGGAAAGTTAGGTGTTTTTCAGTAAATTTCGCACTCTTTGCTACAGAAAAAAGTTTTTATTATATTACAGACATATTTAACAGATCATTTTGACAGTGGTACCACTAAAGTTATATATGTGTGAATAAATTTTGTAAACAAATTTATTTATAAAATTGAAAGCATCAAATTTTGTTTTTACCATAAGAATTCACCACTGTGGTCAGGGAATTGTTACCATCTGATGAATGGTTTAGGGTTGCCTGCCATGGAAGCTTTGCTGCAAAAGGAGCATGATTTTGCATTATTTGTATTGTGACAATCAGATCTGCCCATGCAGACTCTGTGAGAGTCAGTTTGACCCAGATGATATAACAAAAGCATAAGCCTTAGAAGCCAGCCAAAAACAACTGGTGTTGTAATGGATTCACTACTGACATTTAGCAATGCATTCACAAGTCACTTAATTTCTACTACAGTGGCATACTTACTAGCTGGTGAAGAATAGTGTGGTCTCTTCTGGGACAGGTTCTCCATCTTCCAAAATCAATTCGTTGAGAAGTGGCATGATTGTCAGCTTTCTGTCACTGTGACAAAATACATGAGATAAGCAACATATATGAAAGAAAGGCTAATTTTGGCCTGCAGCTTCTGTGGGAATCAATATATGCTTTCTTGGCCATGGTATTTGAGGTCTGTGGAAGCAAAGGCATCATCCAAAAAACATGGAGTGGTAGAAGAGGCTGCAGAAAGGCAGAGAAAAGAGGTTTATATCCTAGCTTGCCCCTAATGATTTAATTCCTATCATAAGGTCCTCCTTCTTAAGATTTTACCACCTCCCACTAGAACCACAGACTAAAGACCAAGTTGTAAACACATGGGCTTTTTTCGAACTTTCCAGTTGTGAATTACTGCAAGTGGGTTCACCAGCCAAATGGTACCCAAAGCTTCCTAATTATGTTACATCTTAAAAATGCCCTTGAAGCCTGGGACCTACATCAGCATATCAGTTCTTCTGGTAGACAATTTCTTATGGTAGACAATAGACAATTTCAATAGTAGTTTTAGAATTGCAATTAGAAACTAAAAATGAAGACAATAATATCCAATATAACAACCACTGGTGAATTCCTACCATCTTGTTTAGTGAAGCTCTGTATCATTTCTAATTTTTTTATTTTTATTTTTTTATTCTGTTTAATGGTTTGATCAATCTTGCATTCTTACATCTGGTAATTTGAGCAACTTCAATGAAGGTAACAATACATAATATAACAACCACTGTTAATTCCTTTTATTTTGTTCTGAAACCCTGTATCATTCTTATTGTTTTTGCTTAGTTTTGTTCTTGTCTATGTTGTAGATTTTCTGCTATTGTTCTTTGTTTATTATTCTCTTTAAAAGAAAAAAGAAAAAAAGAAATGACAATGAAAAAATAAAAGCTCTACCCATGTGATCAAAGATAGTTAAACCGGGACTAGGGGTAAAGCTCAGCAAAATAAGTGCCTGACTGGCAAGTGTAAGGTCCTGAGTTCAATGCCCAGTACCAAAAAAAAACCAAAAAACAAAAAACAAAAACACAACAACAACAAAACACAAAGAAATAAAGATATTTACACTGTATACCTGAGAAAGAATATATAATATAACCAGGTCAAGTTTGTAAGCTATATATTAGCAATTTTGTATACATTCACTCATTCAACAAATGCTTATTGAGTGACCTATGATTATGAAGTTCATCTTGGGCTTGAAGGTTAGAAAAATAGAAATAAAAACACTGGCTTCCATGAGCTAAGGGAAGTACATAGGAAGCATCACGTGGAAACTGTGACACAGAGGAAAATTTCCAGTATCCAGGAGTAATGTACCTGCATGGATATCAGGCACATGGAACCAAGGAAGCAACAGTACAACTCCCCTATGACTTAAAGCAGAGCCATACTGGAGAAAGTCCTACATGTTCTCCCTCCCTGGAGAGGTTGGGATCTTCCAGTTACTAATCCTGCAAGGTGAGGAAATTTGAAACTCTATCTCATAGATTTAAAATGTTAAGTAAGCCATTACTATTATGATTGAAATAAATTGGTCATATTAGTTATTCAGCCACATTGCAGAACCCAGAAGGAAGAACGTACTGGGATCAAGGTAAAGTTTCTTTGAAATCAGGAAGGAAACCAACATAGGATGGTTGCCCACAATAGCGGACTGATATAGTCATAAAACACTGGCAAGCTGGTGCATTATGACTGCAGCAAGGCTAAAGGAAAATCTAAAACAGTACATTTGATGTTCTTTTTCCATTAATCTTACCTTCAACTGTTCCAATTTTCTATTCTATATACTAAGAAAAAAAGAATTTCATACCTTCTATATGACATCGCTTTCACTGAAAATTCCTTCTTTTTTGCCACATCTTTGCAGTTTTCTTGTTCTTCAATCCAAGAGGATGAACATCTAGCTATCTTTAGATTTTAGGCTGAAACTTCCCTCCTATGTAAAAAGTCTGTAACCCTCCCAGGTAAATGTGAGGAGAGTTTCCTTTATTTTTCATTTATCACAAGGGGGTTCTTCCTTCACTGCACTTTATACTCACATCTGTGTTCATTCATTCATTCATTCCACAAACATATATTGATTACTACTTTTGATAAACCTTTTCATGATAGGCAGGAAAGTCAGAGAGTGAATAAGAAAAGCTCAATTCTCATCATCAGGGAGTTTAGATTCTAAGATGAGACACAGAGTTTTTCTTGTATTTCCTCTAAGAAGTTGCAAGGTCTTTACAAGGGAGAGCCATGAATTACTCAACTTAGTATCTCAGAATTTGACATAGTTACAGGTACTTGTAAACAATAAATCAAAATAGTTCTAGTCAAATGCATGACAGAGAAACATTTATGAAACAGATCACATTCATACATGCTGAGTTTAGAATTTAAGTATAACTTTTGTGCCTTGTGTATGGAAGATTTTCGAGATTTTTGAAAATCTTACTGCTTTTGGATTGAATTTCTTGTCTAACTAGTCAGGCATATAGATCAAGAATTTAGCTTCCTTACTGTTTGAAGACCATTTTCATTTATTCCTACAGCTATACTTTCTTCTACTGTGGATCGCCAGTGAAAGTTGGGATATGACAGGTTCTTCTCCAACTCTTCCCTCTCCTCCCTTCCTCCACTCCACTCTCCTCCTCCTCCTTCTCGTTTCCCTTTTTTTCTACTTCTTCCTCTTCTTCCCCTCCTCTTCCTTCTTCTCTCTCCTTTTTCCTCTCTCTCCTCTTTTTCTTTTTCTTCTCTGTACATATTCTATTTTCTGTATTTTGTCCTCTAACCACTTCAAGACTGAGGAATTCAGTCCTGTTCTTTAAGTACCTTTGCACTTTCTTTTTCTTTTTGCGTCTTACACTTTCAGAAATTAATGTGTATTTGCAGGAAAAAAACTGGAGATTTTGACCCTTAAGTTTGTGATTCTTTAAAGACTTCAAGCTCCAAATTTGTCTCTTCAGCTGAGTGATATTGCTGACCCTTGTGCCATAACTTCTCCAATAAGTAGTAATCTAAGCTGGAGGAAGTCAGCCTCACTGATATTAGGTAAATCAGAGACAAAACAAGCAATAGGGTTTTAAATACTGTTGTTTTTTGTCTCTTTGGGGGCGATGTTTTATAGTGCTGGGAATTGAACTCCTGACCTTGTGTTTGCCAGGCAGGCACTGTGCCACTGAGATATATTTCTGGCCCTTAGATACTGCACTCTTGACCTCCAAATTTAAAAACCAAATAAATAAGTTCTGAGAATGTTATAATTAGGGATGAAAAATCAGAAAAATGGAACTGGCATGTCAATATTTATGAATTTTCTTCTGACTTGCTTTTTCCTTCTGTAGGAATGGTAAACTAAATACTTTGTCCAATAAGAGCCCTTCAAAATAAAGTGCCCATTGAATGTAAAAATATGGATACAAGTTATTTAATATGAAGTATCTTTTATAACAACAATAATAATAAATGAATGAATGAATAAATAAATGCAAGGTCTTCAATTCTTATCCCTTAAATTTTTTTTCTTCTCCCTGAAGCATGGAGATGCATAACAGAGCGCTGACTTCCATGAACTGATAACTACAGTGATAGCAGTCTACCCAATGTGTGTGACAGACAGGTAACAACGAGCCTGGATTGCTGAAGTCACAGGAGAACAGCTGTATCAGCCATGAATTCTCTTTCAATTTACTAAAGAAGAAAAGTAAATGACAGTTTCCTTCAGACACCATTTGTCTAAACTTTATGTTTTATGCAAATTCATTATTAAATAACAGAAATATGACACAGATTTATTTTTCTAAATGGAACTGTAACTGGATATATTATGACACTGGTATTTCTACATCACTAATTCATATAATTAACAAATCATATGTATTCTTTCCCACAAATGATCATTTAAAAATGAGTGTTAAGTTTCTAAAATCATTACAATAAATATTTGGCAAATATGTTTAAAATTTTAAATTACTGTACTTGTCTTTAAAGAGAGAAGCTATGTCAATTTTCTTAAAATACAGAATAAAGAGTAGTGTTTGAAAATTGATGGAATATTATGTTGAAAACCCTGCACTGACAAATCACCCTGCTTTTTAGAAACATAGACACCCACTGTTTGAAAAATCTCATATCTAACTATCTGAACTCCATGTAGTTGTGATGTAGCAACCTAATTTACTTTATGAAAACACAACACTCAATCACATAGAAAACTCAGGAGAATAGTTGGGGTTAAATTCCTTTAGGCAATACATACTATTATGAAATAGGAAGAGGATATCACTTTTTTAAGGTTGGAATCAGAGGCTCATTAAAATATTCATGATGCATGTGAGATATTCTTGTGGTCCACAAGAGCACCAGACTGAGTGACAGAAAAGATTCTGAGTCCAAAACTTGGCTGCACTGGGAACATGAATTGGTAGGTGAGAAAAATCTCATCTGCCAAAATCTATTTATATATCACATTATGCTGCATGCCAGAAATCCATTGCCATATCTACCCCTCTCTCCAAACTTTTTAACTTAATCTTATTCCATGAAAAACTTATACTGATATTGCATGGTATATTAAACTTATCTGTCATCTCTCTATGTATAATTTGAATATATTTGCTATGATACACTTATCCCACAAACTATGTGATGTATATGTAACTGTGAGATAGGATAAAAGCTCTATCTGAATTTGTATAGCAGGAGAAATTCTTACTTTTTTAAATATAGTTTTTCCATTCAGCATGCTGTAGAAAGTAAATGAAGTTGAATGCATTCTTGTACAGCATTGAGTGTAGTGTGAGAATAATTTCCTTCTACTGGAATCTTTGAAAAATTGCTGTGATGGATCTTGACCACTGCCTAATGCCCCAAAGAAATAGTTTGCCCTTCTCTTGATGAAAGTCAATTGAAACATATTAAAAACTCTTTATAGATACTTATGTTCTAAGCTGTAATACAAAAATAGACTTTTTTTCGATACAAATTTATTTTTACTAACAGAACAGCACTAATTACTAGTCAGGTTTCAACCAGACAAACAGAAAGCAGAGAGACAAGAGAGAAAGAGACTGTCTTCACTGTGGGAGTGGGACTTAAGCCCAAAATCTGAGGTCCAGTAGTCTCAGAAATATATAGGAAGAGGAGATTATTATCACAATTGAGCCCCTACAACATGAGCCCACATGTTACCCAGAAGTCAGACTGGATTTCTCTACCTCTTACTCTCCTCAAAGAAGACCAAACCCTCGATCAAGAGCCCCTAAGTCCCATAAGTGACCCTCATTGCAGATATACTCTTTGGTTTAACACCAAGTCTTTAGAGACTTGAATTACATCTACAAAATTCACTTGTACCATTCCCTCGGTTCAGGTCTGCTTGAAACTTCAGGGATTGTAAGCCAGCCTTGTGATTTAACTTATCAAACACAACTGTGAACCAGGAGTGTACTTGCATGTAATGTTCAGGGTAAATATGAAATTGATAAAGATAACTAATTTTTGGAAATTTTTTAGTGTTATTAGCATTAATGCTTAAACTGAAAAAAATCTCTACAGAAAACAAAATAAAAACTAAATTCTTGATGATCTAAAGATTTGCAGTTGGGAATCAATTTATGCAAATTAAGGATCCCTGAGACCCAAGTCTGTTTTAAATTTCACTATATTGGGACAGTACTTAGGAACCATACTGGGACTGTGATGGCTTTATCAGAAAGTTTGTCTTTCTTAATATTTTCTGGCTTTGATAGAAAAATCAGAAATTAATTTTCTTCCCCCAGGTATACTTTTTTCAGTGTTGTTAAAAATTCTTCTTGCTCACTGTATACAGTAAGGGATAGTAAGGGGCAGACAGGCATAATCAGTTGCATTTGCAATATCTTTGATGAGACAAAGCTCAGAAAAGACTTCAAATGCAACACACACCATCTGAGAGGGAAGTGTGCAAACCCACCTCCGTCTTCTCTGCATTTCCCATCAAAACCCATCAAACTAGAGCTAGAGAATTTTGGAGTTCTACTGTTTCTGTCCTCCATATTCATAAGAAGTATGCAAGAGCAAGTAGAAGCAGATGGTGATTTTTTTCTTTTCCTCAAGGAAAGACCAAAAAGAATAAAATTTCAGTCTATGCTGCTAATTTTTCAGGTATATGAGCCTTACTTGACAGTGTTCATTGTTATTATGATACACTCAGGTCTCTGCTTTTTCCATTACGAAGAGCAAGGAAGAGTCAGCCTTAAACATTACCTTAGTTTTGGTTCAATAAAGTATATTACAAAAAGTGATTCCAGGTAATAGATATGCTAATTCTTAACAAAGACTTTAAGACTATCTCTTTGGCCTCTTTGATTCTACTTTTGCTTTTAAAACCTGTGCTGATTTTTACTATTGGTTAAAATATTATCAATACACTTTCTTGGACGAAGTACAAGCTTATAAGTAAATAATATTTTTCAAAATAAATTATGTAACTTATATAAACAATTATTTTCCATAATGAGGAAAAAACTGATGAATGACATTTCCCTTAGTAAACCTTATTAAATCTTGTTATACTTGGTCTGGAATTACTTGACTGAATTCTCCAAATCTGTTTCTGTCCCCAGCCTGTTTTACCTGAGTATCTGTCTTCTTGTACTTTTATTTAGATTGACACGAGTGATTATGTTTGGTCTCCATTCAGCTTGTAGGACCTATTAGAAAGTGAATCCTCAGTAGGCAAGAAGAAAATAAATCAGTAGTAGTGAAAGTGTCCCTAGGAAAAGTCCTTGAGATTACTTGTCTTTTGAAAGACATTTAGGCAGAGTCCTATTTATAGACTATGAAGCTTCTGGTTTAACTTTCCCTGCTCTAATTCATTCTTCTTATGCCAGGAGTTTTGTTATAAGAACTTAAAATGCTCTTCATTATTATTTTTGCACAAGCAAACTTAGCAATTATTTCTTAACAATTAAAGCTTTTTACACAAGCCAAGTTTACTAAAGATGACATAAAAGTAGAAAAGGGCTAAGGAGTGGAGAGGGTCCAAGGGCAGCGGTGGAGCTGGAGACAAAGTGTGGTACAGGCATGTAGACAGGATCAGGCCTCAGTATAAGCATGTGTAGCAATGTCACAGTGAATCTCATTAATTTTTTCATTTCATATGTGTTAGTAATTATGATTTAAAAAATATATTTTGAGGGTCTTATTCTTTCGAGACAGGGTCTCAGTCATTAACCCAGGCTTTCCTCCAACTTGCAATCCTCCTACGTCAACCTCCCAAGTACTGGAAATGCAGGCATGTAGGACTGCAGCCTACTCAATTATTTTGACTTTTTAAAAAATGTGAATGCTTGTACATCCGATTTTTTTAAATAGCAATTATACTTTTTAATATTATTTCCATGTTTTTACCTGTATAATGACAAATATTATATACATTAAGAAAGATATCATTAATTTCTTCAAAGTGATATGAAATCTAAATTATTTGCTTAACATTATTCACATTACTGTGATTACAGAACATTTTCTGTCTTAGACTTGGGAAGGTCATATTGAAATAGAGAAGGAAAGATAGAATAAGAGATAAGAAAAATATAGGAAAATGTGCAGAATAATTAAAATCAATGTTCCTGTTAAATGTGAGTAGAAAAATTTTATAAAACTTTTTTTAATCTGCATAATGTCATTAAAAAGTAATTAGACTGAGGAATTATGGCTCAAAGAACTAGAAAAAAGAAAGTAGAACATGTAGAAACCTTTTCCCACTCTGAATATTTGCTTATTGTGGAAGTGGTACAATGAATCTGACAAGCTAAGCAGTTTATTTGAAAAATTTATGGGATAAGAGTATATAAGGAAGGGGGCTGGGGATTTAGCTCAGCGGCAAAGCGCCTGCCTGGCAAGCGCAATGTCGTGAGTTCGGTTCCTGGTACCGGAGAAAAACCAAAAATAAAAAATAAAAAAAAAAAAGAGTATATAAGGAAGAAGAAAGGTCTCTCAAGGGAGAATGTTTGTTTTAACTGCTTAATGTTTTCTTTTGAGACTACAAGGTTATATTCACATTAAAAGTAATGTGATCTGGAATAGAACAGGTCCTTGAAGACAGGAAATCTCAGATTGAAATCTTACTCTCTGAAATAGGATTAAGATGATCTCTAGACTATTATTACCCTTTGTAACTTTCTAAATGGAAATGAAATCTCCAGCTGGAGGTGACATGCTACAAATTATTTTAAAACTTTTATGTATATACTGCCCAGGATTCCCACAAATTAATCTAGGCATGTGAAGAGACAGACTGCCTGAAGTAAGAGAGAGAGAAGCAGAGACAGACAGAGACAGAGAGAGACAGAGAGGGCATCAGGATAGAAACAAAAAAGCCATCAGAGAGTGAATGCTGCATGTGAAGCAGTGCTTGTAATAACGACTTTAAGTTTTGAGAAGAACAAAGTAAGAAAAATGGGAGGAATAAGAGTATGAAAAACAAGTCTAAAAGCATAAATTCTGATAAGATCACGAGACTTATTAGCATTGGGCCCAGGAGAAAAGCAACTGAACATAATCTAATAATAACTAGAAAGACGGATATTTTAAAAATAGGTTCTAGAGGGTTGCAGGTTGATAAAGAAAGAATCTAAGCTTTGATCCTAGGGTTGAAAGTTTATAGGAGAGGGGAGGACAAGGTTCATGAAGAAGAGAAGGTTAGACCCTTGAGAGGCCCCAGGGAATAGTGCGGATTTTGTATATGTACTTTACATCATCCAGAATTGCTCCAGAAGCAGTGCTGGAATGTGGTAGTAAATTTCATTCAATCAATTCTCTGAAAATAGTTTTTAATTGGATATACAAACTTTAGTGTTGTTTTACATGTAAAATTCACTGTAGCATGTTCATTTTGATTATTTAAATAATTAAATATAACCAAAAGAAAGGAGATAAAAGCAAAGAGATTAAAATTAATACTTGTGACAGTTAATTTTATGTGTTGGCTAATTTTATGTCATCTTATGTGAGCGATGAGGTGTGCAGATAATAACTAAACCTTAGTTTGGATGTGTCTGTGAGCAGTTGAATCTTGGAACTGAGTTAAGCAAAGTCACAGTTCCATAAGGGAGGACATTACTCAATCCCTTGAGGCCCAGAACAAAAATAAACAAAGCCCAGAGGAGCATTGTTGCATTCCCTTTGCCTACTTGCTTGAGTTGAAATGTAGATCTTCTGTCCTTAATCCTCCTGGGTCTCAGTACTTCAGACCTGGATAGGAATCTACATCACAAGTCCTCTAGTTCTGAGGCCTTCAGACTATACCTCTTGCTTTCCTAGGCTTTTGACTTGCAGATGGCAGATTGCATGAATGCTTCTCCTCCATAATGACACAAGCCAGTACTTTATTATAAATCTCTTGTATAATATGATACTATATAGAGATTATATATGACATTGCATGTACACAAACTTTCTAATCTTTTGGTTTCTCAGAAGAATATTAATATAATTCTATAGCCTGAAGGTAAGCTACTTTAGCAAACCATCTTCAGGTCATTCATTTTAAATTTTTAGACTTGTCTAAATGATTCAAAAAGTTAGGAGAGCTACCATTTAAAAACAATTAGTCAAAGAACTAAAAATAAGAGCTACCTATTGGTGTAAAGTTCAGTTATGTATTCACAATGAACCTATGAGGCAAGTGTTATTGTAGTCATTTATGGTGGAGAAACTGAGGCACAGAGCATTTAAATGACTTTTCAATGTGGAAACACTTGTGCTTTCAATTGGTTGGGCTGATTTAGAAGACTCTCCCTGTCCTCCACATCGATAAGAGTGCATATTAAAGCCTCTGCAGTGGGGACTATCCTCATTGTGTGCTTTTCTGTTCTAAACCTCTTGGCTTTTCAAGTTCATTACTTCCTTCTAAATGGTATCCTTTATTTGTCTGTCCTTAAATGAAACCATTTTTAGGATATATAATCAAATATGAAGGTGATGAATTTGTCCATTGCTTTTCCAAGAAGCGCTTCAGCTAGCTGTCAAGCATAAAATTTCTTTAAAAGGCAGTGAGGTCATGATTTGTCTTGTTACAGTTTTAGCAGGGATTCTCCTTTTGCTACTGATGCACTTAGTTGTCAGCTCACATCATATCTTCTTTCTTCACAGTTCATTTGAAACAAATATTGAGTTGCAGTTTTCCACAAGATTCTAAAGGTGCGATACGCAAACTGAAGTGTGCTAGGTCTTCCTCAACCCTTCTGAACATCCTTGATGAAGAATGTCATATTGAATAGAGGAAATGCAAAAATTTGCTTATTAACAACAAAAGCGACAGGAAGTGGTAAGAATATTGTGCCAATTAATTTTGATTGTCAAGTTGACTGGGTAAAGATGCTGAGGAGAGGACTGAATTGAGAGAGTACTAACCTCCCCAGTCAGTTAGCCTGTTGATGTGTTCGTGGCTGACGGGGCTATCTGAAGTTTGGGCCCAGCTGGAGGAAGTAAGACATGGGGATGTGACCTAGGGGACTGTACCTTGAGCTGGCCCCTTCTTTTTTGGTATTCTTTCTTCATTTGCTTTCCAGCTACTATGAGGTGAGTGTATTTGTTCTGCCACACCACTAAACCATGATGTTCTGCTTCACCTCAGACACATGGGAATAAAACCGGCCAACTCTGGTCTGAAACTTCTAAAACCATTAACCAAATGAACCATCTTCTCTGTTAAGTTGTGTGCATCAGGCATACTGTCCCGGCACACAGAAAACTGAGCCAATATCCAGAAGCAGGCATAAAACTTAGAGCATAAAAATGTTATTGTGAACTCAGCGCTTGCTTTCTGGTAGGCTTTACCTGAGCTGTGTTTGGTTTGTTTGCTTTTGGAGATATTTTGGCTGCCTCCTTCGTGTCTCTCAGGTGTGACACTTAACTCATATTCTTGGAGAGGTGTTATTGCCATTTTATCTAACATACTATTTTGCTCCATTATGCTTTGTCATATGATCCTCCTATTCTCTTCATTGTAATGAAGAAATCACTTCATTACACTGTAATCATAAATGTAATCAGTGATTACATTTATTTATTTTTATTTTATTCCCAGACCCCATGTAAGGAAGAGTTAAGATATATCTTTGAGCATTATGTTTACAGATCAAGTATGCTTCACACCGAGTTGGCATTTACTGCATATTCTTGTAAATTGCTTTTTAAAACAATCACTGCCTATTTTAAAAGTATTTTTCCAAAAGAAAAGTTTCATTACTAATTTTAATAAATAACAAACAGTAAATAATTTTGTCTGGATTAAATTTTTGTTGCAAAATATCCTGCTAATAAACATCTCACACATTTTAAGGCAAAATGGCATAGCTTGTACATTTTAATATTCTCATGATATTCTTGTTTTTAATATGATCAGTTTAGCCTAAAAAATGGGTAAAAACCGATTCAAATGTACTTTAGTAAGCACTAAAGTTTATACCAATTTAGGGGTAGGGTGACATGCAAAACAAAACGAAGAAAGAATAAAAAAGTAGAAATGCAGAATTCATCATAAAATGAGCCATTGTTGAGATTATGAAGACCTGTAAAAACAAATTCATCCAGACACTAGCAAAGATTGCAAATATCAGAAATTATACAAAAAGCAAATTTTCACTAATTAACTTCCTGCCACTTTCTGTAAAACCTTTACCCTCAAATATTTGGCTCAATATTCGTTGAATGCCTCATTTAACAACAATTTGATCACAGAGAAAAATATAGTGATGTACCATTTTCCCTAAAAATACCTTGCAGTTTTTACTATTATTTTACATTCTACAACAGTTCCTTATCATTTGAAGGTTCAAGAATACTTTAGAAATTTTTCAGAGTTGAGGAAATTGCAATTACTGTTTTTCATATGCAATATATAGAGTTAGTGACACTGAAAGTTTTCTTTTGAATTACCTCAAATTATATAGTCCTGGAATTGATTTAGCCACTTTGCCATTGATGTCCTGGCCTGAGCCCTACCAAGTTTATAGTAATCCTGTCTGTATCATTATTTAATGTCATATGAACAATAAATTTACATGTTTTCCCAAAAAATTTACGTAGTTCACTCTGCTTCAATAGTTGGATTATGAAACAATACAAAATCTTATTAATTATTTGCATTCAAAATTTATCTCTTTACATGAGTTATTGCTTTGGTATAATTTGAAATCATTTTTTATTACAATTAGCATCCAAGTGTCAGAATTATTTCAATTCATTATATCTTCTGTTTTGTGCTCCATTAATTTACCTTCATTTTCATTCTGGTCTTCACTAAGTAAACTTAACATTCATATGCACTATCAACCAAGGAGTTTGCAGTTTCTTTGTTGAAACTCACAAAATGTACGTTTCCAAATTGTAGGTTTCCTAGCCTAGTTTCCTTCTGATAATGGTTGGTGGCTATCATTCAATCCCAAAGGAGAAAAAATTGGTCAAGGGAAACTGAAAGAGAAAGGACCAGGATCTTAGGTAACTCTGTTTAAATTATATACTCTATGGTGTATAGAAATCAACTACTAATGCTTACAATTTTTTAATGGTCTGATTGATTTTGCATGCTTGTGTCTGGTGGACTGAGCAACTGATTTGAAGGTAACAATACGCAATAGAATTACAATGGTGAACTCCTACCATCTTGTCTAGTGATACTCTGTATTATCTCTAATGTTTTATTAAAGAATTATTTTCTTATTCTCTTTAATGGTTTGAGCAATCTTTCCTTCTTACATCTCGTAATTTGAGCAATGTAGTTGAGGATAGTGATATGTAATGTAACAACCAATGCTGATTCATATTATTTTGTCTTTAGACCCTGTACCACTTTGAATGTTCTTGCTCTGATTTGTTTATGTTCGTGATACTGGTATGCTGCTACTGTTCTATTTTTTTGGTTTGTTTGTTTCTCATTTACTACTCTGTTTAAAATAAAAAAAAATTAAAAATGCATATGACTATGCAAATACAGTGTGAGTTTATCTCTCAGGGCACTGAAATTGAGGGATTGTGAAGCTCAAATTCCATTTGTTCTATGATAGGTCTGTCTGAAACTTAAAATATTGTTTCCCTCAGTGAGTGTGCTTGGTGGACTGGTGTGTGCTTAAATGCTAATCTCCAGAGAAGATAACAAATGCATAGTTTTTAAAGTTTGTAATAGTTTTACAGGCAAATGAGAAAAACTTCTCTGTAATGCTTTGAAGCTAATTTTATCTTTTGAAATATTTATTAAAATGATATAGTAATAAATGAACATAAGTTTATGAAAAAAGTCAAATTTAAAAATTTCTGGGAAAAATTCAGAGTCGATTAATTCTTTTTGTGTATTTGTTATTGTTCAGCATGCAGGTAGAACTCTATAAGTAACTGCGAAATTGGAAACACTAGAAATTTGAATTATAAAAACACTAGAAATTAGAAACACTAGAAAAGATGGCAGGAATAGAAGGAAAAGTATTACTCTGATTGAGAAAAATTTTAGTGGAAAATATATATAAAGCAATATATATACATATAAATTCAAGAGTTTATTTAGATCTGGGTATACTGCTAAAGGAGATAATAGATAATATTGTCTTTTCCTAAAAGAAAAATCATTATGCAGTTAGGATGAGAGACTGGGAGTTTCACTAGGATTTGAGGATATGGAAAAATGTTATCTGAACAATGCCTTCCTCCTCAATTGCTTTGGATCCTGAAGATCTTCTAGGAGCACCTGCACAGAGTTTAAAATCATGTTTTCAGTTGCAGTTCTGACAAAGCCTCTCTTTTCTGGCCCTCCAAAGACTTTTAGCTTTAGGTAATGAGGAGGTCTGTGTATATCTTTTAGACAGGATGGCTTTGGATACTTTGGGAGGAAAAAATGGGCCATACATGAAAAGTTTGTTGCTGTCTTACAAGCACTTACTGAGATGTCTTCAATTGTAGTCCCTTTGTCATTGCATGACTTTAAGCAGAGTTTGGCAGTCAAATTATGTTTCATTGTCTGTTTGTTTGTTTTTTAGTGTTTTAATTCCTTTCATTGCCAATGGGCAACTATCACATTTGTCCTGATAAACTGGCTAAGTAAAATCATTGACAAAAGTGTTCATACCCATACTTTCTTAGAATTGAGAGGGCACGTCCTCACAGGAGAATTCTAGGAGTCCTTTGAGCTTCCTACTTGTCAGGGATGGGTGTCCTTCAGTGGGTGCAAATCCATGGCATGCATGCCACAGTGGGTTGTTTGGATCACTGAAAGCTCTAAAAGGGTCATCATCACTACCTGACATCTGACTTGCAGCATGTCTAGGCTACTTTTCAGAATATAGCATTGGAAACAGCTAGATTCTGGAAGAAATAAACTGAAGAGTTACAAGATAGTTTTGGCAATGATAATGATCATTAATAACCACTTTTACCAAGAAGCCTTTGAGAACCAAGCCAGATAATATGTATGGAAAAATATAGATTGGTTGGACATGGCTTTAGAGACTATAGACATATACAGCCTGAGGTACATAACAAAAAATTAGTTTATAACACAAAAGTAATAAAGTTTAGTGCCTAGAATATTTATATTGGCATTTTATCGTACAGGCAGACCTATATATATCTA
>NW_004955402.1:49357379-49444663 GCF_000276665.1 Chinchilla lanigera
TATATATATACATGAAGCCAAATTTTTACCCAAGGGATAATTTAATGTACATCAATATAACATACTGGCCATATACTAAAACAGGCTGACACATTTCAGAAAATCTAATGAAGCTGGAGATTTGGGTGATGTTTTGTTCCATTTTGTTTTGGCTTCATTTTAAGATTATATGGTCATGGCCACAGACTGTTAACAGCTAGTGTTGCCCCTTTTATATCTAATTCAGCACTGTTTCTGCTATTAATTACATTTTGGTTATATTTTCCTGCAGAATATTTAAGACCAAGTCAAAGTAAGGCCTGTGTAGATTAAAGTTAATCTACCTATGTATGTATTTGTCTCAGGCATTACTTTTGGGGTCACATAAGAAGCCTCTTATCTTCCCTATTTACTTTTCTTTACTAGTTGTGTTATCTGCCAGGGAGGTCATGGTCTTGTATGATCATATGGCTTCCCTTAAACCATGGGGAACATTTACCTCTATAGTGATCTTCCATTGTATAGAATGCACTTTGCTTGATCCCTCTCCCTAGGGTCTAACAATCTCCCTGTTTGAAAGGTTTGGTGACTCACCATAGTTGTTGGGCCCCTTTAAAATGGTTCAGTTTTCCTGTGAGTTCCTGTGAGTTCTTGGCTAATCTTGGAGGGTAAGGGAAAATATTTTTTTCCCTTTAGCCTCTTTATCAGTGTAAACTTTGATCTCCAAACCTCAGTTGCCGAACACCAGTTACAGTAACTTAGAGGTGGAACCAGCAGGTCTTAATCATCCCATAATCCTTTTGCATATCAGGATATTATGAACATAAAGTAGGCAATGATATACACATATTGGTCAGGTTTTCAATTAATAGATTAGCAGTTATAAAGTTTATGAGAAATATATAAGATAAAAATAAGTGCAAAACAGCATTTAGGAAACAATTATGATGACATTATTATATCAGGACTAAGATTATTTTTATTACCTCTTTGAAATATGTTTATTTTTTATTTGTGTGTAAAATAATTTGTCAATAATATATTACTTTTACTCAGTTACATAATATGAGACAGAAATCCTCATTTAACTTTTTATCCTATAAGATAAAGTACAATGTGCTTGTTCGTAGATATAGTTTATAGGTGACTAATGCTCAAGTCTTTTTTTGTGTTCTTTTGTTTTGATTTGTTTTTTGAGATAGAGTCTCACTATGAGGGTAGGCTGGCACCAAACTCAGATTAATCCTCCTGCCTCAGCCTCCTGAGTACTGGAATTATAAATGTACGCCCCCATACCTGGTTTAAAGTCTTAATTACTAGACTGACATTACCTCTAGTATATAGTATTTAAGCATATCTACGTATCAAAATAATTTTAATTTAAACGTGAAACAGAAAGTTGTACAGTTTTCAGCAAATATATCTTTCTAATGCTGGGTAGGGTAATTAGAATGATTATTACAACTAGCATTCTATCAAAGGACTAAACAATAGTCAAAGCAGAGATGAAAACTTAACAATATTACTCAATAGGAAATAACCATGCATTTTCGCATTTCCTAAACTTCTCTTCTCAGCTGCAAACTTACTCATCTTAAAGCTTTTCTTAGCAAATTACTTTTTAAATACAAGTACTATCATTATCATCTTACTTTGTATTTAAAACATAATCATGTTCAATTTAAAACTACATTTAATTACTAGTTCAAAAGTTTTCTCCTTTTCCAAAATGTAGGCTAAACTTAAGATTTTCAACATCCTAAGTTGGGGTGTTTGTCCTCCCTTTCTGTTTAAAGGCCTAGCTTTCCTAGCATTGGAAGAAAAAAGTCAAGAAAGGAAAAGACAAAAAGAGGAGGAACTGTCTTACCTGGGAGACATGACATGGGTTTATTCTATTGGTTACACCCATTTCTCTGGAAAACCTGAACCAGAAGAAGCAGTGGAGTGTGGTAGCAATGGAGTCCATTGTTGAGTGTCCCTCACAAAGTGGAAGAGTGATTTTCTTGCCAGCATGATTAATTTACAAGCTTGATGGGCACACTGGAGATTCACTGTCTTACATTTCAAGCCAATTGCAGTTTTTTGGTTGTTTTGTTTTGTTTTACCTTTATTGAGTTCTGGTGTTTGGTAACCAATTCTCTTGGGATGGGACCCCAACACTAATATTGTTCAAAGCCAGAATATAATCTAATAGGGAATGGGGACTGAAGAGTTATTAAAGCACAGATAGACCATCCACATAGAGCATCCTCAAGGATCTGCAAGTAACCAATTTACCACCTCTCCTCAGCTCCAGCCAGGTGATCATATTGGAAGACAGGTGAACAGTTTATCAGCTCAATTTGTGAAAAGATGTAATAAGTCTAGATTTCACTAGAAATATCTGTAATTTTAAATCTTAGTTAAAATTAAAAATTAAAAAAAAAAAAAACCTCAGTGGGGATTTCAGTTAAAATAGTTCGAGTTAGACTCCATATTTGCAATCTAGAAACAATAGTAGGTTTAAATCCTCAAGCTTTTTGACTTAAAAATTCAATTTTCTTAGCTTTTATGGCTTGTGTCTGGATGTCACCACAAAGGCTTATTCATTTGTGGGGTGGGCCTCTAGAGTTTATGATTGGTTCATGATCTAATGTTGATATTATAGGTGTGAGAGCTACACCAGTCCTGGGGTGGGTAGTTTGCATACAATGTAAGGGAGGGAATGAAGCTGCTTGCTGCTGCTCCTCCCCTTGTGCTCTTGTTGCTTTTGCTGTTTTCCATGGCCATGAACTGTTACCCTCTGCCATGTGCCACCCTGCCTTGGAGGCATTCGAGTAGGAACTGAAACCTCCACAAAGGCGCTGAATAAACCTTTCCTTTCTTAATTTGGGGTTTTAGGTATTTTGTCTCAACAAGCAGGTGAAAAAGTAACCAAGACATTGGCCTAGAGCCATCCCTTTTTCCAACTTACTAGTCATATATAACTTCACAATTATTTAAAAAACAATGAGTAAAATTTCTATGATTTTACAGAGATCAAAATATTCACACTGCTATTTCTAACTTCTCTGTAGACACAAAATAAATAGAGGCATAAAATAATCAATGATGATCAGGGGAATATCACAGAAAAAGTTAAATTACAGTAATTTAAAGAAAATCCTAAATTTCTGTATTCATTAAATGGAAAATTATTCCCTGTGGCACAAAAATGTTTAAACATATTTATGATGTGCCTCCTCACTCAGTAAGTGATAACTGCACACATGATTTGCTGCTTTCTTTTCTTTATATTCTGTTCTCTTCTCTGTATAAAATTTCCCTTGATGTTGGGAAGGTTATTATGTGCTTTCCTTATATTAAATTAAGAAAAAGTAATTAAATCCACCTCAAGTACTAAAAATATGGTAATCTCTTTTAATAAATAATTTTCTTATTTTTTCAATATCTGCTTTAGTTTATTCTTCGTGCAAAAAGCCCTCTTTATAAAGACTCTCCATCTGTCAATAGAATCTTCACCATTTAGATGAACAGTTAAACCTAGATGAAAATTGCTCCATGAATAACCTGAGCAATGGTGACAGCGGAAGGTCCATGCAGGTATAGCAGCTCTCACACACAAGTGCCTTTGGGAGAGCTCTCCCAGGTCAGGACATTACTTACTGCATGGGAGTTTTCTGCCCCTCCACATGCATATTCACTGGACCACTGCACTCAAGGCCCAACACCATCTCCCTATCCCTTCCAAAACTCAGAGAAGGTACAGTTACCCTGAGCATGGCAATGATGTCCATGAGGGTCTTCAGCTTGGGACCAAGCCTGACTGTAGTATAAGGACAAGTAGTGGGACATTCATGAGACCAAAGACATGGTGGAAGACTTTCTAGTTCTGGTGAAAGCTAAAATTTGCATCTTAGCTGATCATATTAGTGGGACTCAGTGTTCTAGGAGCCTCATTCAATGCCCATTGACTCAATCCACTAATTCAATCCACTAACTCTACCCAGTAACTCAATATTTCCCAAGAGACATTTCCTTTGCCTATCTTCTTAAAAATCTGTTTTATGACTTTTGACATAAATATTTTTATCCAGTACATAAAAGAGGAGGGTGGGTAAAAGCTAATTCCTTTTTATTTGAAAATAGAGCTGGATCTTCTTTTCATGAGGTCAAGGAAAGCTTTGCCTTCTAAAATTATTCATGAGCAAAGGTAAGCAATTCTATAACTTTTGAAGATCGAGGCATCAGAGACCTTTTTAGATGGCTGATTTTTTTCAGTGATGAAAAGGAAAGAACAGAGGAAAAGAGATCTTTGTATATAAACTGAGTACAAATACTTGTATATAAGCACCTATTTATTTCTAAATAAATATAAATTGAATTAGTGTGCAATATCTCACTACCAGGAATTATAGAGAACATGTGTCTTCATTTCCAGTGGCTCATAGACTAGTACAGATACACATGGAAACAGAGGAACATCCACATTCCAAAAGAAATCACAATAAGATAAAATTCTACCATGATATAAAAAAAGAAAAACTCAGAATTATCTACTAAGTTTGATATCCTAAAGTCAGCAAGAGCGCCCTTCAGTGACACTGCTGTGACAGTCATGCTGCTGTGACTAGAGGAATTAATAGGGGGAAAACAGGAGACAGGACTTGTGGATTACATGTTCAGGGAACAAAACTCTGAGAGGAAGAAAGTTTAGAGGTAACAATGACACATGTAAACAATGAATATTTGAGAAATACTTTATATTCTTAAGCTTACAGTTACTAAAGCAATAGAGAAATACAAAATAGACATAGCAAAAACAAAATATACAGAAAATACAAAAAGAGATAAAGAGATAGTGGACCCAATTGAGAAAAAGAGCCTATGGTCTAAACTTAGATAGGTGCTAGGGTAATGCTTTCTCTGAAAAAAAGAGGAAGCGTAAAGTCCATGCACAATGTAGATAAATTTGGAAGGAATGTAGGAAGGAATATTCTAACCAAGATGATTTCATTGCCTCTGTCTGAGTGGAGGCAATTTCTCTCATGCTATCACCAGCAAGTCGCTGTTAACTCTCATCTGTGTTATTGCAACTGTCTCAGGTCATTATACTTGATTATGATCTCATTTCCCTTTTCTCTATGCTATACTCAAAATGATGTTAAAATTATCCTAAGTTATGTTATCACTCTGGGCAAAACCCTTTGAATATTTGGCTTAAATATCTACTTAGTGTCCTCTTTCATCAGAGATGTTTTGTGTCTATACTCATTACTCACACACAAATTCTTGACCTCTCTTGCTGCTGTGTGCTGGCTATCTGGCTGCAACCCCAGTGGCCAGTCTTGGAGTAAGGCAGAAACCAAAGTTGTTCAGGGCTCTGTACCTGATATTCTCCCTACCTGAATACTGTTTCCTAAAAGGTGTGCAAGTATGACTGTTTCTTTACTTCTTCAATGATGCAACTCAGTGTGGACGTTTACCCCCATAACTTTTCTATTTACTTTTCTATTACTATTTTTCTATTTACATTTCTATTTACTTAGAATTTGTTCTTTGACATAATTTAGAACTTTATTTACAACCTAATTTCCTCCCATATTTTCCTACTTTTCTATTTACATTTCCCAAATCATCTTTTCAAGACAGACTAGCCACTTGAATTTTATAACAAAATGCACATGTTGTGTGGTTTCATCACAAAGGCAAGGATTTTAATCTGGTGTTTACCGTCCCATCCTGAACTCTTAGGTTCATGGATTCATAGACAGTTAATGCATATTTGTTAAATACAGTGTGAGAAGTAGTTAGGTGGAGGCCCATTAGGTGATAAGTTAAAAGCTGTTTAGAAGTAATGCTATTCATTTTAGAATATGACTAGATGGCTGGGGATATAGCTCAATGGCACAGCACCTGCCTAACAACTGCAAGGTACTGAGTTTGATTCCTGGTAGCAAAAAAAAAAAAAAAAAAAAAAAAGATCGCTTCTTAGCTAAAGTCAAGTGTTTAAAAAAAAATACAATTAGACATATTGGATAGAAATATATATTTGCATGCTTCTTCTCACCAAGTTCAATGGTCAGGAATTTACAATGAAGGAAATACATAGATTGAAATGTGTAAATTAGCATTGCCTAACAGATATATAATGTAAACTACAAATGCAAGTCATATATACTGTGTTAAATAACCACATGAAAATAAGTACAAAGGAAAGGGAGAAATTATTTTCAAAAATATAATTTATATTTTTCAAAAACAGTATCATTTTCACATGTAATTAATATAAAATATCAGTAACACTATTTCATGTTTTCATACCAAATAATCAAACTCCAGTGTATTTTCCATACATATAGCATATTAAAATTCAGATTAGTTACCTTTCATGTGTTTAATAGACCATGTGGTTTACGATTATTATCTCAGACAGTGTAGCTCTGGATAAATACATTGTTTTAAGTAGGTTGCTTTCAAATGAAAAAATATGGCCTGGAGGAAAGTGAGTATCAGAATAAGACAGTTGTTCAAACGGTATAACAACATGAACCCAGTTGTACCAGCAGGAAAATATGGGAGGAAATTAGATTGTGAATAAATTTCTAAATTATGTTAAAGAACAAATTCAGTGGGATAAAGAGGAATAGAACATCTTAAAGAATAAGACTTTGTGATCAGAAACTGTATGAAGTATCAGATGGAAATGAAAGTCATTATGGGGAAATTCTCAATTAGTAGGAATGGTGGTATAAAGAACATGTCATTGACAGCTGGTATAATGAACCAAATGTCCTTAGCCAAAGACTTCAAAGAGGAATGACTCTCAGATCAATACATGATAGCAGTACAGTCTAAAGAGTGACTGCTGGAATACGTCACTCAAGCTAGAAGATTTTCACAGAGACTGAAATGATTAATCTTCTAAAACTATTAATATTGTTAATGGACATAAAAGAAAATCTATCAATATGCAAAAGTGTGACCAGCAAGAGGACTCAGAGTAATAGTGGAAAGCAAAGTAGGATGGAGGCAGTTGGAACACCTAGGATAGGCTTCCGGACTGAAAGAGCAAAACATCCCTGTGAAGGATCCGGCGAAGAGAAAGTCCTGCAGTTGTATATTGAGAAGGAAATGTCCTGGCAACAGTGAAGGAGAATTTCTTCTAAGCTGGCACTGCTCACAACCCTACTCCACTAAATTCAGATGATCCTTTTCAAGGGCAAGCATGACTTAGCTAATAGCTCTAAGATAGCCAAGATGAACTGTTCAAGTCTGGGAAGCTTCATCAAGGCTAACTCTTTCCGAGAAATCCCAGTATATTTATCATTCTTGACGTTACTTTTCATACTATGGACTTCAGAAGCATGTTTAAATGGATACAGGGTGAAATAAAAGAGGCCCTAGCTGATAACTGAGTCTCAAAAGAACTCAGCTAAAATTGTAGAAAATAATCCTCATTTTTAAACCTATGAGGCAAGAGACTTCAATATACATGAGGAATATTTTATTTTTTGTAATGAAGACTGAACTACTTGCACAATCATAAAGAAGTCACTAACCATGGCCATTATTCAATATTCAATCAACAAATGTTTAATGAATTTTAGCAATTTGTGAGGTATAATATACTTAAAATACAGGGATAACAAAAATAAACGTTTTCTCTCAAATAGACTGAAATGAAAGCAAGAGTCTGATGACCAACCATGATATAGAGGGGCTTTCCACAGGCCCTTCCGACTTATGGATGGGACTTGGTACAGCTAGAACTTGATTTCAGCCAACGTACAGGCATCTCACAAGCAAGCGACATTTCACAGATTTCACTCAATATAAGAACAGAAATGAAAACCATTTGTTTTTTTTTTGTTGTTTTTTTTTGGTTTTTCTCCGGTACCGGGAACCGAACTCATGACCTTGCGCTTGCCAGGCAGGCGCTTTGCCGCTGAGCTAAATCCCCAGCCCCAATGAAAACCATTTGACTCGTTCATATATCAAAGCTGACTGTTGTTTCCTCAAATCTCTCACCTGCATGCCCTCTCAGAATCATTAATTCACACAACTCTTGCAAGACAGTTATAAACTAAGAGAAGTCACTTGTAAATTTGGCACTTTATTAAAACCAGCTAGAGAACCTTTGAAACAGCCCTTGCCCCCCGTCACATTCTACTAATTAAACCCTGATCTCCCCATGAGTTCAGGCCTTAGGACTCCCCAGTGGTTCTGGCTCCGAACCTGACTTCTTCTGCCTCCAGTATGAACTCTGTAAGATGCTTGAATTCAGGGCCCAAGTAATACAGGCAAATTAGCTTATGTTCCAAATCGACCAACAGAATCTTAAACCTTTGAGACCGGGAGGGGTAAAAGATGATCCTGTAGTTTCTGGCTTGCACAGGCAATAGGAAGAGTACTATTGTTTATCTAGAAAGGATGCCAGACAGGGAAGTAAATTTGGGAATAACAGAAAAAAACTGGATGAGTCTGTACAATTTCTGTTATCTACCTCGTACTGTAGCTAAACACATCAATGTTTAATAAATTTATGATGAGTTACGGTTGTTGGAACCTTAATATAAATGAACCCAGATAGTTTTACTTTTAGGTGCCTACCTTTTTAAAGAATGCAATTAACTAATTTGAATAAAAGCAACTGAAATACATATAATGGCATTAAAGAAAGGAAACTGCTCATGATATTTGGAAAGAATGGCACGGCCATTCTTTCTCTTCCGAGAGGATCCTTGTGATAGCACAAGGCCCAGTGTAACAAGTCTTCTATTGGGAGAGAGATTCTGCACTGTACTCCTTCCTGATTCCAACAAAGAGAAGTGGAAAATATAAATTAATGGTAAATTAATCAAGGAGTAGGATGGCGATTAGTGGATGGAAAACAAAAGGGGGGGGACATAATGTTATTTAGACATCAAGTGGGGATTTCCACAAACAGACTAAGCAGGGTACTTTCTCCAGTTGGATTCTACAGAAGAAAGACAGAAGCTCCAGGCAAGGTTTAGCCTAGCAGAGAGCTCAGAGTACTTGCAAAATGAAAGCTTTGTTCAGAGCAGGAAATTTTTGACTATTCTTAGAAGTTAGTGTTTCTGAAGGGTGCCACCTACATTAATAAGATAGTGAGATAGTACTTATCTGTATAGGCCATGGAGAGTCAAAGCATGTTCTTTTTTTTTTAAAAAAAATCTTTGTTTCTTCTTATGTATATCTGCATGGGAACTTTAAACAAAGGCAAAATAAAAGAAATTATTATTTTTAAATTGAAGAGATTTGAATGAATACAATCTTTCAATCAAAGTTTTGTCAGTATTCAACCACATAAGGAATTTTTTTCAAATTTCTTTACACTATAATTTTATGTACTTTTCTTTATAATTCCCCAAGATGTCTTAAATTTACCCCATTTTTACATGCCCTTTATGCAATTTTTACCAGTGAAGTTGTAAAATAAAGGCACCCTTAAGCTTCTATGCCTTTAGTATTATATTCAAGGCATAAATATAGTCCTATGAGTTTGGCTTTAACAAACTTATGCACGTCATAACTTACAATTATTTCTTGGCTTTGATTAGACATTAAAATAGGAGAAATGATACACTTAGAGCTCTTTCGCCTTTGATACCAAGCATGTACTGTTCTCCAAGAAAACAAATGACTGGATTACATTCTGGTTATTAAAGTGAGGTTTATTATGCTGTTCAAAAGAAGTGCATTTAATAGCATTTTCATTATATTCAAATCATATCCAGAGTTACATACTTAAAAAGTAAATGAAGTGTAGTGTTGTAGAGAATTACTCCTGTGTGAATTCAGGCAAAGTAAGAATAGTATATTATTCTTAATAGAAAATCCCAAATATATATTTGAGCTACAAATATATGTAAAGATGAATGATATGTTTTTGAAGAATATTTTACTGTGAAGTTAAAAGCAGTTAAGTCAAAAAGTCATAAAGAACTTTAAAATTTTCTTATGGAAAATAACTGATATGCTGTTCAATTTTTATAGTCTTATGTCGTCTATCATTCAAGAATCCTCCACTGGCTCCCTGGAACATCTGATTTTTGTGGGTCTTGAAGTTCATGAACTGAATGACAGTGTTTCTCCATTTTCTCCTGGGAGACTTCCTCTTCCTCTTCCTCTTCCTCTTCCTCTACTAGCAATGGTGCCAAATATATTTCTTTCCTACCCCTCGTCTTTTTTGTTTGTTTGTTTGTTTGTTTTGTTTTTCTCCGGTACCGGGAATCAAACTCACGACCTTGCACTTGCCAGGCAGGCGCTGTGCCGCTGGGCTAAATCCCCAGCCCCTTTCCTACCCCTCGTCTTTATTCTTTGAGATTAGATGAAATATTTCCATGTGAGTATCCCCTAACAAGCCTAGAAATGAGACAACATAAAGTATATAATAGAAAATAATCAGAGAGAAAACCAATTATATTTGTTTTATTATCTGTATAATGTAAGTTATGATATTCATCAAGAAAGAGGTAATGATATGAAAGAGATTAATTGTGTATACTTAAATGTAGGAATAAAAAATGATAAAAAATTAACCTAAAATTGATGACTAAAACATTTTCTGACTTAAAAATCTCCTTTATTCATGATTATGTGAAAGGAATAATAAAATAACCTACATTCAATTACCTATTACCCACAGACAGAGTGGATTGCCTTACGTTATTGTGCAGATTCCTTCTGATCTGAGTTGTAACAGCACATCTGCAAGTCAATTTAAATTGATAATTTTTGATAACTTCTGACTTTTCATTCTAGCCTCTTGCATGAGTCACACAAACTTGTATTGATTTCTAATATGGGAGAAATTAGATCAGGCCAAACAGAGGTGAAGCTGTAGCTAGAAAAATAAACTAAAAGAGAATTGAAAATCTGACCCCAACACAATTCTTTATATGAGGAATGCCCTCTACCACTGGCTGCTTGTAACTGTGAAGCTGGCAAGATTTCTTGTAATGTGTTTCCAGAGGCCACGTCTCTTAAGAAAATGCACTGCACTCTTTTCTCTTGCAAAAGACTACTGCAGTGTTGCATTTCATCTATGTAGAATAAAAGAGTGTCTATCTACTTGATAGAATTCGGTATTTTAAAAACTCATCGGAATTAAGTGGTAGGTAAAGACTGTCACTCCAAAAATTTAACCAATACATTATGTGAAATAATTTCAAGTTTCTTTTCATTTTTATTTCTAGAACAATTAGAAGAATTTAACATAAAATATATACAGTATAATTGTGAATTGTGAAATTCATGCAGGTATAATTCGGGCTTATTTAAAAATCTATCTTAAAATTTTAAGATATTATCAGCATTCTTTTCTTACTTTGCAATTTATTCTTACAGCTTTCTACACAGAAGTTTGAGAATATACGATTTATCAAACGTAAGTAATTATAACTTTAAAAATATTTAACCTAACAAAAACATGGATGAACAATTTTGATACAATAAAGTTTAATTTAATGTAAAAGGATAATTTTGACAAATCTTCTCTGAATATTTGATTTTGAATATTTGATATTGGATTTTGAATATGGATTTTGAATATTGGATTTTGAATATGAATGTTGGATTTTGAGATTAATGTTCGGTTTATTTTTAATGATAATGATGTCAGCAATGTCAGATCTTCATTCACATTTAAAAATTCTAAAATATGAAAGTCTTATGTGTACTGACATTATTACCAATTCATAAACTTCATTGTGTGATCAGCTAGAAACATTAAAGGCTAACATTTTAGTTCACATGTTATGACATTATGGAGTATGCACTGAGAAATGCCGTCACAGAGAATAAGATATTCTACCAGGGTTCAGTTACTGAACCTACTTTATTTGTTGTGTGATACTAAAATTCCATTCTATACCATATTTCTTTTGCTGATTTAGCAGTAGCTGAGAAGAAATGCATTAAAATATTTGAACAATATTTAGATTAAATAATTTAATTAAACAATAACATTAAACTATATTATTAATTTTAGAAAATACATTATTAAAATTTGTGGTAGCATATTAATGCACAAGAACTACAACTTTAAAAACAGCTTGCAATATTATGTACATCTGAATTTGAAAAACATCTAGATGCTTCTGATTGTCCAGTCACTCAAAGCTTTGCATTGAAATCAGACACTCAGTGCTGAATCTTACACCTCTATTCTCCCAATGCTCAACTTAATCCTAAAACAAATATATTTCTAAAAGTGCAGTAGCAATTCCAGTCCACTAGTACTGAATACATAATGTGGCCCTAATTTTCCAGTGATGTGAAAAATTAATACTGTTTAAAAGGTACCTAAAACTTTTGGGGAGGATTTTATCATCTTGGAAAACTGACTGGAAGAAGGTTTTAGTAATCTCATTTTTATTCATGTGGTCTTCTTTGTTATTTAGTCAGTGGAAATCTAGAAAAGAAGGGTCAGTATTTAATGATGTCTTATCTAAGGTTAAATATCATGGCTAGCTCTAGTGCATCTGACTTGGTCCTCATGCTGATACCTGGGGAAAGATGGAGTCCAATTTAGTTTCAGTGGTTGAGTTGACACACCTCATGGAAAATAATCAACCCGGTAAAATGAAATATTGAACACTTTATTCTCAAATTTCAAAAATACATTTCTGAAACATTTTAAATTAGAAACCATGTGATATCCGGTAACAGTTTATGTAAAATTTAAACTGAAACCATTTTTTCTTTATTTAGCTCTATTAACCTCTCTAGTCCCTACCCTTACCCTTAGTTTTCATTTTAAATTCCATCTGCTTCAGTAAAGATACTAAAAATAGGGACCAGTCTTGTGTAATAATTTATTAAATTTGTCCTTTTTTTAGTAAACCAGAATATGCAATATTCCATTCATAGGTATGATGTTCATATCTTAATGATTGTGTGATTTAGTTGCCATGGAATTTAAAGTACTTGCTGTATTTGGCAATAGTAATTTCCAGTGCTGAGGAACAAAATAAAAAGTGTATATTATTTAAAGTGTACCATGAAAGATATATATAGATATAGATATAGTTATAATGAAGTTATGGTAGCTATGATTTATAAATGACATCTATTGAAGCTAAAATGAATGAATGAATGAACAAATGAATGAATGACTAAAAAAAGTGAAAAGGAAAGAGAAAAGGAGCTTTCTGTATAATTTTAAAGGTATAATAAATAAGAAGGCTCATTTCATTGTAAATCCTAATTCAATAATCCCCTAGCCTAAGAGAAGCAACAATTTGTGTGCTAGTATGTCTGATGGTGGATTTCACTTGACTTGCTCAGTGTACTAAAATCTAAAAATGTGACCTAATTTCCTGCATTTCTAGCATCTCACAAAATTTGTACAAAATTCTAATCAAACTATTTAACCTCAGCAAAACAAAAATCTACTGAGTAAATCAACTGAGTAAACAGTACCATTCTATAGAGAAAAATAAATGTCCCTTAGAAGATATACGTCTAACTTATTTTCATTTACTCTGCAAATGTATTAAAGAATGTGACACATTAATTGCTACAAACTACTTATTGTTCTAAATGGCTTCTGATCCAATGTTTCACAGGAAAATTGCACTCTACATTTCTCGGTTTATAATATGTGAACAGAACTGATAACCTTTTGAACCGGACAAATTTAATGTAGTAAGACTTACCTTTTTTCTCATTTAACAAAATGTGCTTAACAACATAGCTTGATATTGCATCATTTTAATAAAGTAAAGGTTATGTTTCATGCATTTCTTCTTGTTTTACTGTTTTGAAATGTGACTAAAGTTAATTCTGAATTGTATAGCCATTGACTAGTGTAAGTCACTAAAAACAAGATTAATTACAAGTGTGTGTCATTATTTTGTTTTATTTTAATGCTCAGTGACATTAGCTGGCGTGTTCTCTGCCCACTTTTTTCTCTTTTACTCATTCACAGACAACTAGATTAAGGTCAAGGTTCTCCATTCACAAGTTCACTAATTTAAGACAATTCACTTATTCCCTGTCAGACCTTTTTCTTACAGGAAATTAAAGACACTGAAACGCACATTTTTCTAACCTACCTTGGACTGAACATAGGGTTATAGGACATGGAGATGATTTAGCTGGCAAGGAGAGATTTTGAGGCAGAAACTTCACTGCACATCTACCGCAGTACTTTTGCAATTTACAGTAAAGCAGGGTGTTTATTGTAGATTTTTATCAGGTTAAAGGAGTTTCTGCATATTTCAGAAAGGATCTGTCACAAATAGATGAATAGAAAATCAGTTTTAGTAAATTAGTTTTTTCATTAACTGAGATAATTTATTTTGTTTAGCAAAATACATACATTTTAATGTCAGATTATTCTTTGATTTGTGTATGTATGTATGTGTGTATGTGTGTATGTGTGTGTTGTGTATGTGTGTATATGTATATGTGTATGTGTGTGATGCTGGGGACCGAAACCAAGGCCTTCCCACTGACCTCATCTCTAGTCTTTCAATTTCTTGTTTTTCAGAATGGGTCTCACGACGTCACTACATTGTCCAGCCTGGGCTAAAAATTGTGATCCCCTGTCTCTGCCTCCCAAAGTGCTGAAATGTCAGGCGCGTTCACCACTCCTGGCCTTTCTTTCACACCTCTCATTATACTGTAGAGTCAGGTTTTTAAAATATATTTTGATAGTTTAAGCTTAGCAAGTATTTTAATATTGTTGTTATTAATATGTTAGCAGTATGTAAGGCTTTTACTCCTTGTGGGCAGTTGGTTCATGTACATGACACAGTTCTTAGAACATGTTTGCAGTACGTACAGCTTACATTCCCTGTGCAGAACTGGTGCATGCACATAACACATCCTACTTCTCATTCTCATCCCCTTTCTCTCACTTTCCTCCTCTATCTGTCCAAGCCCTTTCCATTTGAGAAACTTCTATCTCACTACTTGCTATTTTCTGTCTTTTATTTTGGTTTTAATTTCTATTTTGGGCTTCTCATATAAGAGAAAGCATACAGTGTTTAAGCTCACATGTCTGATTTGTTTAATTTAATATTATGGACCCTTGGTGTATCCATTTTCATATAAATGACTGCAGTTTATCTTTGTTCAGGGCAAAGTAGTATATCTTAATTCTTTCTAAGACCTCCTTTCCCTCATTCCTCTGTCTCTTATGTCATTTTTATACTTAGGTGGCTTAATGAGGTGGAAGCGTAGTGTTTTTTTCTCCCACTGTGTTTGTGTAAATGTGAATAGGATTCATGAGGCAAAGTGTAACATATTTGTGCATACTTGTATGTGTTTGTGTCTTCATCATAACAGAGCAGTGTTTGCAACATGGTAATTCTGTGGTCTTTGGAAGTTCAAATTACCTGTCAATAAAATTTAAGTAATTCATTTGATGTTTACAATTTTTTCAACAGTTATACATCTGTTATAGTTCCTCTTCATTTTTGAGTTAGTTTGCATAATAGTGTCTTTAGAAAATTCGCTGAAAAGAATTGTTTACTACTGTTCCAAACATTTGAACCTACAGCATAAAAGTTCTTATAAAAAGAATTCATTTATTTTGAAAATATGTGTTGATATACGTTCTCACTGCTTCTAGTACTTACCTTTCATTAATGCTTTATAAGTTATTTGTTATTTCATGGATGTCAATCCTTATGCATTGCTTTGTCCCTTGATCTCCTTCCTTCTTTAAAGCAAGCCTCAGGAAACAGGTCTTGCTACTCTCTATGGTGAGCCGCTCAGGGGCACCCCTTGTCTGAGCATGCTACGCATAGTAATTATAGCGTTTCTATTATTTTCAAGAAGAATAAAAAAGCTCACAGACTTCAAAAAATCCAAAATGCTCTCAATTTCTTCCTGTTATCTCTCAAAGGGTTAGCAGCCATTTGCTAATAGGCTTCTAGCAGGCTTATGAAGTAGAAATAGATGCATATGCTGATTTTAGGTGTTAATTATTAAGTATTAATTATTAGGTATTAATACATTAAAACAGATAATTAGGTATTAGTATGTATTAATACATCTGGAGATTTTTAAGGGCTTTGGAATTGTTAGATACCTATTGATACTCCAAAAACACACTAATACAAGGGATCAAAAATAATCCCCTCGATTTACATGTTGAAATGAAGGTTAATTAAGGTCAGATTTGAAACAGAGTTTTTACCCAGTCCAAACGGTCATATTCCCAGTGGGATCCTGGTTCCATCACATTACCTTTCCCTTCAGGATTTCCTTAACTTCCCTTCTTATCAAAAAAAAAAAAAATAGTATATCCTAAAGGCATCACAGATCTTTTAATTGCCTCCAAGGTGTACAATAATTGAGAAGTATTTAGATTCTCCAATTTTCTCTTAATTTCCATTTCTTAGAAGTGCAGAGAAAGAAGGCATGGTAGAGGATTGCTGGATGATCTAAGCTTATTTAATTGGCTGCTTCCCTTACAGCTAATTATTTGCTAGTGGCCTGTTTTTACTAGAGCAAATTAAAGCATCCATTGGTATCTGAGGTAAAGCCAATGGTCTGGTAAATATTTATTTCTATCCTCCTTGTTAGCAAGCAAATATATTGGAAGTTTTTTGAGACATGTACATGTTGAGTCTAGCAGTGTACCACCAATCCACTGTGCTTTCTTGGGCTTGCATGAATCTGTAACTTTGATCATAATTCAAAAGAACCTTAATTCTTGTCCTTATCAAAATGACTGCAAGCCAAATCATTACAGTGACACAACGTTGATAGGCTATATAAACAAAGAATATCAGAGACATAAAGGATAAAGGTGAGTGTCATGAAAATACAGGACTGCGATAATTTGTGGAAAAAGACACTATGCTAGTCTGAAACATGCCTGGATGTTGTTTACACAACCTAAGAAAAAATATTTGAGGAAAGTTGTCTGCCAATTTGAAAATTAACCAATTCTTGTTGGGCCTCTGAGGATTTTGGATGTGATAGGCCATAAAATAAAGGGAGTCTGGATACTTTATCTATGTTTACTGCAAAATAATCTCTTAGTAAAACACACAACAAGGAGGAAAAAAGCTCTCAACCGACTTAGAGTGTAAAAACCTATATTTTCTCTCACACTGTAGCCCACAGCATTGGTTGTTTTGTGTATCAATAGACAAGAATTACATGGTACATTGGGGAAACACTTGTATCTCAGCTACAGTGCCTGCTCATAGAATTTTGTAGAAAATCATGGCTCCTTCCTCAAGAATTATTGTACTTGTGTCAAACATCACTTGCTTTGCTACTGGGGCTTCAGAATGATTAAATACCAAATCAGGGAACACCAGGTGTCTTTTCACCAGATCTGCTCAGCATCACTTGGCTGTCATTTGGCTCCTTTAGAAACAAATTTGAGTGTGCTGAGCAACACTCCACAGTCCTTTGGAAATGATCTTGAGCATGAGTAAGCTCTGAAATTAACAAAGTTATGACAGAGCTTCCAGTTTATCTCCTGCTAGAAGACTGAGTACCCACGACTTCCACAATTGAGCATTGGGTTTCCAAAGAAATCACCTGAGACCAGTTTGCTAAAGTAAATGAACGTAATTTAGTGATGGCTCTGAACGTAATTTAGTGATGCCTCTGTTTCACAGACAGCACCACCTCCAAGACAGCAGTGACAGAATGACTGTCACATGCGAGGTCAGCCTTGAGTGGAACTCCAGTTATTCACTGTGCCTGGAAAGAAGGATGTTTGAGCAAGAAATAGGCCATGGTCAAAGACTTAGGATGGAATTTAAGACATCTGAAGCTCACTCATTTCTGGAAACAAAGGATTTTGTCAATGTGGTAAGAAAGCTGGTATGATATGTATCTGGTGTGAATGTTTTCCCAGTCCCAATTTGCAGAAGTGGTTGACAGTCCATCACAGTATCATCTGATCCTGCATGGCCAGCTTTCCCCTCAGCTATCCCAGGGATACAGCATTTTTTGACAATGTGGGAAGTAAAATTTCAAACTTGAAACCTGACAGAGAAACTTCCATTGTTGTCAGCCTCACAGGAGTGGTATTTTATTTTAGATGTTGGTAGGAATGACTTATGTTTTAATCAGTCTTCTATCTCTTCTCCTAGTAAAGGGCTGTACTCTCTTTTGCTTTATTGGGAATACAGTCGTGCTTCAGTTCACAAACTTATTTTTTCCATGATTCTGCTTCCAAAGCAAATTGGAAGAAAATAGAATCAAATTTCCACATAATGTCAACATTGGACTATTGAATTTGATTCTATTTTTGTCCAGTTCACTTTGTGATCAGAGTTGTGGAGAGAATTACGTTCATGAAGGTAGGAGGTACCAGAGCCCTTCCAAAATTCCAGATGTGAGCAGAGCTTTCAATTCTAACTCCCTGTCTAGCCATCTAGAGTCTTGGCTTTTTCATTTTCTTTCAGTGAGTTTTAAAACCCAGTATCCTTGTTCCATCACTTGCCCCTGTTCCATGCAAGCAGTCCTTACTCCTCCCCTCAGCTTGAGAGCCCACCACACCTTGGCTCTGAAGGCTCACCATTTCCAGAACCGGGTGACATCTCTTTTTTATGTTTTAATATTTTGTATAATATTTAGTTCACATTCTCTAATGATTTTACCATTTTAGTGTTGCTTTGGTCAACCATGAGATGAATTTTATCTTTCCAATATAATAAGACTTTTTAATATTCATTTATATTTTATTTGAGTTACTGAGGTTTGCATATATGATATACTGAGGTAAGTATATATTTATTATATACTTTAAGGCTGAGTACATCAGAGTGACTTTAATCCAGAATTTAATGTGATTTTCAAAACATATAAACTTATAAATTTAAATGTATTTGAAAATCAAAAAGAGTTCATTATGACCATGCAAAAACACAGTATCATCAATATAGTTATTTTTTTCCTAAAGTAAAAATTTAATGCAAACACTTCTATGGAATTTGAGAAATATCAGTCAGTACATCTAATCTAGTAAAATAGCTACTCCAGCATATGATTATTATAAACTATTTTATAATTTGTGGAAAAACACTCAGATTTACTGACCATAAATAATGGATGTATACAATCTGTTACACTCAATATATAAAATAGATATAAACAAACATATTAGAGAATCAGAGAATGTCTCTTATAGATAATTTTCCTCAAACAATGCTCTTTGGAAGTGTCTTGAAAATGAGGTTGTTAACACATTTCCCATGATCAGTATTTTAAAGAAGCACTAATAGGAAAGGGCAAATAAAGTGCTTTTTCTCTTCTAACTACATATTAAGTTAGCTCAACTTCAACGTTGCTTGAGCTGCAACATGCATTATAGAACACAGAACTAATTGCTTTACTATTTCAGCCCTCCAAGCAGTGCAGATGTTATGCAAATGGTTTAGTGCTCATTTTCAGAAAGTAAACAATTGTGGTAAATTTTGCAGGGTATTTTCTTTTTTTTTTATTAGCACTAAACTTGCTAAAATTGTTGCTAGCTGCAGTGTTAGTGCTCAGATAAACTGTAAACTTTTGTGGACCAAAAACCTGTCAGATTTGAAAATATAATGGACTTTTTCTAATTGTATAACTTCACTACATTAAGAATAACATGGCATTAAATGGGACTATTAGTACTAAGTTAGCTCCATACTTTGATGAAACATATGATTGCTATCCAGAGACTATGCAAATTCATCAGTTGTGTATCCAATAAATATAAAATGATAATAGGTTTATTTCTCCACAAAAAGTTTGTCCTTAGTAAGCATTTAAAAGTTTTCATAGTTCTGTATCTACTTTATGTCAAAAAGAAATATGAATTAAGAAAAACACTATTAATTATAAACAGTGGAGATTTTAAAAAAATCTGATCAGTAAATAGCTTGCTATCATTGGTGAATATACCATCCATGTTGCTTAGGAATCTGAATCTTAATAATGTGGGAGATTTCCTCCTATACGAAGTCAGAGCATAGTTACTTCTTGATCATATGAATTTGTGAAAGAATGTGCATTTTTATTGCTGTACTAACAACTTGCTATAAGTGTAGATGCTTAAAATCACACAGGCTTATTATTTTATAGTTCTACAGGTCATAGGTACTCCAGGAAAAGCAACAGTAGGGCTGTGTTCCATCTGGAGATTCTATGGCAGAATCTTCGTCCATTTTTTTTTCAGACTTTAGATGAAGCTATTTCTCCATCCTCAAAGCCAGCCATGGAACACCTTCTAATCCCTTTGAGGCTCCCTGTCCTCTGCCTTCTTTCACTTCTGCTCCATGGTCACATCTGCCTTTCTGACGTTGACTCTGGATTCATCTACTCCCATTTGTATATTCACTGACTCCATTCTTATAATCCCAGTTAATTGTTATCCTCTGAGAATGAAGGTAAAGATCCCAACAGCTGATCACTGTACTTTAGTGCTGGAGCCTAAATCTAATAGGGATGTCATTGTAAGAGGTAGAACAGCATGAGTGCTAACCTACCAAATGGAAATAGAGTGAATTTTCTCCTTTAGAGTCTTCAGAAGTCCATAATCTTGCCTCAGCTTGGTTTCTCATTTCTGGCTTCCAGAACTATGAAAAAATTAATTCCTGTTGTCTGAAGCCATCCAGTTTGTGGTAATTATTATGACTGCCCTAATAAATTAATACAGGGTTTAAGGTATCTACAAGACCTAGAGATTGTAGGATGTGGAGATGTGGATATCTGGGAAGGACCTTATTCCACTTACCAGAAATGCAATCATCCTACTAACGTTGAAATACTAACCTCTTATTTCGGCATGTGATATCACTTTGTCTCATCAGTGTGGCAGGTGGTCAGAATGATACCCTAACAAGGCTGTTTATGACATGCAATCTAAGCAGAAGCTTATAATGAAAACCTTTAGGGGAAAGTAGCATTGAGCATGTGCGGGTGCGCAGCCGCCCATACACATGCTCTGGAAATTTGGTATACTGCTCCTGTGAGTCTGAAATACTTCCTGCTTTCTTTGTCTTTGTTCCTAAGTGGAGCCAAAACACAGTTCATAGAAAATAGCTTCTCAACTGTGATCTCTAAGCAAGTGAATTTGCAGTACAACCCCTTACCATCTCCATGTTTTCCATTGGGATATGGTTCTATTTAAAATTGAGATGAATATCTGACTTTCATGCTTGAAGCACTAAGATAGACAACTGTAAGTTTCAAAAGCATGAGTGAATAATATGGTGATTTTAAGACATGTATGTTACTATGATTTTAAACATAAATGGTATAAAAGATCATACTGTTAAAGAATCATAAGTAATATTACTTATTTCTCCACCTAAATTAGAATTAATATTCTAATTTTTACATATAAACTACCCAATTTAATCAGATATTTTCACAACCATGAATTAAGCAATTTTCTATCTATCTATCTATCTATCTATCTATCATCATCATCATGTATCTTCCTCTTGGTTTTCCTCTTGTATGGGAAATTAGAGTGAAGACTTTCACATTTAGGTACACCTCCAGCCTTATTTATTTACTTATTGTTTTATTTTCATGACAAAGTTTCTCTAAGACACTAAGGTGCCCAGGCTGGGCTTGAACTTGTGATTTTCCTGTCTTTACCTATCATGTTAGCAATACAGATGTGCATCACCATGACTGGCATCTCCTTTTCCCATGCTTTCAAACTTCTTCCAGGTGGAACAATTATGAATATTTCCCCATTATTTGGTATAAAGCAATGCAAGTAATTCAAACAAATACTTCAGCACACAAATATTATAGACAGAAAGCCTAAGAATTTGTCATTTAATGCCTGTGAGTTTTGTTTCTTGCTGTCTTAAATTTCTTTTCAGAAAAGATACACATTACAAAGTTCCTGGTCATCAGTTACAAGAACACGCGGGACTTATGGCTAAGTAAATTTCATTGAATTGCAATGGGCTCATCATTTCTCAGAAATGAGTTCTTTGCAATAGCAAAGAACAAGCAAGAGCACCAAAGAAGTATTTCAACAGCTTTATATGACTTCGATTGCTTTACTGAAAGGAACAGTTAATGATTAATTATTTGATCAATCTTGCATGTCTCTATTTGTTCTCCTGAGAAACCAATTTGAAGATATCAATATGGAATACAACAATGGGCCGGGGATATAGCTCAGCAGCACAAGCGCCTGCTCGGCAAGTGCAAGATCCCGAGTTTGATTCCCGGTACCAAAAAAAAAAAAAAAAAAGAAAGAAAGAAAAATATGTAATACAACAACCGTTGTTAATTGCCTACCACATTTTTTGTAATTCAGTATTGCTTGTATTGTTCTTATGCTATTTTGTAAATGTATGTCTGTTTGTTAATATGTTTTCCTTCTATTATTTTTAAAATCAATTAAAAACAACAGCTTTATATGCTATCTAGACTTCAAAGCACACGTTCCTTTCCCAAGAAGACTTCATCTTAAAGAGTTTGCAGAATAAAAATATATAATACTAGAGTACTTTTAAAGTGACTAACACTGATAATTTTAATATTTTTTCTATGATTCAGGACAGAAATTCTTGAGAAATTATATTTATAATATTCTTTAAACCACCAAGGAATATTGAAATATTTTCCTTAAAGATCATATTAATCAAACATAGTACCAAGGACATTACTAGACCAGTCTTAACTACTTGCTAATGTTTTGACATGTTCATAACATAGTGAACTTGTAGATAACCATAAAATAAAGTAGTGCATAATAATTGATGTTAAATATGCTTCTAAATCTACATTGTTATTCTAATCCATGATGGCATAATTGTCCTTGATTGGAATAAAGTGTTTCTAATTGCACACCAATTTCTTAAAAACACACTTAGAAGTATGTATCTTTTAAGCTAATGAAAGTAATCATCTAAAAAGCTTATCCATATTTAACTAATGTAATTATCAATAAGTTCAAAGTACAGATGAACAATACTCCAAATACATTTTTTTCTGAAACACAAAGTAAAAACTGTGAACTTACAAAAAATTTAATTATTTTATGACACTTTCTTTTCAGTATTCCAAATTTTGAAAACTGGCGAAAAAATAATGCATAGATATAACAACTTCTATCATGAAGGAGAAGATAAAAAAATAAAATGTAAGGAAATGAAAGACTGGAGTGATTAAGAAGTTTAAAAGAAAATAATTTAAATACTAATCTCATCACAGAAACTGTTTAATATTACATTGTATAAACTATTATATAAGGGAAAACTCAAAAATAGTCTGATACTTTAGAAATTGCTCTGTCTTATTCACTTTGCCTTCCAATTTTAGTGCCAATTGTCTAACCTTGTATTTCTCTAAGGTCTTCCAGAATGAACATCCTGTATCCTAACTTGGGTTGTTAGGAATGAAAATTCTGAAACTTCCCATGCTGGAGGAACTGAATCAAGAAATTCTAAGTTAAGTGCCCAATAATATTTTTATTTTTCTTTTTCTTTTCTTTCTCTCTTTTGTTTTACACTTGCAGGAGATCCTCAGGGAACCTAATCACATTTTAAAATCTCTTGATGTCCGCAAGTTTCAATTCAAAGAATTCAATCCCCAGGCAGAGGTAAAGGGGAGATGGTGGTATACCATTAAGTATTTTATTCTGTCTATGTAGAACACTACCTGGTCCAGACCAAGGCATTAGTGAACATATGACAAAATAATGGTGTATTTGCATGTTGGGCATTCAATATATCTTCAGAAAAAAACTACTAATTGAAAACTAAAAAATAAAAATACTCTCCCTCATATGTTCATAATTTTCAAAAACAGAACTGTTCAGGTGTAGTTTCAATCCACACTTCTTACATTACTTGGTACAAAATGTCATTGGAATGGTCTTCCTTGAAACTAGGTCTAGAAAAGTCAATATTAAATCAAAATTGTTGAGATTTTCCTGTTTCCTTCAAAGTAAAGTACAAGTGATTTGGTAGTTTTAAAACCTTCAACCTTTTCTGCCTTCTCTCAACTTTACCACATCATATTACTTCCTCAACAATTTTGCGTAGTCTTTTCCCTAAACTTATTTTTGCTCCATCTGGGGACATGTATAATGTATTCTCGTTTGAACCTCTAATACTGTATTCATTTTAAGCTCTACTTCAAGATCTCCTTTATCTAATAAAATGCAGTCACTGTGTTCCTATAGTTTTTATCCCCTCTTTTAGACTTCTATGTTCTAGTAGATCATTTGCTCACTCAAAATTTCTCTTCATGAGTGTTGTTCAAAGTTAATCATGGACCACATTTTTGCAAAAGTACATTTTTTAGTTATATTTTAGACATAAGTCTTTTTGCCTAAATTTCTGCTATTCATTCATTATTACATGATTTTAATTTTTTAAAATTCTGCAATGCTGCTTTATGCTCTGTACTAGTTGTCTAGAACTGGCATAGTATGTAGTACCAGAAACCAGTTGACTTAAACAAAAAATACTAATTTCCTTATAATTCTGGAACCTAAAAGACCAAAAGTAATAGATTTCAGTGGTTCTGCCTTCCACGAGGAGTGGGTCTTTCCAGTCTTCTCCAGATAGCTGGTGTCTAGAGGGTTGTCTTCTCCCCACTTCACAGGGTCTTTTCAGCGTGCTTCTCCAAGTCTCAACTTCCTCTCGTTATTAAGATGCTCTTCATATTGAATTAGGCACCACCACTATGCACTGATTTTAACTTAATCACATATTTAAATATCTTTTTTCTAAACAAGCTTGCAGTTTGATGCACTCTGGGTTAGGAATTTGATATATGAATTTTAAGGAGAACAAAACTTAGTATATGTACTTTCCCCTAAATAAAACATAAAGAGATAACTCATAATAACACATTTAAGAAGTATGATATATAGAGTAAAACTATATACTGAGACAGTTTAAGGACAAATAAACCCTTGTTGATTACCTCAGGATCATAATATTTAACCTACAAGGCATAAAGTACATATGAACATTAGAGTACTTTTTAAAAATCATTTCCCTCTCTTCCACCTTTCTTTATTGATATAGTTTAAAGCCACAGGAAACATACAAAATAACATCCAGTTTAAACACTTATTGTTAAATAAAATGCCTTCTTAAAAGCCACAACAGACCTTTGCAAATTATTGCTGAGCTGTTGAACTGGAAGCATTGAGGGAAAATTCAATCAATTTCTGCTATATTCAATGGCCAAGAACCTAAAATACTGTTTCTGAATAGGCTTGCTTGAAAAGAATTCCATCATTTTTAATGGCGTTATTATTTGGTATTATTTCCCACAGAGAATTGGTGTGGATGGAATAATCCAATTGCACAGATTTTTTTTGCAGTGATATTCCTCATTAATGGTTACCAGGTGATCAGCATTATGCTATGCTATTTATAGAGTACCAGAAACATTTAAAAACTGTATAATTTCCATAAGTCTAAATAGAAGACAAAATAACATCACTTTACCAGATTTATTCGAAACATCTCTAATAAATGAGATATGAGCATAAAATGTCAGTGTGCTTTTGTCATTAAGAAGTCAAATGTTAAACCACAGTGTGAATTTACTATTATCTGTATCTCATGACACAAAACTTTCTTATTGTTAAGTTTTTAAAATGAAAAAGAATAGGTAATTGATTTTAAAAATGTATAGGCACATAAAATTTTAGGTGTATGAAACTTAGAAATCCTGTCTCAGGTTCAGAAATAGTCTAAACAACACATTTACATCTAATGAAGTAGGAAAATTTTGTAAAGGTTTAACTTAGATTTCAGCAAAAGTCTTGGGACTATGAGACATAGAAAGTAGAATTTTATGTAATTATTGATTCCTAAAAATTTATAATCTATACAAAAGCAAAGATGCAAGCATGTGAAAATTAAATGGAACAAATATAATCCTGGCAAAATGAGTAAGTACTTTAAGTAAAGCACTTTAAATAATATATATACAATTTATGTGAGCACAAATGGTAAATGTAAGAAAACTTTTTGCTGAACAAACAAATCTGATTTTTGAGAAGCCATGACATACACATTTATATATGAGAGGGTGCTTTGACATGAGGCTTTGCCTACTAAAGGTGTGAGAACTGGAAGAATGTCAGAGATTTGATAGTAGATCAATTCTCAAATTTTGCAGATACCAAATTACCTGATTTTTAAAGGCAAAGTTAACACACTGGAAAATGTAAGGTCTGGAAGAAAACATCAGGTCCCTTAGTCATTCCTTATCTTTCTTTGAGAAGCTTGTAGTTGACCCAAGAATGAATCATTTAGCTCCTAATTCATGGTGGGTGTTTTTTACTGACTTGTCAGGTTAACAAGTAGTTCTTAAATACTAAGAACTACTTGTTGAGAAGGTGAAAATTTACTTCATTCTAAATGCTTTTCACCTTGGTTTCAGAATTCACTTAGAAACTAATAAGATACAGTGCATAGGACACCAACAAGGTTTTAACTCCCCAGGTCCACTTGTAATGACTTGTGAAATTTACCCCAAACCCAATGACTTCCAAAGGAAAACACATTCACACAAAGGAAAACCTCTTAATTGTATAAATGAGTTTAAGTGAGAAACTATACTGTATGGTGTAGTCATACTTCTCCTATATGAAATGTCCATATAGAAGCTTTCATTTTTTTATTTGAGGTGGTGCATTAACATATTTATAGACTCTTTGATCTTAAGCTTAAGGAAAGTCACACAAAATTTAAAATCCTAAATAGAGAGAAGTGAGCATAAGAAGCCTAAATAAATTCACACCTTAGAAAAAAAAGTTGATAAATATAAATAAATTTTATTGGTTATGGGTGGTTTTATGATCACTTGAGTACTGTGTAATATATTTGAAATTTTAAATAAACATTGTTCAGAAAATTGAAGTCTTTGTCCCACATAAATACCATAGAGAATCTTATTGATACAGCAGATATGAGAGAGCATTTGAAGACAAAAAAATTGATAGGACAGAGCAGGTTAGATGTAGTGAGTTTCAATGGAATTTTGAGACCATTTGGAGGATTTAGGAATCACTCTTGACTAACTAATTTGAAGCTTGAAGGTGAATATGTAGAAAGTGATACTGCACTTTTGTTTCCTGGTAGGAGAACTGGACTGCAGTTTGTGAAGGAAGAGAAGTTTATCTTAACTTGTTCTGGCAACAGAAGTGACTACAAAGCAAGTATTCTAATTTGATGGAACAGTAATCTTTGCACATAAATAGCCTTGCTTTCTGAATATATTAGAAGGTAAAAAGAAAAAGTGTGTTGGAACTTTAAGTGTCCAAAGATAGTCTCCGTTTACTAGGGAGCGCAAAATATAAAAGTGGAGACTAAATCTTTTTTTTAATTTGAAAGAGAATTTAAAAAAAAAATAACAACAACATAAATAAAGACAAAGCAAAGCAAAAGCAATAAAAATGACACAGGGTTTCAAAACACAATGATAGGAATTAAGAGTGGTTGTTATATCACATATTGTTATCTTGAACGAAGTTGCTCAGATTACCACATGTAAGAATGCAAGATGGATCAAACTATTAAAAAGAATAAAAAAATTAAAAAGCAGTAGAAATGATACAGAGCTTCACTAAACAAGATGGTAGGGATTCACCAATGGTTGTTGTATTACATATACATATACATATACATATACATATACATATACATATTGCAAATCGTTTTTGGTATATCATTCCCAAAACCCCAGGGCATATAAAATAACGGTGGGGTGTAGACGGTTTACTGTTTAGTTTTCAAATAATAAACCCGAGTGGTTAAGCAAGTTATTAAATGTGGAGAATATTTATAAAACAAGAAGTTAAATCTCACAAATAGTGAGCCTATAAAGAGTGCTTTTTTTTTTTTTTTTTTTGAACTGGGATTGGAACTCAGGTCCTTGAATTTGCCAGGCAGGCGCCATGCCTCTGAGCTATATCCCCAGCCTGAAAAGTGCTTTTTGAAAGTAAAAAGCATACCAAGAATGTCCTGAATTATTGAGAAGCTACTGACTTATGGAGACGATACTGAAATGAACATTTTCTCTCCTAATATACTATCATTGAAAATTGTTGGATCAAACTGGCTTTACAATTTTCAAACCGCCTCAGCGGTTTCAGGTTCAGAGTAAGGATGAAATTGTTACTGACTCAATGAATGTTTTACAAAGTGTTTTGGTTCAAGGAGGCAGTCAAGCCTGAGAAAAAAACTGAGACATCAGAGATTAGAGAAAGGGAGAAAGTCGGGGGTGCCCCTCGCTTTGTTTTTCTTTTTTAATTTGCTGAATTTTCAAAGGTATTGTAGAAGTTACTGATAACCTTACTCTCAAATATTTAAATAGAGCTGAGGCCAGGATTTTGTGATGATGAAGACCTTAACCGAATGTGTTCATTTAGACGCTCCTCAATGTGAGGAACAGCGGCTATTACTGAGGCCCCCATTACCCTGGAGCTCGCTTTAACCTAATCTGGACTATCATGTTGATTCCTCCCTTTATTTCTCTCTTATTGAGGAAAATTCTTCATTGTAAGCAAGTTCTCTGCTATTAATGAACAACTATGCTTGGAAATATCTGAAATTTTATCTTTCCTCATCATAATATTTTGATTATAATTGGAATTAGGATTAGAATTAGATGGCTATACCCAGGGTGATCAAAATATATGGTGAATGTTGAAATTATAAAAACCAATTATTAGAAAAGATAGAATGCTATTACTCCCCTTTTTCTTGCAAATACAGTTATTCCCTCATTTTTGTCATGTTGTGAAGGAGTTCTCAATATTTTCTTTGTGAAGTGCCTTATGAGGTGTGATTACTACCTCTTCCTCAAAGTCAAAATGACAATGAAAGATAAATGTTTTAAATCAGCCCAGAACATCTAGGCAGATATAACACAGAAACTAAAGACGTGAGAAATTTCTAGAACTGCTTAAAGACAATGTGTCTTTTACTGCAATAATGTTTTTAAATAAAGCATGCACCACATTTTATTACAGCTTATCATTGTTGCTCAGGTGGAATTATTAATTTCAATGCTTATTTTTGTTAACATTATATAATGATTAAATTCCTTGTGGAGAGTTGGTCCGTGTATATAGCACATCTTAACTCTGTTCCCCCTTTCTTCCCTTCCCTTCCCCTCTCTGCCTCTCTTGGTCCTCATTTGCAAAAGACCTGTCTCCTCATTTGCTATTATTTTATTTTACTTTATTTATAATTTGTCTGTAATTTTAACGATAGGTTCATTATAGTTATACCATAATTCTGTGGCAGTTTAGGAAAACTAGATTTATAGTTTCAGTTGTGTACAATATCATGTGATGCCTCCCAACTCCAAAAAAGAAAAGTAAAAGAAAAAGAAGTACCCACAAAGTTCATTCAGTGGCAAACAACTAAATAGGTTTCATTTTTCACTTCCTCAATGGATTTTTGCATAGGTATTTTTTCCAAAATGTGTGAAGAAAGGTGAGGTTTCATGTAGAATTGAATTGTATTATTGTTGTTCCCATTTAAATTAATGTTTTGTATGCACCCATCATTGGAAAATTCATTATCCAGTTTATTTTTTAGAAACTGATTCCAGAGTAAGATATCCTTGAACTACCATTTGATCATGGTTAAATAATAGGTTATCTTTCCCTATGCTTTTCCACATCTATCCCTATAAAAATAATAGATTATTTTCGCTAATATGGCATTTTTGGGTTTGTTCACTCAAATAAAGGCAATTAGCAATAAAAAAATCTAATGTCTCTGTTTCAGTCAACAAATAGAAATAAAATTGAACGTCATCACCTTTAATAGATGGAGGGGTGAACTGTATATATATAGACTTTAGTAAGAGTAATGTTTGTCCGTGTCTGATTTACAGTCCATGCTATTTTCTGTTTTAATTACAAAGCTATCAAGGATAAATTTATTAATATTTTTGGAAAGAAACATTTGTTTTTAATCTGGCATAGATGAACAAGTCTACTTATTATTTTGAAAAAAACCCAAAATGTTATAAAAATATAAGATATTATCTAGTTTAGTATTAGTAAAGCCTATCATGTGCTGATGCAGCTTTCAGTTAAGTGCACGGAATAAATGAATAGATCTGTTCTGTAACTGAGATTCAGCTGGGCTTTTATTTTATCGCCTTGTTGCTGGTAATAAACTAGGACTTATTCAAATGAGTAAGCCAGCTCTTCTCTTTTTAAAGCTGCATTAGGCAGCATTTTAACAGTGGGTGAAATCACGGGGATTCTGGATAGGCTGCAGTGCCTCCATCGGTGGGGAAAAAACGATGCCAGCTGAGGACAGAGATGGGGATGAGCTGTCTGACTTGGGTAGATGAGCAACGCTTTTTCCCCTTACTCTAAAACTGAGATTGCATTTGAATTACAAAAATGTTCACATTGGAAATTAATTTAAATTTAACATAAATGCTGATTTTTACATTTCCTGTGTACTCATCATGTGAAGCAATGTACAGGCGATGTTTCATTTGTACTGTCTGAGGAATCACACTCATTCTTACTGTGACCCCATTACTTTCCTGTCCCTCGCCCTCCCTCTCTGTCTCTCTCTGTCTCTCTGTCTCTCTCTCTCGTTCCTTAATTTTTGAGCAAAAAGCACTGACATACTTACTGACACAATTCAAATTTTGCAATGAAACACTATTCACACAAGATTACAAATTTACTAAAACTTGCCAGATAATTTTGCTATTTATAATTTTTCTGGTTATACATTCAGTGATTATTCATTGAATTGAAATTTATTGAGAAAATAATTCATTATATGGTAGAAATAATTCTTTTAAATATCACATTTCACTCTACTTATAACCATTTTCTTTTAACCAGCAGGTCTATTTGGAAGAACATACAATTTTAAGGGAAATAAACCAGACTCACAAGTGTAAACATCATATTGTCTCCCTGGTGCGAGAAACTGAAAGTGTAAATAAACTCTAAAATGTACAAAAGATATTGTGAAATGGGAAGAAATTTTGCAAAAGGAAAAAGAAACTGGGATGGGGAGAAAGGATGAAACGGAAAAGGAAAAAAATGCAAGTCGGTTATACTGTTAGTGTCTCTTAGTACATTGCAAAGGGAAGTTTGTGCTCATATCAATTGAAAAATTTTAATGTCCATATCTTGAACTCTGAATAACTACTTTAAAGATAATGATATTCAATGATTAACTATTGTTATTCTCCTATTATTTTGTTATGAAAGTTTGTTTTACTTCTTTTTCCATAAAAAAGAAAAGCTTAAAGAAGGAATTTAATCTGTTGTGTAATAATTGAAAATATAGAGAAGCAAGAATTAAATTTTACATAATCAACATTTATTCAATTATTTCTTCACTCATTTATTTTTTCATTCAATTATTGATATTTGTTTCCTTTCAAATAATATCTGCTGTACCCTGCAATATACTAACTATTATGTTATGTACAATCATGTACACATAAATATGCCATACTTTTGAGAAGTATTTCCAGATTTTTCTGTCTTTACTAGACAAGTACATTTTTAAAATTTATTTTAAAAATAAAAGAAGGAAAACACATTAACAAACAGGCATCCATTTTCAAAATAGCATAAGAACAATATAAACAATACAGAGTTACAGACAAAGTTGTAGGAAATTAGCAATGGTTATTGTATTACGTATTGATATCTTCAAAGTGGTTCCTCAAGAAAACAAATAGAGGCATGCAAGATGGATCAAACAAGTAATCATTAACTGTTCCTTTCAGTAAAGCAGTAGAAGACAGTAGTACAAATATGTTAACTATCCTGTATATACATACATACATAATTTCCCCTTCTTTCCCTTCTCTTTTCCCACACCCCAGTTGCCCTTTACTTTTGAGCATTTCCTTTCATTTCACAATGTCTATCATAATTCCTAGTTTTTATTCACTCTTTCAGGTTCTTACGCTAGTGAGACAATACAGTGCTTACACATGCAGGACTGATTTATTTCACTTATTAGTATGGTCTCTAGTTGTGACCATTGACCTATAAATGCCTCAAGTTTGTCTTTCTTTATAGCTGAGTAATATTCCATTACCTAAAAGTATCACAATTTTTTTATTCAATCCTCAGTGGATGGACATTTGGGTTGCGTCCACAATTTACCAATTACAAATTGTGCTACTATGAACACGGGTGCACAAATATCTCTGTGATATGATGTTTTCAGATCTTCTTCTAGAGAATAAAATTGACTACTGCAACATAATATAGTAAATGGTAGCTCCTAGATAAACTGAGTGGATGGCAGGCATTCTCACCACAAAAGTGATTGTATATGAGGCACTGATCTAATGAGATGCAACCATGCTGCAATGTATATATACTTCAAATTATAATGTTTTGTATAACACATGTACAATTATATCTATCATTTAAATACATAAAATAATAAATAGAATAACAAACTGAAGAAGAGTACTAGTTTGGAAGAATTGCTGTTGGAAGAATAATTCATAAATTATAAAATTATCAGACTGTAATATTGATATTTAGAGCTAGATGATCTTCAGGTTAAGCAAATATTCTGCTCTGATGGGTGACCATTTTATTCAGAAGAAAAGTACAGTAGGAAAAAAATGTGAAACTTTTCCTAAGAATCAAATTCAAATTCTATTTCCTCTCTATGAACAGAGGATTTATTACTCAACATTCTACTATTTGAAAACATGACAAATAATCACATCCTTGAATCATAAATGAGAAAGGTTTTTAACATTCACTGATCATCATAAAGTAAATATGCCTATTACTATAAAAATTTGGTTTTGATCAATTGAATTTCTTTTGAACAAACAGTGCCAGTTAACCATTAGGAAATGGTATAGTTTCAATGATCTGATATTAGTGGGCTGCAACATTTTGTAAATAATTCAATTTTACATCACTTTAGGCATTTTAAAACAGACATGCAAGAAGTCCCAAACTGATCATTTAGTTTTAGATAATGATGATTGCATTATTTTTTCTAATAACAATTTACTATTATATTAAATAGTTATTTAAGACTAACCTTATTTTATGATAAAAACATAATTATATTCAGGATGCAAAAGAATAATTATAAATACATACATCTTTATACATTGATATATATTACTTCATTTATTATACATGATCAGATTACAAAAATGATGTCTGAAGTCATCGAAATAAAATGGAAACTCATTCTATTGTACACTTTGAGTGCAGTATGATGTATGTAGATTACCACAATTCTTCATTAAATACAATTTGCTAAATTACCAAAACAACATCATATTCTTTAAGAGAAATGAATCTTCATTTCCTCTTCTAAACTGTAGTTGACATTTATCCACAGAATCAAAGTTTGAGAAGTCAATTAATAAACACTTGCTATTATTGAAAGACATATGTAAAGTGAATTAAGAAAAGATGACAAATGTTAATTTACTTTATTTATAAAGTATAAATGTATAGTTATAAATATTATTTATAGATTATGACTAAATAATTGTATGCTTTGTTTCTATATCATTATTTCTTGACTGCAACATCAACTATAAAAAGACATAAATATAGATAAAAATTTTCAATATTTGAGAATACAAGAAGTTTATGTCAAACTTAATTTATGAAACAAAATGCTGAAGCCTATGAAATATGGACCAGCAGAAGGGATTATGATGAAAATAACACCATGCACTCCTAAACTTCTAGGAAGAAATTTTCTTCACATAAACATCACCTACATGAAAAAAAAAAATCACCTACATGAAAGGAAAGTTGAGCTAGATTTTCACTGGAGCAATAAGTTCTAAATACCAAAGATGGCATGATTTGTTTGTCTTTCTTATGAGTTGCTTAATATCTTGAATAAATGAACATACTAGCAGCAAAGATAGGATTATAACACAAGAATAAGTGAGATGATTCATGTACTGCATGGGAAGCATCTCATAGGATGTAACAGACTCAGTAGAGTGACTTTAAGGACAGCAATATTTTAAAAACATATTTTTGTGTACATTTAGGGATCTAAATGATATATCTTATATATTTAATATATAACACTTTTACGTAAAATTACACACTGCAGAAGGAAATATTAGACTGCATATATGAAAGTGACCACAAACTGAAAATATCCATTTCCTAGTAATGTTGTAGTGTAACATGTCACATATGTTGCTTGTGGTGATGCTTGCATAAATAATCAGATTGTATTCCCAGTTGCATAAAAGTGTAGCACATATAGTTATATACAGTACATAATACTTGATAGATGATGACAATTAAAGACCTTAATTTTGGTTTCTCCATTGTCTATACTTTAGTGCTTATCATAATTTTAGAGTATGAAAATAAATAAATAAATACTTTTATTTATTTAAAAAGTTTATTATTCAACAGTATGCCAGGTTATACTCAATAGTGGCTTCATGCATCTAATTTTTATTGTGTCTCATGATTGCATCAAAGCAATATAAAATATTGACCTATACCATCTAGATTTGTGTAAGTAAAATTTGTAATATTCACACTGATGAAATCAATGATACATTTCTCAGAATGTATTCCAATCCTTAATTCATGTTTGATTTGTATCTATACATGTACATATTACTAGTTAACTTACATATCACGTCACATTATTTTTCATGAGAATGTTTAAAATATAGTCTCATGAAATTTTAAACATATAGTGCAGTATAATTAAATACAGTGATCATGATTTGCAGTAGATCCTGAGAACTAATTCATTTTACAAGTGAAAATGTGTACCTTTTATTCCCCTCTTAGTGGATAATTTCAAAGTTTTGCATTATCAGCATCTTTTTTCTGCTTTATAAAGTAAAATGCCAATGCTTTCTATTGTATTTTTTCTTTCATTCATTGGTTTCTTCAGCTTGAGCTTTCTGGTTCTTTTTTATAATTTTTATCTCCATTGCAGTTCTTATGGAGTTGTGTGTTGCATTCTAGACATTATTAACTTATCTGTGTACTCTTAGCTTGTCATTCTTTCTTAAAGCAACTGTTTCAAGTTCTTTGCCTGGAAACTGGTATATCTCAATTTCTTCTGTCAGTACTAGAAAATAATTTTGATCAGTCATGTCATATTTCTTTGGCTATTGTTTTTCTTGTTGCTTTGCATTAATTCCTGCACATTTTGTAGAGAAATCACCTCTTCCACATTTTTTGAAGTGGTTTTATGGAGAGAGGCTTTCACATGAATGAGAGTTTAAGGGCTCCAGGTGGGATGTTTGTGGAATTTTGGGATATGAACTAAAAGTTCAGTTTTGTCATCTGTTGTCAGTACCAATGAAAACTATAGGGATCTCCTATGGCCTCGTGCGGGCCAATGGCTACATTGGAAGAAAGCACTGTTGGAGTCCCTGGTGGTAAAGACTGCTAGGGACCTTCCAACCTCTTCCTCTCCCCTGAGGGATATCATAGGGGATTTCTCTTGATGCTCATTCCATATCATAAGCACTCTTGCTCTGGTGAGGAAAGTTATATCACAATCATGGGTCCTTATTGAGAAATTAAGCATAGAGATAGAGAATGAAAGAAACTCTAGAGTTTGTGGCAAGAAATCTCAAAGTATGAGTGGCTCTGCTGCATGAGACTTAAGCAAGTGTTTATGGTAAAGCCAAACGTGGAGCGTAATCATAACGGAGCAGCCACAGCCAGGATCTGCAGCTAGCAACATGGAGAGCAGCAGTGGCTCTAGAACTTAGGGTGGTATTTACCACCAAAGACATCTGCAGCCCTTGCTACTACCATGGACACTCACAGCAGGTTCCAGGGGCCATGCCCCTGCACTGCTTTGATTTATTTGCTATGTATAGTCTCTTTTTCAGTTTTGTCATTCTTATTTTGTGAAATTCAGAACAAGCAGTGGAATAAAGAGTACCCAGTTATACTACAATATATTTTGATGATGAAATTGATTCTTTTTTGTTTTAAAGGTAAAAGAACAATAACACATTAACAGACATAAACAAAACAACACCCAGACAATAGAAGCAATACAGAATCTCAGAAATGTGATAGAAAATTAACAATGGTTGTTATATTACATATTGTCATCTTCAAATTGGTTACTCAGTTAAACAAACATAGGCATGTAAGATTGATCAAACTATTAAACATTAACTGTTCCTTTCAATAAAGCAATAGAAGTCAGTAGTACAACTCTCTTAGCTATCTTGTATGTATATATATATTTTCCCTTCTTTTTCTCTTTTCCTTCATACCAACTGTTCTTTCCTTTTAAGCAGTTTCTTTCCCTTTCACAATACTTGTTATACCTTTCAGATGTTATTTACTCTTTCAGGTTCTTACACTAGTGAGACAATATGGTGTTTATACATGTGGGTCTCATTTATTTCACTTATGAATATGGACTCTACTTGCATTCATTGACCTATGAAGGCCTTAAGTTTATCTTTCTTTATAGCTGAGTAATATTGCATTATGTAAAAATACCACACCTTTTTTATCCATTTCTCTGTTGATGGGCGTTTGAGTTGTTTCTAAGATTTAGCTATCACAAACTGTGCAGCTACAAATATAGGTGCATATATATTGCTGTGGTATAATGTTTTTAGTTCTTCTGGAAAAATACTTGAAAGGGAAATAGCTGGGTTGAATTGAACCTCTAGTCCTAGTTTACTGAGGAATTTCGAGACTGATCTCCACAGTAGTTGCACCAGTCTACACTCCCACCAACGGTGGAGAAGGGTTCCTTTTTCCACACAACCTCTCCAGCATTTCTCATTGGTTGATTTCTTGATGACAACCATTCTTTTTGGGGTGAGATGAAATCTCAGTGTTGTTTTAATTTGCATTTCTCAAATGTCTAATGATACTGAACATTTTTTCATGATAAAAACCTTACAGAAAATAGGAATAGATGGTCTTTACCTCAATCTGATCAAACCCATCTGTGACAAACCAAGTGCAATTGATTCTTATTGTCCTTCTTGTTCATAATACTTTGAAGATTTTCCCATCATTCTTTACACCTCTTCTGTTCAAACAACTGGTACAAAAACGTCGTAAACCCTCCCCTCAAAGAGGTCAGAGCTGCTAGTCATCATGTTCTGCTCAGTGCTATAGTGTAGTGGTTGTGACAATGATCACTTGAACTAAAATTTGATATACTTGATAATTTACTACCAAAATAATATGTTAGGTAATTTCTTTCCCTGCTATTCTTCTAGCATGATGAAACCGAAGTGAATAAATGGTAACTATCACTTAAATTTTATGAGACTTTTAAACTCTGCTCTTATGGAATGCTCTTTACTCTAGAAACATGGTCTACTGGACTCATATAATTTAAAGTTGCAATATCAAAAAGGATAAATTATACAAGTCACTTAGTGATGTGTCAAATGGACCTACTCTTACCTTTATCCTTGGGTTTCCAGACCCACCATCTATATAGCCTACCCACTGAAGACTCATTGCTAGCATTTGATGTTAGCTAATTTAAGGTATATATCACTTCTTGGTGGATGGTAGCTTACTCTCACAGGATATCATACCCAACTAGTACATTAGGTTTTTCTTTAAAGAACCGTGTTCATGAACAGTGGTTTTCAGATCATATGACTTCTAGTAGGATCAAATTTTAGTTCAAGTGATCATTGTCACAACCACTATGCTATAAAATAAGTCTGTTGACCTGAGCTGATATATAGAGTCTTATGTGGACAAGTCACTCTGAAAGTAAGAGTATAGGCCAAGTTTATATAATAGGAAGGCAAATCCATATAGAAAGTATGTATAATTCCAGTTCAAGGAGAATGATTTTGTCTTCATGGTAGAAATAGTCTAATGTTCTCAAATTACCACCTAGGCTGATTTTTACTTGGGGGATAATGCCATACCAGGTATGCAGCTTTGGTCCCCAATGCCAGAACACTGGTGAACCACTACATGTGTACTAATTTGCTAGATTATAAGGCTAGATATACCTGCCTCCCTGCCCCTCTAACTACTCAGCTTATGAGCCTTGATGATAGTGAGAAAGACAGGTTGGTTTCAACTATGTCATTATTTTTAATCATATCTGTGTTATGTTTCATGTGTGGCATGAATTTTTTGATGTCTTTTTGTAACACCAAGCAGAAACACCTAAACAACTCCTACAGTTTTCTTGGCAGATTTAGTTACATCACTGGGCAATGATCAAGATCATTCCCGGAATATCAATCCCTGATCTCTGGTGGTCTAGGTCTTATAAGTGATAAGTAACTAGGAAATACAGAGTCATAATGGCTTGTCAGTTAGGGTCTGGTTTATAGAATGTCCATAATAGTGACCAGCTATGCATCATAGTGACCAGCTGTTTCTAAGTGACATAAGCAACTGGACCTGGAAGAGGAACTGTTACCTGGGCAACTAAACAACTGAAGTATACTTGCTGGGAGGAGCACTACGTTTTAGTGCAATATAAAGAACTTTCCACTTGTCTCCCACCATGGGGGATTCATCTGTTTGATATTTACACACACCTGTTTACCTCCAGTTTTCTTAATTTTCTAATTCTAAAAACCTGATAATCAATCAGATCATCCGTTATTGTTCTTCAATTAATATTTATACTGCCATCCACTTTCTTTCTACACAAAGAGAATGGTCAGAAATACCATTAAGAAATCTTCCTGTGGAGAAAAATTTTCTTCTGAGTGGAGTTGTAATTTATTTTCTTGGTTCATGTCTGCATGCCTCCCAAAGCCTCATGTGTTCATGAAGCTTGGACAAAGTACCCAACACCTCGCATTCTCGGAGCTGGAACAACTTGTTTTCACGGCTTGCCTCTGTCGCATTTTGTTCTTGGATCGGCCTTGCTTAGCCCTGGCACGTGATCAATTTCCACCTTCAGCTACTGCCTACAGCCAACTATGAAAACTGCTACAAACTGTGATCTAAAATATACATACATCTCCTTCTTTAAATTCTAGATGTTGGGTATTTTGTTCAAGGAAGGAAAAAAGTAACTAAGATATTCATCAATAGTCTATTTTCATCTTGCAACGCACTAACTCAACTGAGGACCTTGACTGACTTTTTCCTTTCCTCTCAGTTGGGCATATGAAACTTCCAGCTGTTGGTGGCTGCCATGACCTGAGAGATGGGGTCCTCATCTGGCCTATTGTGCTGCCTAGTTGTGCTCCTACTTTTCTGCATATTCTTTATCTGTATTTTAATGAATTGTCGAATCCTTCCCACACAGTTAATTTGGTGGATATGGGAAAACAGTGCAGGATGGTGGATATAAAAAAACAGATGCTTGATCATTTAATATCTCTTGGTCATTAATCCGTTTCCATCATTCCTAGTAGTATGCTCTTGCTTTTAGAATAATGTTTATTTCTTTCATGTAAATGGCATGACATTACACCAGAGATATTAAGACCCTGCAGTGTAGTTCTCCTGCTAGAGAGTGAAAATAAATTCCATACAACATATTTTTGCATCATGGACAAGTCAGTATCTGCCAAGCTACTGGCCCCAAGGCTAAAACCAGCTACAGAGTTCATGCCTTTTGGGGACCCAAAGTTGGAAACCTTTTGTGTAGTCAGTAACTTATTTGAAGCAATGCTTCAAAAACATGGGTGGAGCATGATACTCATTAAACCAAAAATCTAACTAAGCGTCTATATCTTTCTTAATGGTGAAACATTGCAACCTATTTTCTGGCTTTTCCACATTCCTCTCACAAGGTGGAGTTACATCTTTTCTATGAGGACCACTTTTGACAGTCCCATGAATTCATAACATTTATGAAGAGAAGGTTTCCAAGGTACTTTCCTATATATTTTAAACATAGATTTCAGGGTCTACTTTTCTACAGGAGTTCTAAAAATTTCAAAAGAGTATGAAATTCTAATTTTCTGTTGCATTTTTCTTAGATTTCCTGACTTCCCAGATTTCCTGAGAAAAATCCCTCAGATTATACAGATAATTTAGAACGCATGCTCATTGACTTGTATTATCTTATGTCATCAATATTCCCAAAAAACTGTCCAGAAGACGGAGAGTAGCAGACTATATGTAGCTGAGAAAAGACAGCAAGTATGAATTCTTGTCTGTTACCCATAGATGCAAACTGCTTTTGATCCTTTTTTCTGAGAAAAAAGAAACAATTAACTGATCAGATCAAAGGCTGACACATGCTGCAGGCTTTATTTATCTAATGTATAAAAGACGCCACATTTGGCACAGGAGTCCGATTCGGGCTGCTATTGCTTCCATGTCTCACATTTCATGACTTTCTGCTATTATTGTGTTTTATGTAGGGGCCACGTTTCTGAAGTAAACAGAGATATGACAAGGTCTGTTACAACAACAAGTTTTTGTACAAACTTTCGAGGTTAGTGCTAATTTTTCCAGAACATATGTTTTATTATACAACTTTATATTCTGCCTCATTTGACTCAGATGTTCTATGGTCCTATACTGTATGTTACTCTAGGTCTCACTAGATGATTAAGCCAAAGCACAAAACTTTTGGGGAGCACATTCTTTCATTTCCCTTGCTAGGTCCAATCTATTCACAGTGCAGTGGTTGAGATTTAATGCTTTATACTTTTCTTCTCAGGAGGGGAATGGGATTGGATGCTGAGGGAAGTGCCCCATCTTTTGAGAGCACCTGCTTCATGGCTTTTCCATGCTCTTCTCACAGATGAAGGGGCAATCTTTTGCATGAAGACCACTCCAGATGCCCTAGTGAATTCATAAAGGTTTATGAAGAGAAGTTTTTTCAGTGGCATCTGCCTACACATTTCAAGACAGATTTCAGGGGGTCTAGTTTTCCTTACCAGCAGAGCTAGTGGAGGAGATAATTCAGCTATTTCTGAAGATTTAATTCACAGGTCATGACCCCAGACTTCTAGCTTTACTTTTAGGCTGCAAGACATTATAATGGCCTTACTGCTATTATGACTGCTGTAACCTTGTATGTTGCATTTTGAAATGATGAGTAATCATTCTAACAGTCATTCTTTCCCAGTGAGTAAGCAGCAGAAACCCACGTTTAGTTCCTTAAGGTTAGATTTTTCTTTGTGCTTCTCAAGTTTCATCTATCTTGCAGAATGTCTTCCTTCATCAGTGTTTCACCACTGTGGAATATTTTAAGAACTACACCAGAATAACATGCAATAAGCTATTAACAGTATACCTACTAACACCGATAGAATCTGCATTGCCAGCTGTCCAGCTAGTGATTCATTCCTAAATCCCATTTTAGAATTTGTTTACTAAGACTGTTCCTGGTACCAACTGTCCTAGATTGGAATGTCCTTGAAAACAGAATTTAAGGCACAAAATTATATACAGAACACTAACTGCAAAATGCTCATAGGAGCTATTCCCTGTTAGAATGTGTGGGATGCAAGAACAGGCAAAGTAGGAGCCTGACCCACAGTAGCATGTAACTGAAATTTTATGCAGATCTACTCTGCAATCTAAAGCTGGGTTACTCCTTTATATTCCCAAATGAACATTTGTAACCTTGTCTAGGGCAAGCTTCGCGTATAGTGATAGCCACTCTCTCATTTCCCAGGAGGGAAATAGTCTTTGTCATTTCCCCTCAGCTGAGGACAGTTCCCATGGAGAAAGCAGTTGAGGTCCTTGGAAGTTGGGCTGGGTACATGAATCCTGAAGAGAGAATCTAGATCTGAAATTAATATTCATAGATTTTTAAATATATCTTTACTCTGGTTCCTCCTCAGATCATATAAACCTTTCCCCTTTTAAATATATCTTGATTTTATATAGATGAGTATTCGCTTGACCTGAACAAAGCTTCTAATGAAATTAAAGCAATTATTTATTTACTTTATCTAAATGCCTCTCTCTGTCGCTTTCTCCATTTCTCTCTCTCTGTCTCTCTCTCTCTCTGTCTCTCTCTGTCTCTCTCTGTCTCTCTCCCCTCTTGTCTCTGTCTCTCTCTGTCTCTCTCCATCCATGTCTTCTTTAGGATGTGTGCTACTATGGCAATATGAACAAATTAATGGGCGTACATGAGTTATATGACTTAAATTTTTTCTAATCAACTTGATCTACAGACATGAGAGTGATTGAACACACTGTTATTTCCTTTTGGAGCCAATTATTTTCCATTAACCTTTGGTATATAACTTATATATAGTGTTTTAAAACAAGAATCACTATTTCTTTCATGATACTCTGTGTTGCTTAGCTCTGCTTCCTGTCTAGGCTTCATCAGCTGGGGCTGGGTTTAGGATATTTGTGTTACCTGTTTCAAATTTGCCAGGCTTGTTGGTTTAGGGCAGTCTCAACTGGACTGATTTATCTCTTTTTTAATGCAGTCTGATCTATGCTGTTACATCTCAATGTGAAGCTTAGTGTTCCAAAAAGCATGTGAGGCCAAGACTCAATACACAAGTAATTTTCATCATTTCTCATATCTGCTAAGTCTCCATTTGCCACATTAAGTCACATGGCCCAGATTGAAGTCAATGAGTTTCAACTCATGCAGAAGTCTGCAAAGTCACTTTGCATACATGAAGATTAAAAACTGGGGACATTTTAAAATCTAACACTATTGTAAGACAAAGTGAAAGAGAAAGCAGAAAAACTACAAGCAAAATTTATTTGTGTATCACTTGACTCAGATGATATTACTCTAACAAATGGCTCTAAATATATTATAAATAATTCTGAGTTCTGGACTTACTTTTTCATGTATTACTGACATTTGCACATGAAACTCATCCAGTTCATTGCTGGAGGTAGTCACAATCAGCATTTTTCTTATTGTGTCATTCTGGCATAATTTGACATGTTCCTGTTTTTATTTTTCTTCCTATAAAATGGTACACAGGCTTGCTCTGTTCAAGTACGATATTTTGGCAGAACAGTTTGGCAAAGCAGAGGTGTTTTTTTTTTTTCCAATTTGAGACATACATATTTTATCCTCATTTGTGTGAAGTTAGTAGCCACTGATACTTTACATCTTTGTATCTGTTTTTTTAAAGCTATACTTTCAGAGATTTTTCTATAGTACGTTATTACTATTTGTTTTAAAGTGGTCCTATCTATCCCTACTATTCCTTTTAGGTCTTTAGATGCATAATTTCATGGATTATTATTTAGCAATCAACCTACCTAATAAATGCTTGATTTATTCATTTTATTTGCCAGTTTTCAAAATAATGAGTTGATTCTCAATTTTCTCCACAATTGATTAATATTAGCTTGTATATATATATTTCATAATAAACTAATGGATTTAACTCTATTGAGATTATTAATCAGTGTCATGTTATTCTTATTTCAGTGAAAATATTCTAATTTGGCAAGAAGGAATCTCATCAAAATCCTTTCTGAACACTTTTTTTTAAGATAATGGGAAATGAACCTAGAGTCTTCTCGGTGAGCTACATCTCTACTCTTTTTAAAATTATTTTGTTTTGAAGCCTGGTTCTCAATAAATCACTTAGTTATCTGGGCTGGTCTCAAACTGGCAGTCCTGCCTCAGATATCCAGGATGCTGGGATTATAGTTGTGTACCACCGAAAGTTCTGAATGTTTTTATGTGACCATAAGAGTCTAGTCATCTAGCACAGCAGAATGTTCAAGGCAAATTTTATTCTTTATTTTCACCATACTACAGTTCAGTCATTAATCCTAGAAGCTCTAATTCTTTGGTGCTACGTTGTATTTTAAGACCACAACCTAATATTAGCAATGCTCATTTCTGTAATTCTTTCTGTAGCTTTAATTTTTTTAATGTTTCTTTATGTAATTAGCATATACACAGATTCTGAGATTAGCACATGGGTATATTTCTAGGTTATTAATCTGTATGTCACAACATTCCTGTACCTTTGTCAGTGCCAGCTGGCCTTCTGTATCCATAAGTTTCACTTCATGGCTTCAACCAAGAGAAGACAGAAAATGTAATCATGCATGTGATGCTTGTATTTGTGTGGAACATGTACACAGTCATCTTTTACTTGTCGTTATCCTCTAACAAAAGATCTTAGCTCTATTTGCATAGTATTTATGATGTATTGTGCATTAGGTAATCTAAAGGTTATGTAAATCATGTAAGAGGTTGTATGTTGGCTATGCAAGTACTATTTTCTTGTGAAATTTGAGTTCCTGAGGATTATGGCATCTGTAGGAACTCCTGAAATCAATTGTCCATGATTATGGAAAGTTGATTATACATTTCCAGAAAGATGTAGCTACTGATTAATAATATGAAAAGAAAGTCACGCATTCTTGTAGCAACTGACAAAATGTTTATTTTAAATAATCTTTCATCACTTCATTATAGATTATTCTTCTTGAGAATTAAATGAGTCTGTTTCATAAATCATTTTTCTTAAGAATTTCATTTTGCATTACATAATTTATTTTCAGAGTATCAAACTTTTGTGTGTATTTTTCTCAAAGTAACACTTAATGAGCCATCTGCTATAACTATAATTCCTCTTACTTTTTAACTTGTGTATGTATTTTTTCTCTTTGTAGTCTTTCATGGTCTTAGTCTTTTTTTTTTTTTTTAAGACAGGGTCTCGCTATGTAGTTCAGGATGGCCTTGAGCTCACTTTGTAGCCCACATGGGTTTAGTCTTTATAATCTTAGTTGATACATATGTACCTTTCTTTTCTTTTATAATTTCAAATTTTTTCTTTCATTTCATTGTGATTTTAGCAATGACTCAGCACTATGTAACCTAGCTGTAGTAAATGAAAACCATATTTTCTGTCAATACCAACACTGTTCTCCTAATCATGCATCTATTTTTTATCCTTTATTTGTAAGTTTTATAGGAACACATAAAAGCTGTTCTCGCTTGAACAGGAGTCATGTGTAAGAATTCATCAGTGCAATAATATTACTAAACTTTATTTTTCAGAATCATAGGAATGTAGAGAAGGAATATTGAAGTTATTTCTGGAGGCTTCGACATCTAAGAAGACATGGTTACAGTGGCTCAGCTGAAAACTGAGAATTTACTAGACACAGAAGCAAAAAGAAAGAACCAAGCCATGTTTTAGAGAACAAACAATGATGTAAATGTGGAGAAAAGGAGTTATAGGTGACTGTCAAGTTAGGGGTCATTTCAGTGATGGGACCTTCTCAACATAAGGCTTTTTGTGAGGGTTGGATAAATTCGATTTAGGGCATGGTTAGACTCTGAGACTCATGGGAAACTCCAGGTGAGATGTAGATTTGAGCACCACTGTAAATTCAATCCATAAAGCAATTTAAAGTACTCGAGAAAACAAAGAGAAGAGAAACAAAGACATAATATTCAGGAGCATAAATATTTAAACTAAGGGCAGGGACAAATCAGAAAAAAAATCCTGAAAAGATGAGATCATTTACTCTACACTCTAGCACACAGTTCAGGTAGATCAAGCAATTTGGAAACTAATATCTAACTATTGGAGTTGGTAAGGCTCTGGAGCTACTGGAGTTTTCTAACTATCTGTTGGTGGATATAAAAAGTTCAAGTTAAGATGCCCAAGGTCATCCGATTCCTCAACCTTAAACATGATATTTAAAATATAAGTTAAAAAAAAACTAAATAAATTTAAAGCTACAATAAGGTTATGATAAATGTTTATTGATCTTTTTGGAGGGAAGAATTTCCTAAATTTGAAAGTATTAGTAGAAAACTATTGTAGACAAATGATATTTTTGATAATAGTTGATAATATTCCTATCTAGTAATCCACAAGGTAAAAGCACTTGATAGGCATGTGTGAGACCCTGGGTTCTATCTCCAGCACCATATGCACACACATACAAACACACACACACACACACACACACACACACACACACACAGAATGAAAGAAACAAAAACAAAGAGAAACTTAGAAGAAATATACTATATTTAAGTAAATTACTTATTCTTGTAAGTTTTCACTTCATATGTATTAAACTTCTACAATTTTTTTAATACAACTGCTATGATGCAGACACAACAAATCTCACTAGAACACTGAAAGCCTTAATGCATTATGGCTACCTGAAAGGAGGTACAGGACCTATGGGGCCGGGTTGGGAAATGCAATTGGCAGCTGACATGAGCTTTGCCAACTGGAGCAGATGGTACAGATATGCTTTGGTTCTGTGCCACAACCTCTCCCTGGTGAGAGACTGGAGCGTATGCCAACAGAAAAGTTGGAAGCTGCCCTCCTACTGCACAGACATAAGATTTTTAGGGGAATATCGTCTAGTTGTTTTCTTGCTGTTACATACAGTAAGTACCTTTCATAATGCATAATGTAAGATTTTCAAGAAAGGAGTAAGGACAGAGACACTGTTAGAATATGATTTATCCTACGAGATGTTTACCCAAACATGTTAAATTGGAGTGTCACTAGTCACTAGTCACATCTGATGAAGACTATATTTTCTTATGAATTCTTTGAACATAGTACCAAAGAAGATGTTCTGGCTTTTCTGAGACAATTGTTCCTCAGTCAAGTAGGGTTCCATTACATAAATATTTACCAACCAGGAAACAAGGCTAAGAACTCTTGTCATTAATGTGTAAATGCAAAAGTAAGGCCTGTTTGCTTCTTTCTCTCCACTAAAATAGCTAGAATTTAAAGTGTTTTTATAAAACAAATTATTACTATCAAGTGGCTTATCAAGTGGTCTTTCTTTTTTCACTGGCTTGAACAATACAGCAGTTTTCCAATTTGCTGTTGAAGATGAGAGCATAAGGCTTCAGTCCAGAAAATCTCTTCCAGCGCCATTGGAAGAGAGGAAGTGAGGAAACACAGGGTATGACATAACATGGGTTTCCCAGAAACAACGAATACGCTAGAGAACACTTTAATCCAAAGTATGAAAACAGAATCAAATATTCATATTGTTACAAAAAAACAATGTAGAACAATGAATAAGAGGAAAATGATTTTAAAACTCAGAAAAAGACTTTGTGTCCCAGGATAGATATTTCTCTGAAATTATAAACTCTTACACCCCTAACAAATACACGGCCCAAATTGTCTAACTCACTGACGACCTCATAACGTTTAGTTTTTATTTTCAGCACCCTTGAAACTTTCAAACGCTGATTTCCTCTTTTACCTTCCTCTCCACCTCTCTTTCATTTTTCCTTTCTGTCCAACACAGACTCTATTGTCTCTTACTTGTAAATTATCTTCAACTTTTCTTTCTGACTGTATTCTAAATTACTTGCAGTCACCTGGAATAAGTTCAAAGTTAAACAGAACCACAATATGCATCCTTTAGTTTTATCCAAAGTTTACTTAGCCATGCAAGGGAACAGGAAGCACACACATTAGTGTGGCTTGGGCAAATATTCTCAACTCTCCCAATTTTTTCTAGGTGCCCCATCCCTTTCAGCATGTACCTTGCTTCACAAATTAAATAGTGACCATTAGGTGAGGTTTACCTCACTTTCTGTCACAAAAATTTACAGTTTCCTCTATTAATATTAAACTTCTTTTTCCTAGTACAGGGTAAAAGATATCTCTTTCCTGTTAAACAAGTGATACACATTTGGAAAGATACCACATCTCAGAGCAGTTGGACACTTTACAGAATGGATAATAATTGACATCTTCAATAGACAAATGTTCTGGACATCTGCTGGGTAGTGACCAATGAAACCAAAAGTTCTACAAGTTTGGGGAAATTATTCCCATTTAAATGAGTCTTTCTTGCTAGATGAGGTGGCACATGCTTGTAATCCCAGCACTTGAGAGGCTGAGGCAGGAGGATTGTTGCAAGTTCAGGACCAGCCTGAGTTAAAACTGAGTTCAAGGCCAGCCTGAACTGTATAATAAGACCTTGTCTCAAAAAGACCAAAAAAAAAAAAAAATACATGAGTCTTCTTTTCAGTCTGTTTATAATTATTTCAATGACTTGGATGTATATCACTTTTTGCATGCATTTAATTTAAGAAATGAACTGGGAATGGTGCTATTATTAGAGAAGGGGAGATTTTTCCTTAACCTTTTCATTAACTTGTCCTGTGAGGATGATATTCTATTTTTATAACAAATATACCCCACATTTAAAAATAGTATATAAGAAAAAAAAGCAAATAGAGTGAGGAATCTTTGAGGATTAGAATTTCAAAAAGATTGGCATCTCAGGAATATATGAGTGATTTTCAAACCAATATTTGAGGGAGGTGATAAATTTAATCATTTTTAATAAATATATGCCCAAGAAATACAAGCCATGACAAGAGGAACTTCAGCTGTGTGCACTTAGTATGTGTACACGATGCCCGCTGGGAGAGGACTTGTCTCCTGCACAGTTCGCAGTGCAGTGTTGATGTGAAAGTAGTGACTGCCCAAAAATAAAATCTTTACATTTAGATCACTCATCAAAAGAAATGTGATTTTTCTGAGAATACTAAACTGTTTCACCCAAGTTTTGCAGTAAAATATAATAATCAAAACCTTAAAGTAATCTAAACGCCCACTTACAAATTATGAAGCAATTGCATTTCTTTTACTCAAAGTTAAGTAAACTTTCCATAAATAAAATATAAATTTTAGTAACTTTTCTTGCAATGGCATTTTCATGAGTATAAAGAACAATAATAAATGACTCTCAAATGGATTTTAAAGTTTAAATAGTAAAGTAGCTATAAAGTTCTCCCCTCATTTTAAATTTTGATATTTAATTGCAAATTTTCTATATTAAGTTAAATTTTATATAATTATATACTGCCATTATATACATATTTATATATAATCTTCCATTTATTATCAGTTCATGTTTTTTCATATGTAATAAGTACTTTTTTGTGGGAAGTTAGTACATGTAGATACCCTATCTTGATCCTCTTTGCCTCCTCCTTCCCTCCTGTATCCACTACTTTTTTGTATGTGAGTACTGAATATTTTCACTTCAGTTCTTAAATATTTCACTTCAGTTCTTAAACTCAGTCTTTAAGGATTAAAGAATATAAGACCAAACATCTTTGGACATACTATTGACATTTTTATTCATTATGAGGTTATTCCTAACCTCAATGCTAGTAATATTTTTACTAAAATAATAAACAGATAGTGATCATATATTTTCATATGAATACATTTCCAAGGAGAAAAGTGAGACTATATAACAAATCCCCCATTTACAAAGATAGAATTTCATATTAGAATTTGTCTTAATTAATGGTGTGTGTGTTGAGTGGTGACATAAAGAATGAAAAAAATGCACCCCGCTTTGGCGCCTTAGAAATAAGAAGTAGGAGTACCATCTGCTTCGGAGAAAAATTGCTTTTACCCATCAATTAAATGTTTGTAAGCATTGTAAAATTTTCTCAAAAGATGTCTGTGCTCCTGGCATTAAATGTCATTTATAAAATACAATATAAATATTCATAAGTAGAACATGTAGGTATCCACAATGCTGAATTTTTTGCCTGAACAAAACCTCCATCAAAATGGAGCATTGTTGAAGGAATAACAAAATCCCAAATGAAGAAATGTTCAATTGTTTGGTATATAATGTGCTAAGAGTGGGTTTATGGATTTCAATACTGTCCTTTACCATTGCTACAAAAACTTTTTTGTTAAAAAATCAAGTAACAAATTGTCTGAATCACAGAGATTCAGGCAGATATTTTAGTTGCCTACTAATTTTGGACAAAGACTTTTTTTAAGAAATTATAGAATACTGTAGCAGATCTCTTTGTATCTGAGCTAAACTTGATTGTCTACTTTCTCACATCTAGATTACTGTGTGTCAGAAAAATTTAAATAATAAATAATTATTATTTAAATAATATAATTCCATAATAATTCTATAAAAATGACTTATAGATCACTGTGTTTTAAATTAAGTGACAACTCCAGTAGTTTGGACTCTTAAAAGTCCAAAGTTGAATGCAAGTGTGTGAGGGTGTGTTTTTGTGTTTATTAACAAACTAGAAAAGGGTAGAAATCTATATGGTTAGATGACTAAAATGTTCTCAGACCTCAAGTTGAAATACTAAAATGTTTTCAGCCCCCAAGCTGACATACTAACTTCTGCAAGTAACACTGGTTTGAGAAAATCATTATATGTACCTGGATCAATTACAAAGTACTGGCACTAATTGATCAATTCATTTTTTAAAAAAAGAAGAAATGTCTTATTCCTCTGAAAACTCACCAAATTAATTTGATTTTATTTTGTCCTGATCCTTCTAGTGAAGGGCCTACATTTATTAACAAATTTAAAAGAATATAAGAATAATTGTAAGGTTGAAAATTTCATACTTTTGAAGGGAGAAGGTGATACATGAAAGCACTATCTAAATGAAAGTGCTATTCTGCTTTACAAAACTCATGACAACCAATTTAAACCTTAGCTTTATGGTTAACATTATTGAGAATGTGCCTTTAGTCTTAAAAACCATAAAGAAAAGTGTTTCTGTACCATATATGCTATTACACAGGGACTTGTGTTTTGGGTTACATATTATTTATTTGGTGTATATATACATATATAATATTATAATGATTATAATGAAAAATAATATAAAAATTAATTAAAATGGAAAAAGATTTTATTATATTTAGAATAGATCAATTATCTTAGTTTTGACATGTACTAATTTCCCCTTTAACTAGACCAATTATAATTATTAATTTGAATCTGGAGAAACTTTACCATTTGAAAATCCGTGATATAATCATTAATAGTACTTAAGTAGCACTACTTTCATTTTAACATTTTATCTGTTTAACACCTTGCAAAATAAATTAAAAGTAACTTTCTCTTAAATAGAAAACTATTATTTGGTAGTACTTAAACTTCCATCATGCTGTATAATTCAGTTCATTTGTGTGCATTTAATAAGATGATTATTAGAAATGCACATGAAAATTATATGTAAAACAATAAAGTGAGAAAACCATACTTCACAACCAAATGAGTTTTAAGAACCATTTTATAAAAAATAACAAAGCAATTAGCATTATAGATTTAATCTACAATATAATAGAGTGCCTTTTTTTCTCAAATTACAGAGCCTTTCTGTAAAATTATATTGCATAAAATTACAAATATCAAGCACAATCCAAATGGAAATAAGAAATCAATAATTTTTAAATTACTTGCATGAGACAAATGTATTAAAAAGTATTAATCTGTGTGATTTGACCCAACATATAAATATATGATTTGGGAGAACAACAATTAAAGTTGTAGTTGTAGGGGTTCAATGTCTATTATTCAAGTTGAGTTTATATCAACTTGAATTAGATTGCTATAAATTTAGGACTTTAAAATTTCCATAAATATAAAAAAATAAATATTTTTAAAATATGCACAGTAGGAGTTAAAAAGAGAATCAAAACATTATTGAACACTGATTAAACATACAAGAGACAATAACAGACCATTTGAAGGACCAAATCAAGAAAGTTATAAAACTTAGAGAAAACAGTATGCTCTTCCTCAGCAATTCTTTTATCTACTTTAAACAGAAATGAGCTAAACTCTGATAAAAAGAAACAAATTGGTAACAGGAGTTAAAAACTACAAATGAAAATAAATGAACAAAACAGGATCCAATTATATACTGTGGATGGGAAACTCATTTTACTTCCAGGTATAAAATGTGAAAGTATGAGAAAAGTCATCACATACAGAGAGCAAGCAAAAGAGACCTAAGGAAATGGCATTCATGTCAGCCCAAATAGACTTTAAATGAAAACTGCTATAAGAGATAAAGGAAATTTTATTTCTAAAAGTTTTAATTCCTAAAAAAAAGACAAAATCATGCACCAAATAGAACTCCTCCAAAATGTATAATGTGAACGTTGACAGAATTGAAGACAGAAAGAGACAGTTCTTCAGTAATGATTAAAAACTTCATTGTTTGACTTGCAATGTATAGAAATGATGGATAGAATATCTAGACAGGATATCAATAAAGAAAGAGTTGACTTGTGCAATACTATGAAACAGCTACACCAAACAGCATATATAAAACACTCCACAAAACAATACCACTATACAGATTCTCTTCAAGAGTACATGGAACATTTTCTGTAGTAGATCTGATAGTAGGTCATAAAATAAGTCTCAATAAATAAAAAAGTTGAAGCCATATAATATTTCTTTTCTGACCACAATGGGTTGGGGCTAAATATCAATGACAAAGGAAACTGGGAAATTCACAAATATATGGAAAATTAACAATATATTTATAAACCACCAAAGGGTGAAAGTAAAAATCACAAAGGAAGTTACCAAATACAAAGGACAAATAAAAATGAAAACAGAGCATGACAAAAATTAGAGGTTTGGGTGAAGACATTGCTCAAGGAAAATTTATAACTGGAAATGCCTACTCTTAAGAAAAGTGAATGGACTCAAATCAACAATTTAACTATATTTTAAAGAACTAGAGATGGAAGAATAAACGACCCCAAATCTAGTAACATGGATGAAATATAAAATATGATAGTGGAAATAAGTAAAGTAAAAAGTAAGAAGACAATAGAGCTAACACCATTCAATGTCGGTTCTTTAAAAAGATCAACAAATTGGACAAATCTTTAGCTAGACTGATCAAAACCAGTTAAGTCAGAAATGATACTGGGACCAGCACTACACAATTTAAAGAAATGAAAAGGATTTGGAGAGAATAACATGATGAGTTTTATACCACCAGCTTTGAAAACATCAAATAAACAAATTCTTTGAAATACACAAATTACCAACAATAACTGAAGAAGAAACAGAAAGTGTGTAGCAGGCAGAGGAATTGAAACCATAATCAATAACTTCCCAATGAAAATAATACTAGAAGGCTGTATAAGTAAATCTTACCACACATTTCATTTAAATAAGAACTACCATAAATCCTTCTCAAGCTTTTCTATAAAATTGAAGAAAAGTATCACTTCATAAGCTATTACTCTGATATCAAAGTCAGATAAAAATATCATAAGAGGGCCGGGCATGGTGGCACATGCCTATAATCCCAGCACTCGAGAGGCTCAGGCAGGAGGATCCTTGTGATTTCGAGGCCAGCCTGAGCTACAAAGTGTGCTTAACTTCAGCCTGAACTGCATAGTGAGACTCTGTCTCAAAAAGACAAAAAAAAAAAAAATAAGAAAAGAAAATCACAGATCAGTATTCCTCATGTGTGAAAATACAACGATCTCCAAAGAATCTTGACAAATCAAATCTAGTAAAATATTAAAAGATTACGTACTATGACCAGGTAGAAGTTGTTCTAGGAATGCAAAGCTGTTCAAAAGCAAATAACTAATGAAATACACAATGTCAGCAGAATAAAAGCGAAGAAATATAATCTCAAGTAATACAGAAGAGACATTTGACAAAATTGAACACCCTTTCATCATTAAGAACTCAGTGAACTAGGAATTGATATCAACTCCCTAAATAATGAAAATCCATACTTAACTTCCTACAGACAGTAGCATGTTCAAAAAAGACAGTTCAAAAGAAGTTTTAAGATATAAGGAAGTCTAAATTCAGTCCTTCTAGGAATAGTATTGAAAATTCTAGAAAGGGTAATTAAAAATAAAGGAATTAATAAAACACATCCAATAAAAAGATAATAAAAGAATCTCTGTTTACATATGTAATTATTTTATATACTAAAAGTTCTAAATATCATACACACACACACACACACACACACACACACACACGCCTTCTCATTAAAGCTCAGGAACAAGCACAGTAAAATTAAATGGTTGAAAAGTCAACACTAAAATATTAAATGCATACTTATAACTTAAAAATAAACAAAGATAAGAGGAAGTATATAATTATGTCTATCATGATAAAATAGCTAAGAACATATTTAACCAAGGAGGTGAAAAACATGTACATTGAAAAGTACAAAAATAGTTATTGGCACACGCCTGTAATCCCAGCACTTGGAAGGCTGAGCTAGGAACATCACTAAGTTTGAAGCCAGCCAGGACTACATAGTGAGACTTTGTCTCAAAAAACAAACAAACAAAATTATTGGATGAAATATCTGGTTATATGTGCAACCATTTTGAAGTAACATTATGTAATATAACAACCATTTTTAATATCCTATTACCATGTTTTGAAATTCTGTATCATTTTTATTGTTTTCTAGGCTGTTTTATGTATTTGTTTTTGCTATTTTGGTTTGTTTATCTTTTCTCTTGAAAATGAACATACATATATAAAAGGATACGTGGGGTAGGTGTATTGCTGATGTCTGTGGCTTATTGAAAAGAACAGTCAGTGCTTAAAATTTTCTTTTTCCTTGACCAATTTTGCACACTTAAATCTGGTAATCAAAATGGCTGATCTGAAATCAACAATATGCAGTGCAAGAACCACTGTTGAACTCCTACCCTCTTGTATGCTGAAGCTCTGCATCATTTCCAATGATTTTTAAAATTATTTGTTACTGTCTCTGATTGTTTGATCAATTTCACAATCTTACGTCTGGTGAACAGAGCAACTTCACTGAAGATAACAGTATGTAATGTAGCAACCATTGTTAATTCCTATCAATTTTTTTGAGGTCATGTATCATTTTTGTTGTTTTTGTGTTGTTTTGATTTTGTCTTCATTGTTGTTTTGTTAGTTTTTTTAATCTGTAAAATAAAAAAAAGAAATTTTATTTACTGAAGGAAATTCATTCTATGTTCCTAAGTAAAATACATACTATATTGGTAAGATGTCAGTAATAACAAAGTGATTAATAGAGTCAACCTAAAATCTATCAATACAGTAACCCAGCTATTATCAAGGGGGAATACATTTGAAGACCCCAGTGGATGTATGTGTGTATGGAGCATACTCAAATCTATTCAGGCTATATTTTCTTTGATCAAATATCTAAATATCTATAATAAGATTTAATTTATAATTTACACATAGGAAGACATTAATAACAATAACTAGCAAAATAGATTAATGTTACCGATATATTGTAATAAATGCTGAGAATATATGATGTTGTACTATTTTGCAAAGCACTTCTGGCTTCTCTTTAGTGTGTCTGACTTTACAACACCAGCACTTCTGTGCTTTGGGACAAAAGTATTGGTGTTTTCAGTAAAATAAGGTTTGCTTTAGCGCTAGCACTGAGAGACTGTGACAGTTGATTAAACCAACAGAACTCATCAAAAGGGGGAGAGGCCTGTGCGGCTTGGATACACTGAACAAAGGGGAGACTGGGGTGCTCACTAGACAGAGGACAACATGAGATGTCATCACGCTACTCAAGGCGGTGAACAGCTAGAATGTGATTTCAAATACCAGGAAATTTTCATTAAATATTTTGAAACTATGACCTACTATGTAAAACTGAAATAACAGAAAAATGAACCTGTAGATGAGAAAACTACTGTATTCCACTCCTTAAATTCATATGAAATTGTAATGGAACTCCAGCACCAAAAATAGACTTTAAAAAGAAAAGCAAACTTGTAAGATTCACATTTTTTGGTTTCAAATATTACTGGAATCGATAGTTATCACAATAGAGTCGCACTGACTAAGGGCATACATACATAATAATGGGATAGAATTGAAAAGTGATAAACAAAATCGTGTAAGGTCAGTTTATTAGTGGCAAGGGCTCCTATTCCACTGAATGGAAAAGAAAAGTTTTTCTTTTAAAATGAAGATAGCCCAACTAGATTCCACATGCAAAAGAATACATTGGATTCTATCACATAGAAAAATGAATTTAAAATGGATCAATGACTTGAATATAGACAGAAACCCATACCTTGTAAGAGAAACACAGTTAATCTTTATGACTTTGCATTTGAGAGTGGAATGAAACAATTACCTATTTCACATACAAAATGAAAAATAAAAAGCAGATATAAATCGGACTTATTAAATATTTAAAAAATATTTTTGAAGCAAGACATTATCAGCAAAGTAAAAAGGAAAAGCATGTAATGGGAGGAAATATTTGCAAATTCATATCCAATAAAGAGTTCTATTGAGAACAGGTAAATAACTCTTAATACTCTACCATAAAAGAAAAATAACACTATTTACAAGGAAAATATTTTTCCACTGATAGAGACTGTTTGGGGTCCTTGTAGAACCTGGAAAGTAGGGGTGATGGCTACACAATACAGTCAATAAAATAATGATACTGAATTATGTACTTAAAAACCTTAGCATGACACACATTGTCATAAGTACATAATAATATATTATATATAAAAATATTACATATATAATTTTTATAAAACTCTCTCATCCATAAAATATAGACAACGGTATAAACAGACTTGAAAACTAAGAGTTAGATGAAGTTGTGTTAGGGATTTTGATTTATAGAAATACAATTTTAATAAGTAAGTAGCAAAATATTTTATCTAATGCAATTTTCCAAATAAAACAGAAATAAAGTCTGTTCCATGATTTTTAAAGCTTTATTCATGAGCATTGGAAAGTATAATAAAACTATCAATAATGATTAAAATAATTTGTACTACACAATTAACATTAAAGTATAGGATTTGTTTCATATCCTCATTTATTTTTATTAGTATGTATTTTTGGTATACACTGATTACATTCATTGTGGGGATTTGGTTCATACACAGCACATCTTAAGTCTTCCTATATTTCCTTCCCGTCCCTCCTTTCCCCTCCCTCCTCATTCCATCTCTTGATCCCTTTCCCATTTGCAAAATGTCTATTTTCCTGTTTCCTATTATCTATCTTTTATCTTGCTCTTTCATTTGTTTAGGCTTTGAGATTTTCATTTAAGAGGAATCATGTGATGTTTAAGCTTGTGGTCAGATTTATTTCTCTTAATATTATATTCTCAATGTATTTTCCTACAAATGATTCAGGTTTATCCCTCTATACACACAATATTACGTCACTGTGTTTGAATATTATATTTTCTTTATCTCTTTATCTGTGGATAGGCATATAGGCCACTTCCAAGATTTAGCTATAATATATTGTGTTAGTATGAGCATGGATATGCGTGTATCAGTGAGGACTTTTACTCTTTCAGAAAGATCACTAGAAATGTAATATCTGAGACAAATAGAATTTCTATTTTCAGTTTTTGAAGAAATTTCACACTAAATTCCATATTAGTTTACATTCCCACTGCCAAGGTACAAGGGTTCATTTCCCCCACAGCCTATTCAGAATTTGATATTTAATTTCTTGATAGTAGTCATTCTTTCAGATGTAAGATGGAACCTTAGTGTTGTTTACTGTGCATTTATTTCATGGTCAGAGATGTTGAACATTTTTCATGTATGAATTGGCCATTTGTACTTCTATTGAGAAGTATCTATTCCTTCAGCTGACTTTTTTTATTAACTCTTATTTCGGGAGGTCTGATTTTCTTAAGTTCTTTATATATATGTGCTAGATATTAGTCCTCTAGCCAAAGGGTAGCTGGAAAATTTTATTCATATTCTGTAGGTTGTCTCTTCACATTGTTGGTTGTTAACTTTGCTATGGAGAAGATATTTAATTTGATATAATTGTATTTGTTGATTCTAGATGTCATTGCTTCAGCAACTGAAGTTCCTTCAGAAAGTCCTTGCCTATCCTGTTGACCTCAAGAGTCACTATCTTATCTTCCAGTAGGTTTAGTGTTTCTACTTTAATATTTAGATCATTGATCCATTTTGATTTCTGTTTAGTATATGGTGAGAGAGATGATTCTATAACCAGTTTTCTGCATGTGAATAGCTAGTTTTCTCATCAATATTTAGCTAAAGAGTCTATCTTTCCTTTGCTATATGTTTTTGGATCCTTTCTTAAAGATCAGATGGTTGAGTACACCTGGAGTTGTTTCTGCAAACTATATTTTGTTCCTAGGCTTTTCTTTGAGAGATTTTTTAATCCTGCCTCAAATTCTTTGGTTGTTACTGGGTTGTTCAAATTATTATGATTTCTTGTTTTATTTTTGGGAATTCCTATGTATCTAGCAATCTGAACATTTCTTCAAAATTTTCTAGTTTGTTGGAGTTCAGTTTTTCATAGCAATTACTAATGTTCCTGTGGATCTCAGCATTATCCATTGGGCTTTTCCCTGTCATTTTCAATTTTACATGGTTCTTCATCTTTTCTTTCCTTCTTTTGTTAAGTTTGGGTAAATACTTGTCAATTTTGCTTATTCTTTCAAAGAATCAGTTCTTTAACTCATTAAATTTTATATTGTGGTTTAGCCTCAATTTCAGTAATTTCTCTACTGATTTTTATTATTTCTCCCCTTATACTGCGTTTGAGTTTGGACTATTCTTGTTTTCCTGGTATCTCGAGGTGAATCATTACATTTATTATTTGAGCTCATTCCCTTTCCATAATGTGAATATTCACTGCAATAAATTTCCTTCTTAGAGTTGCTTTAATTGTTTCCTGTTGCACTGATATTATCATTTAATTCTAGGAATTAATTCCTTATCTGATTTGTTCTCTAACGCATTGAGTGATCAGGAATGTTTTATTTATTTTTCAAGTGTTCATAAAATTTATGTGGTTTCTTTAGCAGTTCATTTCTACTTTCATGCTCTATGATCTAACAGTATACATAAGATTATTTTGATTATATTATATTTATTTGAGTACACTTAATGGACAATTGTGCATTCTATTTTGGAGAAAATTCTATGTGCTCCTGAAAAGAATGTATATTCTGCTAAAGTTGGGTGAAATACTCTGTAGATATCTGTTAAATCAATTTGTCCAAAGGTATGGTTCATCTTTGAAAATTAATTTTTAATATTTATTAAATTGATCTATTTGTGAAAGTGGGATGTTCACAAAACCTACGGTTGTGTCTTTGCTTATTTGATTTTTTATATCCAAGAGAGTTTATTTTCTGAAGTTAGGTGCACTGATACCTGGTGCATATATATTTACAACCGTTGACTCTTCCTGTTGAACTGTTTCCTAAAACAATATGTAGTGACTTTCATTGGCCTCTTCTGGTCAGTTTTAACTTCAAATTTTATGTGTTAAAATAAAATTCATATTATGTTTTCTTTCAGGGCCCTAGTGCATGGAGTATTGTATTCTATACTTTGATTTTTACTTTATAGATTCCTTTTTGGATTAAGTAATTCTCTTAATTGCAATGAATTGTTGAGTTTTGTTTTTTTTTTTAAATCCAGTCTGTCAGTCTGTGCCTTTTAATTGAGAAGTTGTGGCCATTTACATTGAGAGTTATTCCTGAAAGGTGTCTACTTATTCCTGTCATTGCATTCTTTTACTGTTGGTGTCTTCTTTATCTTCCCTTATTTTTATTTTACCTATTACCTTCCTTGACATATTTATTCTATGCAATTTCTTGGCTTAGTTGCCTTCATGGTTTCTAGTTAATTTTGAATATTATTTGAAGTGCTACACTGGTGTTCAGGATTTTCTTAAGGTTCTCCTTGTCATGTAATTCCCTTATTTCTTCATCAGTTTGGAAAGACAGTTGTATAGGATATTTTTGTTTGCATTGAAAGCTGGTAATTTTTAGGGATTTGAACACTTCGATCTAAATTTTTGTAGTCTTTATGGTTTGCATTGAAAAGTTTGACATAATCCCTTATAAGTAGTTTAGTTTTGTTTTGCTTTTCGCTTTTATCTGACAGCTGTTCAGATTTTTTCTTTGTGTTGGACTTTTCAAAATTTGACTATGACTTGTTGTGAGGAGGTTGTTTTTGTGAGTCATCATTTGGCATTCTGGCCTTGCTTATTTGAATGTTGCATTCTTGCTTCGTTACTGTAAGATTTTTTGTAAGATTTCTCAGACAAATTTTTTATTTCCTGTGTGCTGTTCTCTAACTTATGTCTAACTCTAATTAGTCTTCTTAGTGTCGTCTAGTATCGTTAGATGAATTTTTTGCTCTTACTGTTTTTTTAAGTATTTCATCATGGCATTCAATTATTAAAAACCCTGTTTTCAGATTGGTCATTTCTACTGTTCATAAATTCAATCAAATTCTTTATCTCCAAGACTTACGTTTGGCACATTTCCATGGAGTCTATTTATTTGATACATGTAACATTTGTGTTATGATCAAAACTTTCAATTTTTAATTGTTTCTGTCATAACCACTTTGGTCCATTTGTTTGATCCTTCCATCTTTAGGTCATCTCTGAGCTCACTGAGTTTCTTTGCTTCCTCTGTACTCATTTCATGCAGCTCAGCTCTCTAGTGCTTCATTCTATCTCCACTGGTGGCATTTAGATCTCTTTAGGCAGAACTTGGAGTATCTGAAGGCATTTAAGTTCTTCTTTTTGCATAGTGTGTGTGTGTGTGTGTGTGTGTGTGAGATGCAAGCCAAAGGATGAGATCACATAGAGTGAAGAGGGTTTGAGAGAGTATTTGTGTAGGCAGTAGGATGCATGCAGCTGGGTAGAAGTGTATTTACAGATTGAGTGACACTATGGGATTGTTGAAATCTCTTTATATGTTTACAAATACTTTTCTTTGGATCCTCCAGTCCAGTTCTGTTAAGGTTTATCCTAATATCTCTGTGAATAGCACTGTTTAATTTATAGCACTAGTTAAATCTCATTCTTTATTGTACGTATGCAGGTCCTCCAATGTACATATATATAGTAATATTACATATATTCCAAATAGAAAAGTGGAGAAGAGGATGGGGAAGGGAAGGAGATGAAATAATAGAGAAGACAGGGAAAAAAGGAATAGAGAGTTACAAGTGTCAAAAAGTAAAAGAAAAGAAACACTAAAAGAAGCACAAAGAGACACTAAAAGCAGAAAAAAACCCAAGATAATACAAATTTTTAAAATATAAGAAAACAATAAGTACAACAACCAAAAAAAAAAAAAAACTAAAAATAAAAGATCTAAAATGTCCACTAGATATTGTGAAATGGGAAGAAACTTTTCAAAAGGAAAAAGGAACTAAAATTGGGGAAAGGGGAAAGGAAGGAAGGGAAAAAGAAAAAACAAGGAAGTAATACTACTAGTGTCTTTTAGTTCATTGAAAAGGAAGGCCAGTGCTAAAATCAATCGGAGAATTTTTTATGTCCGTATCTTGTAACTACTTTAAAGATAACAGTAGGCAACTTATTAACTGTTGCTATTCCCCTATTACTTTGTTATGAAATTTTGTTTTATGTTTTATCCACTAAAAGAAAGAAATCACAAACAAGACCAAAAATGGAAATAAAGGCCTTCACTCAGTGATTTTAGCTTTAACCAAAACAACCACAGAGCTCAGTCTCGGCTGGAGTCGGTCCCATTGTGGGCAGCCAAGCAGTTTCCCTCATGGACCCAGCATTTGCCAAAGCTGAACTCAAGTCTCGGTTGCAAGTTGTGTTCTCGGTGTGATTTCCTTTAGTCTTCCATGGCTCCCACTGCTCTAAAGGGTTTGAGGAGTGAATACTGTGGACATGTCTGTGCCACACACAAACACTGTGGCTTTCCTTATCCATTTCCTTGTCTAGCCTTGTCTGACAAGCTACCAGCCCACCTGTTCCCAGTCTCTCAGCCCACAGATATTAGTCTGTCCCAGCCCCAGCTGTAGAACCGAGGATCATTCTTAGGCTCCACGGAGGGCCTGCTTTGCCAGTGTGGAGCGGCAACAGCACCTCACAACATTTCAGGCATTTCAGGTGTTGGGAAACAACAGGAGAGCACATGCTCTCTCTGCCAAATTGCCCTCTGACCTGGATGCTGGCCTCTGCCTCTCCTCTGACAGACCTCTCCTGCTCCACTCTACACTGAGCACTCATCTGTCTTCATCTCAGGCCTCCCTGGCTTCTGTAGTCCCCTGAGATTTGGTACTGCCAGCATTCCTCTTGGGAACTCTCCAGCATTCAAGAATAGTGTGCTAAATGTCTCCCAAACGCAGCATTCTATTATGGTTTGGGAGATATTTTGCAAGGGGAACAATATAATACAGGGTACATATTTTATAAGGTTATTTATAATAGTCACCTAAAGAATGATATACAAGAAAGTACAGGAAATCTGTCTACACACTATAGACCAAAAAGTCTAGTTGAGGGCTTGGATCCTGTGATAATGTCCTGCATGAGTCCAGTTGAAGACCTAGAGCCCATAACAATGCCTCCCACATATCCAACTGGAGGCCTAGAGCCCATAACAATATCTCATGCAGGCCTGTTTCATGAACCTACACTGGGAAGGCCCAAAGGTCAGTGGTGGAATCTAGGAAGTCTGTGCCAGCGGGATGAAGGATCTGTGCTCTCAAGCTGAGGGACCTGCACTGAGCCAGGAAGTGATGCTCAGAAGAAATAGAGTTTCCCCGAAAGGTACTGCAGCCATCCTCAGCATCAGTGAGGTCTCGAGCTCCTCCAGTGGTGAAGACAGCTGAGTTCCCATCAGGGAAGCCAACGGAGCAATCTTCTTCAGAAGACTGGCAGTGCACCATCTTCCCCTCTGGAGCCAGGAAGCGATGCTCAGAGTGAGGATCAGAGCTCACCCAAAGTGAACCAAAGCCATTCTCAATGTCCACGAGGTCTCGAGCTCCTCGCAGGATGAAAATAGTTAAGTTCATCAGCATAACGAGCTCCTCCAAAACAAACAATATCTCCTCACAGTTTCTACCAGCTCAGAACAGCCTCTCTCAGCTAGCAATAGCCTCTTTCTCCTTCTCCAGTTCTGCCTCTTATGCTGCTGGCAACAGTCCTCAGGCGGGCCTCCCACACCCAACACCACACTTACTCAATCAACTGGGGGTTATAAGCTCACGACCAGTTGTCAGTCCACTACACATTCCCATTGTATGTGGGGAGAATGGACAGGGTTTATTTCTCTGTTTTTAGTTTGTTTGTTTGTTTGTTTGTTTTTCAGTGTCAGGCAAAGCTTCTCTCTCTCCACAGTCCCTCTGCTCATAGGTTCTGTGGCACTATTGTTGAACGGATGTGAATGTAAGGCATTTTGTTCCCCCTTGTTCTCTTGCTTTGGGTTCCTCTGAATCTATAGGTTGCGCATCTCACCACTCACCTTCCTGATGGAGAGGTTACAACAACTATGAGTCTGTTGCATCACCTAGGTCACCACTAAGCGACCAGCTCTCTCCCCTGGACTATTTGCCTCCAAAGATGGGCGGCTTTGGGGTCTGAGGAGGCAGGCAGGGTGGTGTTGTGATGCAGGAGTGGTCCGGTTTCCTCTCCTATGCCCATTAGCTACTGGATTTCAGTATAGCTAGATTTTCTTTTCATTTTTGCACCTGTGTCAGACTTCATCCTTTGTGCCTGCTTTGCTCTAGTATCAGTTGGCAGGCACTTACCCTGTCACCTTCTAGGTGGTACTCTTCTGGCCCCCTATTTTTACAAATTACTGAGATAAATGTTTTTGTACAAAACAATATTTTGGGGGCTGGGGATTTAAGCTCAGTGGCACAGCGCCTGCTTGGCAAGTGCGAGGTTGTGAGTTCAATTCCCGGTACCGGAAAAAAAAACAAAAACAACAAAAAATAAAACAATATTTTTGAAGACAAAAAGTTTAGTAACATATGTCATTATTTTACATTTTTGTAACCTACTGCCTACCTTAATAACAGTGATATTCTCATAATTTGCCCCATATTCAATTCACTGAGACAAGTTTTCTTAGATGAGTATAAAGAAAATAGAATCTCACACAGATGTGCAATTAGTAAGAAATGATCTATCAGACCCCTAAAAATCTATAAGAGAACTCAAGAGAATTTGCATCTCAGTTTGAGAAACATGTATTTGTCTGGAAACCACATGGCCAAAAAGATATCATTTGTAATGGATAGTGACTCTACCAAGAATTATTCTCAATCTCGAAAAGTACTGTGAATGACACATTTTTAAAATAACCATTACAGATATAACTATTTCCCACAAAATCTTGGCTTATCTCAATTTTTTCTTCATCAAAGTTTTACATACTCTTCCTCTCCATGTACTGCCAGCCGTCAGGTCCTCAGTATTTAGAAACTTGCCACAAGTCAAGAAGACAGTGAATCACTCTGGAAAGAACACACACATGATTAGTTGAGTGAATGAAAGAGGCAAATATTTGAAATTCTATTTGAAAAGGAATAGCATGTCCTCTTGTAAGACTTGGAAATAATAGAAGCTTTTACACTGTCAGAAGACTTGGCAGAAAAGCAAATGAGAAACTTCACACTGGCTACTGATACTGTGACATCCTACAGACCTACGCTGGAGGGCTCCTTCCTGGGCAAGAAGCAAATTTCTTTCTTTTTTTCCCCTTTTTTCTTTCTTTTGTAGTGTGCTGATATGATTTCAATAGAGGCATTCTTTTCTACTAATAATGGCATTTAAAATATGAAAAGTACTTTTTCAAAAAGCCATTTTTTTAAGTAATTTCTAAATTAAAATATACTATGGAAAGAATAAGAAAATCTCTAACAAGAAAAAAAAATGGCCATCATGGTCACATACCAAGGTATCTTATAGCAAGGCCTTTGTTGGATAGAGCCCCTTGTTTGTGACAGGATGCTTCTGTCAAGGCATTTTATGAATTTACTTCCCTACAGTTTTATATCACTTTCAGTATCACATGTTTGAGTTTGTATATGAGACACACAGAGGAAACACATTATATACCCTATAGAAAACATTTTCTAATAGTTTTTGCAAGATTTTACCTTTCTCCCCATTATGATGGATAAACTGTGTCACTCCTTCCCTTCCAGTTACAGATAAACTAGGAAATAATACCTATTCACGATTTAAAACTATATAAATGGATTTTCAGTTAAAAGCACAAATTCAAATTGCCAGCACAAAGTGAAAATTCCTTGGGTTTTTTTTTTTTAACCTCTCTTTTGCTGCATTACTTTGTTTCCTTCTCACCAATTCCATCCCCTCACCCTCACTGTGCACCGTTTTTTTTTTTTTTTTCTTTCCTTTTAATATTTGGGATGAACGTGCAGTTGGCTTGCAGACATCCCTGCATGACGGCATGCTCAGTTGTGCAGCACCTGCTGGGACTTGTGTGACTTTGCCCCAAATGAAGAGATGGCAAAATCATTGAGAGACCCAATAGTCTCACCTGCAAATGGGAGCCACAGGGACCTCTTCTGTTCTACTCTTTCTAGAACCGAAGCCAGGGAAGGAATTTCGTCAGGGAATCAGTGGCTATTTGTGAGGTGGTCACTTGGTGGGGTGAAAGTATTCACTTTGTAAGAGTGCACAGACCCAAAGACATGTATATAGAGACTATTTGAGTTGTTCTTTCCTCTTGAGCAGCTTCTTTCCATTTCACACTATCTATTGTACCTTTTAGATTTTATTCACTCTTTCAGGTTCTTACACTAGACAAACAATACAGTGTTTACATATGAGGGTCTGATTTATTTCATTTAGGAGTATGGTCTCTAGTTGCATCCAAGAACAACTGAGATTTAGTGAAAAGAGAAAAAAAAGAAAAGGAAAAAAATATATATGTATACACAAGATAGCAAACATAATTGTACTACTAATTTCTATTGCTTTACAGAAAAGAACAGTTAATGTTTAATTGTTTGATGAATCTTACGTGCCTATATTTGTTTCACTGAGTTACCAATTCAAAGATAATAATAAGTAATACAACAAGCACTGTAATTTCCTATCACCTTATCTGAAATTCTGTGTTGCTTTTATTATTTTTGTATTCTGTTTATGTGTGTGTGTATGTTAATATGTGTTTGTTCTTTTATCTTTAAAATATAAAAAGACTATTTGAAAGGAATCAGTTGAAAGTTCATCTTTATAATCAAAGTTGAAGGCTCAAGTTCAGATTCTAAGAAAGCTCTAAGTTTTCATTTTCTAACTTACCTTCGTACTATACCTTTTTACTTACCTTCTTACTATAAATATTTTTAGTACTGGTATTATCTTTATACATGCTAAAAGAATCTCTTACTCACATAGGGTCTAAGAACTGAACACAATCACTGATTTGTATAATAAAAAATAAAATACAAAATTATTATCATTTATAATGAAATTTCTCTCTAAGAGATCTTATCTGCTGGGCAATTTTTGTTTCTCTGAGTATGTATGTTATAATTTCGCTTCAGTGTGGCAATTTTTAAAATGATAGTTTATCCCATTTTTCTTCTTAGTTCTATTGCTTTGTGATTGTTGTAGTTACATTCATCAAACACCACATTCATACGCTGCAACATAATTGTGGTTGTTGAGTGTCTATAATCACTTACAGAGAATGAGTGGGAATTAGCCCTTCATTGGAGTGCTTAAAGAGGAAAAGAGCGAACGTTAGTGTTTAAAAACAGATGAACCATTTTCTACCTCCAAATTTTTCAGAATTTGTGCCTGGTCTGATTTTCTTAAGGTTGAGATAAGTGCTTGTATCTATGAAGAATTTAAATAAGTACACTATACAGATGTCCCACTCAGGTGGAATAAGGTATTATGCCCCGGAACTTTAAAATGCTCAGTTCCTATAAGTTCAGAGCAATAAATGTCATCTGTTCAGACGTTTGTAATCTATAGGCAATATGAAAATTTTGGCTTTAAAGAATCATGTAGTACATAATGAAAGCTCTGTATTCATGTATACTTGAAATAAGTGTAGAAATAACTAAGTAGGTTAATTCTATAAGCATGTCAACATTAAATTGCAATTAAAACATTTACTAATTTTCTATATCATTAGTTTGTGTTTCTCCTTTTTCCCTTTTTCAGTGTGAAGAGAATGTTATGGGGATACAAAGCAAAAAATATATATTGAGTGATACTTTTCCTTTAGAATTTTCTTTCTCATTTCCTTATTGCAAAGAAATGTTCATTTTGCTTATTTATCATCAGGTTTATGATGAAGTATCTTGGAAATAACTTTTATTTTCCATTTTTATAATTCAGGGATTTGCCCATAACAATATACATGGTAAGGACCAAAGATCTGCCACTTTGCTGTATACAATCTGATTTTGCTTAATTAGGCTATAAAATTGTTGGGAGATAGCTGAAAGTTGTATTCAACAGTAAAATGTGCTATATGCAAATTTTCCACTGTTTGATTTTAACAGAATGAATAAAATAATATCATTGCATGATTCTTCCTCTGCATCATTTGTGGCCGCTGATTAATCTTAGAGAATGATTCAATCATATCTCTATGAATGAATATGATGCTTTTTTAAAATATGAAAATAGTCCTATCCAGATATGTCAGAGAAATCCAGAGTTACCCAGTATGGCTGAGGAAAACCAGAAAATAAATGAAGTTTTATAACAATAGTAGTATTAAGGATGATAAATAATAATAATAACAGAAACAATAATGCAAGACTCATCAATTTAGATATTTAGCTACCTGGTCCTATATTAAGAGATATATATTCTCTAATGGTTAATATCTATGTGTCCTCCCAAAGCCTCATTCTATGGAAGGTAAGACTTTTGAAAAGTGATTGGATTATTGGGATGGTATAGCTGACTTTCTGTAAGGACATGGGTTCTGATCCGAAGACGCAGGGCAATTGGGGAAGTGACCTGGTAGGGTAAGTCCTCCTTCCTGGCTTCTGTCTTTTCTCTCTGCTTCCTGACTGCTAAGACAAGAGTGGCTTTCCTCCATCCATACACTTCCGCCTTGCTGTCAGCGGTGTAAGAACTTAAACTTCTAAAGACGTGAGCCAAAGTAAACCTCTCCTCATTCAAGTTTCAGGTATTGAGTATCATGTCCCAGCAATGAGAAAAGTGACTAAGATGCATCTTTTAAATCTTTTTTTTTTTTAATTTCATAAAACAGAGTTGATTCCCTTTAGCAGAGAAAGAGGTATAAAGATAAGGAAAGATTGCCCAAAATTGGTCAGAAAATGAGTGACAATTTGCAGGAGGTACTTTAAGATACATTTGTTATGACTGCAAAATGGAAAGTAAGGAAACAGATAATTTATAATTGCTCAAGGACAATATTTTAAAACACTGGGATGTACAGGTATTACTACTAACCCTGTGGTACAGAAGAATTAATGGACACAAAACAATAACCACATGCCTAATAAAGCACAGAGACTAAGATAAAAATGAATTCAGTGCTCTATCAAGTCGTACCAACCGGCTTGGGGAAGAGATTGAAAACAAAGAACAGAGATATATTGACAGAAGAAAGATGTACATCATAGAGACCAATTTAGGTGATGATTTATGCCTTTTTATATTTATCTTTTCTCTACAAGTTACTAGAATAATATGCTTTGAGGTGGGGATTTCTGGGAAGAAAAAATATTGGGAGAAATACAGATGGATTTAAAAAGCCCTGTGTGCTCTGGGACAGATCTCAAAAACTAAAGCTGCTAGCAATAAAGGGAAGCAGTAAGTTATGAGGAAAAGACCTCTGAGCTTAAGGGCAGCTCCAATGTGTTGGAAGCCAGACTTTGTCACTAACAAGCCAGATGGTCTTAGAGTCACATGACCTCATGGGAGCTTCTTTTCCCCACTTTTAAAAAGAGTGGACTGTGTTATGTGATATCTACTAGATATACCAACTTTAAAAGTCATTAATATGGACTCTAGTTGTACTTAAAACTTTATTAGGAAGTTGCCTTTCACAAGGGGACAACAGTGAACTCCCCAGGTGAGAGGTCCCTGAGCTCTCATACCTGTATTTCTGTCATCCACAATTGTAGTCAACATTAAAATTAGAGGTAACAGTATTAGCTATCTAAGTTCTCACTGCTAGTTTTTCTTGCAGTTAACTCAAGTGAAAACTGGGAATATTCTGAGAAAATAGATCGAAGAAAAACTAAGAAGCAAATAATTCCTGTGATTTTTCTCATCCCCAATTAGAGGATTATCTACAAGCATTCAGATTTGAAACAATAAGTTGGAACCTGCAACTTCTTTAAGGCGAGGTTTCTGAACCTTGTGCCTCCTTCCAACTTTCTGGTCAAACTCACTCTAAGATTCCTCTACTTCCTTCACTCAAACAGTGCCCAGCTTGCTCTCTGCTCTTATACAGAACAAGGAGAGGGCACTTAGCATTGGAGATTAACTCCATTTTTGGGTACATCACAAAAAGCCCAGGGTAGTTTTTGTAGTGCCACAGAAAGACAAAACCACTGCACTTCCAAAATCCATCTAAATCAATGATTTTTTCACAGTAGGCACTTTGGACATTGGTTTAATCAATACTGTTACCCAACCCTAATTATTCCTATATTGAAATATACATCATCTTATTTTCAATTACTTTTTTTATTTCTCTCTCTCTCACTTTGCTTGGAATGTGATATTGATTTTTATTATTAGTGTATCATTGGATTTATTATCACTGGATCATGTAAGGAATTTCTTGCTAGTATAAACTCTCATTTTAATGACCCTGAAGCTCCTTTACAGGTTGAATAAACAATAAGGATTTCCTAAGCTCCAGTATTGCTTTAGTATTCATAATGAATCAACTACTTGATTGCTCATGTATTAGTCACTCTTCCATCACTGGGACAAAATACTGGCCACCAGCAAATTAAAGGAGAGGCTTGACTCATGATTCCAGATGGTTCAGTTTATGGTTGGATAGCTCCAAGACAGAAGTGGCATGAAGTACATAGTACTTGATATAAGAAAGCTGCTGAAGCCACAGCAGCCAAGAAACGAAGGAAGAAGGACGAAGTCAAAGAGGGAGAAACACTTTTCCATCTCATGTCCCGGTGATCCACCTCTTCCAGCCTGTCCCCACCTCCTAACAGCACACTCAGTTATGAACTCAATGAATTAATTTGCAAATAAATACAATGCCTACATGACTCAACCACCTTCCATAGTCTCACCTCTGAACATTGGAGACTTTTGGGGGACATTTTACATCTAAACCATGATATCTTTCACTGCTCCCCCCAAAAGATCATGCTGAACTCATTACATAAAACATATTATTTTATCTGTAAGAGTCTCCAAATCTTCAACAATCTCAGTATTGCTGAAAAGACCAAGACCAAAGTCTCTTCTAAGATTCAAGGCAAACATTTTACTGTGAACCCCTAGTAAAATGTGAAAAGAAAATCAGATACTTCCAAGATAGAATGACACATGGTAAACAGCCCACTTAGAAGATCATCTGGTAGCTTATGTATTCCCTGTAGAGAAAATGCACATAGGTGAAAATCAATCAAAAATTTGAAATCAATATCTGTACCTCTCTAGCCCCTAGGATGATCAACTCAGCTAACATTTTCTGTATATGTACATCATAATAATTTAAGCAGCAAAATGTACAACTTAAAAAACATGTTCACTATTTTAAAGAAGTTATACTTGTTGGCAGGTAGGAAGAGGCATCTTAGTATAAAGTGTAAATGTTTGGATTTTATTTTAGGAAACAAACAACATGCTGTGGATTTGTAAAGAGAAAACCACTCAGAGTACAATGACCAGAGAATGCTTTTTGAAAGAAATAACATTTGAATAGTGGCTTAAAGGTCAAATGGAGTTTTGATATATTAGGAGAGCAAGCAGTATAAGCAAAGTTAATTGGCATAAAAATTTGTCTGTGTTCAGAGAATAGTAAGTAGTCAATAGAAGCACAGAGGGATACTTCCACATGGAGCTAAGGGCAAAATGTGGTTGAAAGTTGAACAATTTAATTTCTTTCTTTCTTTCTTTCTTTCTTTCTTTCTTTCTTTCTTTCTTTCTTTCTCTCTTTCTCTCTTTCTTTCTTTCTTCTTTCTTTTTTCTTTCTCTCTTTATTTTTTCTTTCTCTCTCTTGCTTTCTCTCTTTCTTTCTTTGTCTTTCATTGTGGTACTAAGCATTGAACACAGGGCCTTTGCATAAATCTATGTCCCCAGCCCTTTTTATTTTCTTTTTTTTGAGAAAGTGTCTAGCTAAGTAGCTAAGTACCCAAGGCTGAGCTGGAACTTGTCATCAATTTGCCTCAATCTCTCAGAGTTCTGGGATTACAGGCATGTGCCACCTCGCCCAGTTTGGGCAGTATTGAATACCAAACAATGAAACAGTAAGTAGACACTGCAAGTTTGGGGGAAGGTGATGTCATAATCCAAACTAGTTTAAGAAAATCTCTGTCAGCAGTGTGTAAAGGATAAGAAGAGGACAAAGCAAAAGTGGAGAGACTAATTAGAAGTTTCTGCCACAATCTAGCCCACTGGGGATAACACAGGACTGAAGCTGGGCACTGATTTTAAGAATGAGAAGTAGATAGACACCCAGGAGAGAAAATGATATTTGCTGAGCTGGGCGTGGTGGTGCATGCCTGTAATCTCAGCACTTGGGAGGCTGAGGTAGGAGGATCACTGTGAGTTCAAGGGCAGCCTGGGCCACATAAGTGAGTTCAAAGCCAGTCTGAACTGCATAGTGAGACCCTGTCTCAAAAAAGACAAAAAAAAAAAAAAAAAAAAAGAACAATATTTGCTGTATGGAAGAAGGAAGTGAGAAATATCAGGGGAGAAGTCATCATTACAAAGGCTCCTTCCACTGGCGACACCAGTAACTCAAGGGGAGAACATCACTCTGTCAAATGAGATACTCAGAGAGGTAATAAATGTGCTGAGTATCCTAATAATAAACTTTTCTCTCCATAAAAGCAATATACACATTAAAAGCAAATAGACACCCCCCAAAAATCAATACTAACTTGTGAATATCACCTGTCTCCATGCCACAATACTGGCCTAACTTAAAAAGCCATTCAAATCATAAAGTGTTCCTATCATGCTTTTTAAAAAGGTAATTGAATCACAGAGGCATTGATACTTTAGGTAAACTTTATCAGCAGACACAAAAAGCCTTAAGTGAATGCTATAATTTTTACAAAGTATGTTTTGTCCATCCCCTACCAATAAAACCAAGCTATTTACACTACTTAAATTGTGTTAAAATGTGGCTTGGTATGATGCTATATAAAGGAGTAAATTGATGTTCGAGTAGACATTTATATGCAAGCACATTTCCAAATCAATTCTAAGAAATCACTTGCTCTTATGGACTCTGAAGATAAGGTCTTTCAATAAATGTTAATGTTTTTTTCCATTTTTGTTTTTGTTGTTGCTGTTGTTTCACAAAAGCATTTCATGTGCTCTTCACTCTGATCAAATTCTGTTTCTATGTGACAGCCTAATTCTTATATGTCAAAAAATAAGTTCATATAATTAGTGGGCGTTTATGTAAAGCACGATCCACCATCTCACCATCTCACAACTTCTGGGAAATGTTTCTTCTTAGAATCCTGGCAGTGCAGTGGGTGGAGGCTGGCGGTAGTAGAGAAAGAAACACTTCAGAACTGGGGAGAACCCTACTTCCTCGCATACTTGAAGGATTAATTAGAGATTCTGTGAAGAAATCAGTCAGAACAACAGATCCTAGGTAAAACAGGGATTGGAAAACAAAACCAAAACAAAATAAAGCAACAAAAATGCAGAAAAACTTGATTGACATATCTGGAGAAGTAAAACATTAATAAGAAATGGAAACAAATTTGTATGTAATAGCTTCACCCCTTTAAATTAAATAACTAACAATCCTCTCTGTGGTTTCATGCTCACTAGAAGTAGCCTGATTTTAGTGTGTCTTCCCACGTGGCATGCCCGCAGGTGGAGCATCTGGCTGTCTCTCTCCAATTATAGCGCTCATTATAAATTGATAAACTGGTGTGCATCGTTCTTTTTGAGCTGGGTTAACCTGAGACCATTCCTGCTTCTGGTTTTTTGATAATTCTGCTTTCTAAGCATCCTGCACTTACACTAACCCTTGAGTCATGATGAATTTGAAGGTTCTGCCCTACAAAGCTTCTTGAGAGATGGATAGAATTTCTTCCCTTCAGACTTCCAACATCTCATTGATTACAGCTTTTATGAATTACATTGCAGTAATTGCCACTACTGGCAGAGTGAATGTCAGGATAAGATAAAATACAAGGTAGCATGTTTGACCTAGTACTGTCATACAGCCAAGGTGAATGTGTAATTCAGAGTTCGATATCAGATCACATTTGCAAGTGAAATGCAGCACTCAGAAATTTGAAAACTGGAGATGAAAAAAAGACCTGCCCCAAGAAAGCCAAGGCACATAATCACTGTACTGGTAACTCAAGTGGTTTGACCAACCCTGAAACTAAACTAGAGATTTTCATGATGATTCTTTATTGAATCTCATATAAGCCACAAGATCTAGTTTCTCCTCTCCTGGCTAGACATAGACCCCTCTCAGAGCTGAAGGTACAGCTTGCTGGGGTCCTGAACTTGAGATATCATAGCACATACTCTGTCTTCGCTAGATAAAATCCACATCTGGCATCCACAGCTGTGCCTGACCTTGTCATTATTTGCTGTGATTCATCTATGGAAAAGTTTCATTAATTGTTTTCTATACTGTTGAATTTTCTTGTGTGCATTTGACTTTCCAGGATACTCTTTTTTTAAAAAAAAAAAAAATCACTGTATTCTCATCAACACTCTTAGAGATTTACTGATGGCCCATACCCTGAAGAAGACAGTGATATTAAATGTTTGAGGATCATCAAGACTTACCCACTATTAGAAGGAAACATAATGTGTGTGTGTGTATATATATATACTCATAATGTATAAAATATAATATATAATGATTTTATAATATAATTTCATATAAATTATCAAGGTCACTACTTCCTGCATTATTACTTTTTGTCTAGATTCTCCTTGTTTCCTGACTATCCCTTATTAGGCTTTATCATTGAGAGGAGTCATGCTGAGGTCCCCATCGTATGAAAAGTGAGATGTGCAAGTACAGAGACTTTATGTGCAGAAACCAATTCCTCTAAGGATACTTTAAGGAGACAACTGTTACAAATCTTGCAAACTGAATAGTATATTCTGAATTTCTTAAAGTGAAAAAATACTTAAGTAAGAGATAAAAATTGGAAAATCAAAAGTGAACAGAATATTTCTGTGCCTCAGTATCACCACTATGTTTGATATCAGTTATATCAGTGGCTGTTTATATATTACTAAGATATCCTCCAAAGAAGAACATTCCAGCATAAGTTATTTAAACAATGTAATTCATAAGCTTACATCCAAGACTTAAGAAGTGCCATACATGCTATATTGACTTGTAATATAGATACTACAACTTTGCAAAGGGGGATCTTCTAATCTTGTTGACTTTTGCCCAGGATAACCCTAGAATGTTTAGTAATGAGATTTAAGACCTTCAATCTAGAAATAGAAAAGAAAAGTAAGGATTTAGAAAGAAGAGACTAAAACTAATAAAAAAGAAACAAAAATTTTGTTATGTAGTGTAATTACCATTTGCTTTGTGATATTTTTGCTTATAATAATTCAGGAAAAATAGACAAGAACATAACCCATTCAGAAAGACGACAGTGACAAATGATTAACTTTCATAAGGATGATTGAAGGAGTAGAAAATCCACGTATGTGGATTTCATTCTTAGTGAAGTCAAATGGAAAATGCATTACAGTTCTCATAGCATAGAAACTGAGCAACATAACCTCTGAACACGTTCCTTCAACTGTCTTAAGATCAGTAATAATTTATGACCCACTTTTAAAGAAATTCTTACAGTATAGAATTTTTGGTGTGTATGAAACTATTTATGGACTGTAACAGCAAAATATTAAGTACTAACTTTAAATTTGCAGAGCTTATTGAGCTTTTATAAAACAACATTTAAACATTATTCCAAAATTGTCACATGTAATACTCTCAATAATCTGAGACTGTCAGTGCTGTGATTATCTCCATTTTATAGATTCAAAATACTAAGGCTTGGTCACTTACTCAAAGTCCTATCGCCAGTAGTTGCTAGTGCCAGAATTCTAACTCAAGGAATCTGTTTCCAGAATTCTCATCTTTTGAGGCTAAATATATAATCTGGAGAGAATGGCAACGTAATTATGGAGTGTCAGCCTTAATGTACATTATTAAATAATATTCATGAGTCATCTAGTGATGTGTAAAAAGGTTATGTATTTAAAATTAATATTTTATGTATTTGAAGTATTTCTAAGCTTTAAATTTTAAAAACAAATAACTGTACTTATAGTATGCTTACTATTTTCAAACATTCTGAATAACTCTGAAGGAGAAGTAAAATATTTGAGAATGAAAATTGTTTCTGCATTATGGTGGGCAAACAGTAACAATGGAGAGAGAACCCAAAAGGCAATGGACCAGAAAGATAAAAGATTATTTGTCTCTCTGATAACGCTGTGGGTACAACAGACATGAACTAAGTGACAAAACCATCCAGGAATCTCTGCCAGCAGTGGCTCTACTGTATTCACCATGTGGTTTTCAAAGTTCTGGACTGGCATGTGGAACACTGGCAAGAGGGAGGGGTAGAAGAGGAGAAGGCCTGGTTCCCTTTCAGGCGAGGGGGAAAGTTCTGCGTATCATTCCATGGGCATCCCAGTGAAGGGAACTTGAGCTTTTCACTTGGCCTATCTCACATGAGGCTGAGAAATGTACTCTACTTAGATGCCCACAAAAAACCAGCAAAAAGTCAATTTTGATATAAGTGTACCAGTCTTGATTAGTTAGGCACTGTGGTTATATTCTCTTCTATATCTTTATGCAATCAAGGCCAATAAAATTTCAGTAGTGTTTGAATGATATTTCTAAATCACCTCTCATTTCTTCCATTGAAAGTTGAGTAAAAGCTCAAAATGCTTTAGGAAGTGAAGAGTCATCCATGACATAAAAATAAGGATCATATGACTTCCATTAATACAAGCAATACTTTTGTGAGAAATAATAGGAGTTACCATTCTGGAACTGACAGAGGGTAGATCTCATCTGGTAGCTAATGCCAGATGTTTCACTAAGAGGAATAAACCTCCCATAATACACTTAATTTCACAATACTATACCATAGGGGGGAATATCTTCCTGACCCATCTGGTGAGCAGCTTCTGCCCTGAAGCATGAAGATTGATAGCTGGTGCAATTTGATCCTAGTGTACTGTAATTGCAGATGCTAGTCCTCCTCATACGAATGTCTAATCATCTTTAGGAACATGCTCTTTCATTCATATACTGTTGCCTACAGTTACATGGTTTAAAAATGTTAATCCTTGAATGCTATCCCTAAAAATCACTTGAGTCTTTAACGCATTGTTCTGTCTTGTTTTACTAGCTGCAGGTGGACTGTTTTCCTTTTCTTTTTTATACAAACTTCTCACTCCTCACTTTGTATTCCCCCCTGGAGTTTGAGAAGTGAATTGATAGGGTTGTTTTTAACCTCAAAATATTTGAATGGATCCATTTTGCCTGTGCCAAATGTCTTTGTTTATTTTCTATAATTTATTGGCACGAACTAACTTCCTTGCTGCTAATTTCACTGTAAATTTCATTGTTGCCCCACACCCATTTGACTTAGTTCTAACAGATCAATACACTGAATTTATATTTGGTAGGGAGCTATTAGCACTGGTATCAGCAGGGTAATTAACTTCCTAAACAGAGATATGATGCCCTCACTTCATTATAAATAGTGTATATCAAGAAGCACTACTTCTATCTGTGTTTAACATCCAACAAAAGTACTTGTAGATAAATCCCAAGGAGTATGTGATTTCCAGACCTCAGCAGCATGATTTCTCAGTGTAGAGTAGTTTTAAGATATATTAGGAAAGCTGAAATTTGCAGAATATTTAAATTGTCATTCATGAGAAGAGCTATGCATAGGAACAAAATACATAAGGGACACATAGAAGATGGATCTCAAATGTAAACATGATGGAAAATTCAGATCAACATCCTTTCAGAAATAGTGTGGCCACTCATTATTTAAGTGACCATGGAATTCAGTTGAAGGTCAGATTTCCCTCAGTAAAGTTAAGGCAAATGAGCACTTTTTGCCAAAATAATTTCTCCCCTGTAATTCATGAGGTGACTAACTTGATCAGACCATAGGCCATCTGCTTAACAACGGTGGTAAAAATATGCAGTATCTTTCCTATATTTGCACTTTTGTATTGTTTTTATATAGCAGTATCTTACACCATTATTTCAATTTAATTTCTTTTTTGCCAGGGTGCTGTATGGCAAATCTCTACTCAACTTCAATAACATGCATAAAGAATGTTTTAACCAGCAGTTCTAGTTGGGATAAAAAGAAAAACACTCTGAAGCAAAAGTTCGACATATAAAAATCTCCTCCCTGACTATGAATGTGAGCTTTGGGATAGCATGAGTCTCTTGTAGCATAATCTTGAGCTTTAATAAAATAATAAATATTGGGGACTGAGAAATGCAAGATTGATGCTATTAACTTAATGAATATAACAGCATTATAAGAGAAGATAAATCTCATCTATTATTGATAATATTTTCAAAATAGTTTGTCTCAGCGAATGGATTGGAGAGATTTTACTTTAAAAATAAATATGAGATCTTCGAACCATGTCAGTCAAAAGTCTTTTTCTAACCATTCCAAGAGCCCTCATCCAAAAGTGTCATGTCATTTAAGTCAACTTATGCTGCTTTTTATTTAATTAATTTCTGTTCCATTTGGACACATTTCTTTCTACCGTTTTGCTTTTGGGAGAAATGTAGCTTGTTACTTTTAAACTGCTTACATAATTCAGGGCTTAAGCCGGAAGACAATTTATTAAGCTTTGCCTAACCATCGCTTTGCTTAAAATAGCTCTCTGGCTGCTGGATAGTTTGCCTTTAAAGTGTCTTTATCCAGGTGTTTCTAATGTGCTTTGTGCATGTGACAGGTAGATATGAATCTCCCACCAGTGAGGATTCCTCAGGTACTAGGAGGATTCAGAAACTTCAGAACCTTTATAATTGAGTGTAACTAAATAAATAGCCAAGTATTATTTTTCCTATTGTCACCCACATCATTTTCTTGTAGTTTCTCATGTCATTATGGCCTACTTTTCAAAACAACCATGTCTTAATATCCAGTGTATCAAATCTAATCCTACGGTTTATTATAGGCAACCCCAGTTGGTCTGTTCTAATCCTTTTCCTCCCTTTGCAGTGAATAGAAGTTATACTTATGCCCTGCTGGTGGTTTGAATCACCTCAGTTTGTTCTGGCAATCAGGGGCAGCTGCTTCGTGTGTGAAGCGTGAGGACGCCTGACCATCGCATCAGGACTGACCTCAAGCTGAATGTAAAAGGCTCAGCCCTTTCTGGCAAGCCAGCAGAGCATGTGCAAACAGATTTGCTGAAGTGTAAAATGGTCAAATGATTTAAAGCCAGGCATGGTCTCTTATCCCTCCACCCATTTTTTTTCCTTTAAAAATGAATGGACAGGCTGGTATAATCTTAGAAACATCTGTTGCCTTTCACAAGAGTCTTGGCTAAGGACAATAACTTTTCAAAAGGGGGCTGACATCTTGTTGAAAGCGGTAGAACAAATGATCTCAGCTGAAGAGTCTGTGAACAAGTTGCCACACATAGTTGAGTCCTTTTGTGTGTTCTGTCAAAGTGAGTAAAAAAAAGTTTTCTCTTCTATTTTCTGGAAACTGCCAGAAAAAAAATATTTTCCCAATTAGTGCTTAATGGACTTAAAAAACTGGAAAAGATACCTTTCAGTCCTCCTAGCTTTTACTCTGAATACCTAGATGTTAAACTCAGTCAATTAAAAATGTGAAGGAATGTATGCTTTGCATTCTTTCGTGTTTGCAACTTTTGAGCATCTTACTCAGTTAAGTTTCATACTATGGCCAGACTGGGTGGAAGGAATTGTTAAGTTTTTGGTTGGCTTAGTGTTTCCTTCTTTTCTTCCTTCCTTCCACTCATCCTTCTTTCTATCCTTCCCTCCCTCCTTCCTCCTTCTTTCTCTCTTTCTTCCTCTTTCTTTTTCTCTCTCACTTGTCTCCTTTCTTCCTTCCTTCCTTCATTCCTTCCTTCCTGCTTTCCTCCCTGTCTTCCTCCCTCTTTATCTTTCTCTTCCTCATCTTTCTGTCTTGTCAAAAATATTTTGCCTTAATTTTTTTTCCATAAAATTGTTATTTTTCAGCTTAGGCTATTCCTATGTTTATTAGATGTTTGTATAGAAGAATTACATACTTTTGTCAGGTGCTATTTATGAGCCATTTTGTTTACTCCAGTTTTCATATGAATGAGAATTCACTCTTTTTCCATATTTATGAGAAATAGTGCAGCTTGTCTGTATAGTATGGTGCGTGTGTGTGTGTGTGTGCACTAGCTACTAGCTTGTATTTCAAAAGATAAAATTAACAGTTAATTTCAATATTCATTGTATTCTGTCTTTCACTTCTGTATACTTTCTGAATTTTTTATGTAGTTTTGAAAATACATGTAAAGAGAAAATCTAAAGATTTGTGTTTACAAAGAAACTGATAGATTTGTACTTACTTTTAATATTTGTGACCTTCGTTCTATTATAATAAAGATGTACAAATTAAAATACTTGTATTTTTACATGTTTCTTTAAAAATATATGATTTGCCCTTTGGTATTCAAACTGTCCTGCCAACTTAGGATATTAACTAATGATATGTTTAAGAATTAATTTGAATTGATTTTAAATTTATTAAGGTAGTTGTGATGTATTTTATTCAAAAATTAAAAATGTTAATACCTAAAAGATTTAAAAAACATTATTTTTACTTTAAGTGCATTATCATATGTTTAATACCACTTAAATATGTGCAAATATAGATAGAATATAATATATGTCTACATGCTAGGATTATGATTAGTGACTAGCCAATTTTTATGTTCTCAGGGCAAAAGTAAAAAAAGCAAAATAGGTTCAGAAGTTCAGTTATAAAAAGTAGAAAAGAGAACTGCAATAAGACTTTGTATTCAAAATATGAATGAACAGTCTGGGCCTGAGTAAAATACCTTTCTTTAAAAAAAGAATCCTTGTGAGTTGGTATTGATTAACATCTATATAATTTGATGAGGACATTGGAGGCTAGAATTCAGTGTTTCATATATTACTTTTATTGCTTTTAATGAATTTATCTAAATCCAAAAATCCCTTTTAAAACAATAAGAATAAATAAAAATGCCAAGTGTGGTGAACTCTGAAAGAAAAAGTAAAATAAAGGCAAAAAGATGAGAGGTATTTAAACTCACAGATGCTAAGGTAGAAATCCCGTGGTGGGTATAACTGAGAGTTCCAAGTATGGAGGAATGCAGATGAGCCATCACTGCGGTTTTCCATTCACATTGCAAACATAGTACTGACAGCTGTCACATACTAAAATGAAAAGACCTAATTATCCCTAGTGAGTGAGTGAAAAAAGTTCTTTAGACTATGAGTTCTGCCTACTCGTGTGTCTTACCTTCAATACTGGGGATTCTAAAGTCACAAACTTATAGAGGTTCTATATGTAAATTAAAGGGTAGCCTGACTATGATAAACTGGGGTGAAGTGACCCATCTCAAAGGAATAGTCCTCAAGTTTCATCATACTGTATACTATGAAAATAAAGGTTGTGATAGATAAGTTTGATTGTCAATTTGAATGGCTCAGGAGTTGGCAGGCTATCAGTGACGCATACTTCTGGGCTTGTGTTGGTGGGTCATGGAGGCTTGATGATAAGGGGTAGATGTCGGGCTCCTGCCTCCTTCCTCGTTCCTAATATTTGCCGGTGCTCTGCCTCCTGACTGCCATGAAGCAAACATCTTCGCTCTGCCGTGCCCTCTTGTGATGATGTTCCTGCCTTACAGTAATTTGACTATGAACTGAATCCACTGATTCATAAGGATAAACCAAACCTTTGCTCTTCAAGTTTGTATGATGAATCAATGTATATTATAGTATGAGCTTATTCTCTTGCCATGAAATATTCTCAACTTGATTTTATAGTTCTCTGATGTATATGCATTTTGCTCTAAAGCAAATCACTCACTTAAATGGTTTATCCTAAAAATGAAAATTATTATTTACATTAATATTACATAAAATTTGAAGATGTGGAGAGTGACGCCTACAGAATTATTTATGAAAATGCAGTCAATGTTTATTATCATAAAATCACAACAGACCAAACTACAAAAAATATCAAATTAAAAAACTGAGAAAGTCTAAAAACAAATCCTTTATCCAATTCTTAGGAAAGTTAGAAATGTAAACAGAAGTCTTTCTTGGTATATTTGAAATGCAAAATATTGAATAATTATATCTAAATATGTAGGTCTGTAAAAATCTTGCTTTGAATATTGCAATATGGACCAAAAAGGCTTTTAGTACTGGGTTTTATTCTTCTTGCATACCTAAAGTTTGTCAGGAGATTATGAATCTCCTCTACCTTTCTGAATTTCATTTTCCTCCCTGACAGAATAAGGAAGTTTGCTTAAATGTCTTCAAAGACATCTTATATAGGTTATTTCATGCATAAGGTATTGAGCCCAATTATTCTCAGTGGCTGCACCTTTCTGCTAATTTAATTTCTTAATGAGATTCATTAACTCTTTCAGGTCCTTATTTGTATCCACAGTTATATTTTAAAGGAAATATTTGTATTACATGCTATAACATCTCTCCGGCTCTGTTAAATGTGAAAAGCTAACCAAATAATTAAAGCATAAAGGTTATTCATTCCCAACAAAATTTATTCTCCTGCAAATGCATGTGTGTTAGAAGATACTGTGTCTTATTGTGTTCATGAAGTCTTCTTGCCTATGTGGTTCGCATTATACAGTATTATCATGTTGAATTGTATTAGTTTTCATTTAATATGTTATAGAAGGAGTTCCCTCTTTAATTTTGCCGGACAAGGATACTGTGAAGAAATTATACTTGTTACACTTTGCTTTTATTCATTCACATCTAAAGCAGAAAGTAGAGACAGATAATTCGTAAAGATAGTGACTGCTTCAAAATCTACCTTTTGTGTATGAAATATTTCAAGTTCATAAGAATACTGCTCTTTTTCATCATAAATATCTTGTCACACAGGGATATTTTACTATATATTTTATTAAGCACACTTACCTTCCTAAAAATTCACTTTTGAAGAAACTGGTTCATCTCATCAAAGCTTTTCTCCTAATATATATGGTTTCATCTCATATTTTCCCTTTTGGGATTTTCTTTTGAATATGAGTGTAGCCCTAAAAATCACATACACCAGGGAACTGCATTCTTGGCTGTATAAAGCTGCTAGAAGTAGGGTCATTCCTACATGCACATTTTATGTGTGTTAGGAGAGCACTAAATATAATTGAGTGGTACCAGCTTATAAAACCTGCAGAACCCAGGGCAGGAGATCTCTCTAGATCTACATGCAGGGGGAAATCAGGTTATCACTGCTGAGGGAAATGTGGAGAATAGGAGGGGGTGGGGCAAAATTGTGACTCATATACAAACACTGGTGGAACAAGTAAACGTATGCTTAGGGAGCCCCCTTTCTGTATAGGTGAGTAGGAAATTACATATAAAAAATCTCATTTTTTAGAAAAGAAATCTGTTCAACCATTTTTCTTCTTAGATGTTAAAGTTCTCCAAAAATTTCTCTGATTCTCTGCTGTCTCTCCTGTCTAGAACCTATTCAAGTTTCAAGGCTCACATGTAATGTTATATTGGTTTAGACTATTAGGACTATCTAGTAGCATAAAATCTTGTACTCCATTGCTTGTTTTTCTCTTTGAATATAGCCCAGTATCTCCTTCACACAGGGTTATAAATGTACAAGCACCTCTCTGGGGTCTTAGCCTTACTTTCCTTTGTAGCTCCTGCAATTTGTGGTATTAAAGCTACTACACGACACACACTCAATAAGTACTTGTGCAGTGAGTTTCTTTACTACAGAAATCCACCTTTTTCAAATGATTCTACAGTTTATCACAAAGTGATAGAGCAATGTGCGGCAGGAATTTGCATTACTGCTTTTCTCTCTGAAGGCTTTCAAAGGTTTTCATAGAATAACTATAATTCAAGAGACAACACAGGCCCAGCTGTATTCTTTCTGACAATTTTGATTTGAATTGCTTTTCTAAAAAAGTAATTTGTATCCCAACTATTCTGAATTTAGAGATACAATTACACATCAGTAGTATCATATGCTATTTAAATAAGTAAGAGTTCTCTTGCTTTGGCATTTAATACCAGATCCAAATCAAATGTTTATTTGTTTGAGTTTGTTCTTCAGAAAGAAAATGTAGAAAAATTTGACATGCAGCACAAGAATATTATATTTATTCTTTAAAATGTTAACCAATGATCCTGAACATCTCAGATGCTCTTAAGAAGAAGCATTGTGTGTACAGAGGAGACTAGAACAACAGGGACAGCTTTGCTTGCTGAATATAAGGCTAAAATAGATTCTTTGCTTCTGTTTCCACCCCTACTCCAATTGACTCCATTGATACTTTCTTTCTTTTTCAAATTAGGATTATTGGTTCAGTTTAGATATGCATAATGATCACATTCATCATAAGGAATTTTTACCTGTACACGATAAAAAAGAACTAAGCTATTTTATTTCTAAGCAGTACAGGAAGGATTTTCTAAGATGCATTGCTGAAGAACCTTCAAAGAAAATATTTCTCAGACTTCATCATCCTGCATCTTCAAATTTCTTTCATGGCATTAAAGTGGTTCCTTTTTTTGTTGTTGTTTTTCTCCAGTACCAGGAACCGAACTCACGACCTTGCACTTGCCAGGCAAGCGCTTTTGCCGCTGAGCTAAATCCCCAGCCCTTTAAAGTGGTTCCTTTATTCTATGAATATTTTCAGAAAACTTTAACTGAGAGACAGCCTCTTCAACTAAGTATTAGTATATATTCATTTCAGTATGAAATTTGAATTTTGGGGTAATGAATGAGGAACCCTGTAAAAAGCAAGAGTGTATTAGTTCCAACTTTGTATTCTTCTAATTTAGTATTCCAGGAAGGGTGCTATTGGAGAGTAGGTTGTTACTTTAATAACTTTATTCAAGAAATCTTTAAATGTGTGTATGCTTTCTGAGTGTATACACGGGATGGTAATATATTACTAAAGGACAATTGGAATCCAGGACAACATCTTTCTTAGCTGGATTTCTGCAGCATGCTAAATACTTCCCTCAGCTCCAGTCCATGGTAGACATAACAAGGCTGCCAAGGGCTTCCTTCTTCTAATGTAAATATAGTCATCACCTGGCTTCAGGGAATTCCTCTGTGGAAGCTCTCTGTCCTTCTGGAGCATTACATGTATTTTTCTTTTTCCTTTCAGAACTTCTTATCACATGGCCGCTTTGTGTGCTCCCATACTTGGTATTTTGCATCTACCCTCATCACAGGCTGTGTGGAGATCTGTTTATTTCACTTTTGCAATACATTGGAAGGTTGTTGACAATGAGTTGCACCTCACCTTTATGGTCCTGCCCACTAGTCTGTGAATCACTTAGCAAAGATTCAGGAAATGTCAACCAGACTATGGAGTGACTGCAGTAAGCTAGACTCTCTCACCATAGGTTCTTTCTTTTCTAAAAGAGGGTATATGTTTTATTAAAGTAAACTGAAGGACATAAAAACTCTTATATAAATGCTAAAAATTATATAATAAAAGTGTATTTTTATTATAATTTATCACATATTGAAAGAAAATTCAAAAGAGACCATAAATGGCTCAACTGTTTGAGAACCTGCTGTGTGGAAGAGCTTTTTTATAGTCTGCTATATCAGTGTTTTCCTACCTATTTCATATCAAAATTCTCTTAACTTTTCTAATTCTACTTCTCTGACACATAGTTCTGGTACAGGTTCTGTCATTAATTTAATCGGGAGTGGACCTAAATTGAAAAGATGAACTTTTTAGGTATGGTTGAAGGGGAAATTTATCAAATAACATTATATATGCCATGAAGAAAGGCAGCATCCAACTGAATAGGTTTTCTCCTCTGCATATACTCTTGTGTAATTAGAAATATTACAGACCAAATTCTAGGTCAATAAGGAAGCACATTGTGAAATCTTACAAATATGTACATTGAGTTATGCCTTATATTCAGATTTCATGTAACCTCAAACAATTAAATTGGCTGTGCCTTTGGATTTATCTACTAAAAGTAAATTTTTATGGGTGATTCTCAGAAAACTGGGGTTTCTAATCAACCATTAGACATGGGGAAAGGAGAGAAGCAAAAAGACTTAATAAACTATGGCTTTGCCCTAACTAAGCCACAATTTAAACCTGTGTATTTCCTCTTTTATTGTTGTTCTTCACATTTGGCTTCCATTAAAAAACAAAGTATAAGTATCTTGCAGGAGCTAGAAGGCCCTTGAAGGATCTGGCCTCTGGCAGTTACTCCAGCATGTCTCATCTCTGTTCTCCCTTTTGCAATATTTCGTGTTTCTCACATACACCACTCTCAATCTGAACTTTTTTTCCTTGTTTACTCTGAGCAAATCATTCTTCCTTCAGCTCCTCACAAAATCTACTCACTCCCATCATCACTTCTCAGCTTAAGTGTTATCCTCTCAGAGAGGAAGTGTTCCTGACCACCTTAGCTAAAAGAGTGTCTCTGAGTTACTGTCTGTATTAGACCAAATTTCTTTTGGGCTCCTGATGTCCCTTGTTGGTTAACCTTTCTCTAGGATGAGCAGCTAGATGGCCACCTGGTTAGAGTCTGAATGTCAGAACCAGGGCCAACATTCTCCTTAAAGAAACTCACTTTATCCTTTGGAATGTGTAGAGGGTATGCTTTAAGGAAATTGTTAAAAAGAAAGGCAGGTAGGATGGAAACAACTGCTTCAAGATGAAAACATGAATCTGCAGTCATATTTATTTTATGCAAAAGCACAAAATAAAAAAGGAAAAATTATGGAAAACTTGAAAGTATCACTAAAGTAACTATTGTGATGGTTTTCAAATACTGGCCTTTAATATGACATGCCTGTGATTAAAACAAGCTAGTAAATGAAGATGGCATAATGTCACATTGCCTTACACAGTTGCATGACTCACACAGGAAATAATTTACAGATAGCTTGGTTTGTTTAGAGTTAAATGCTATACAGAAACATTCACTTTTTTATTCAAAAAAATATTGATTATAAGCCAAACATGTGTATCTTGGTGATGCTGAATCATAATCTTCACCTTTCTGAGATTTTCAGTCAGGAACAATTGTGAGAAAATATCCCACTCCAGAAGCCAGGTTACCAGGCAAACAAGGAGGAGGTACCTAAGACTGCCAGAAAAGGTAAAGTTCACCACTGTATAATATGAGTCTGAATAATGGAGGATTTAAACACAGAAAAATATTTGAAAGAGTTCAAAATAAAGCCAAGATTTGATGCCCGGGTACCTGGTGAATAACGATCCCGGTGACGGAGAAGAGCACACTGGGAGGAATCCAAGATATTCACCTAAGCAGGGGTAAAGATGTTTGCTTTAATCATCCTGAGTTTGCGTAATCTCTGCAAGTTGAATACATATAAACCTTGAGATAAACATTAAATTCAAGATCCAGGGAAATTTGGAGTCAGATACGTAAATTTAAAAATTCAATATTAAGGAGGGTGGCACGGTAGCTGTCATTTGCCGGAGGAATAAACAACGCTTGCAGTTCAAATGATTAGCTCAGAATTTAGTTCTCAACGCTGAGTCCGTGGGGGAGGGGAAGAGAACGCGAGCTAAACGGCCAGGCAAAGCGGGATTGGGTGAGGAGCGAACGCGCGTGAGAGCACAGGAAATCCTACATGCTGACGCGAATGCGCCCGTGCCCGGTCCAGTATCCAAAGAATCTCTGCCAAGGGCGAGTCGGTAAGCGGAGGACAGATTCCACGGGCAGAAGGGGAACGATGAAAAGGAACGTACTTAAGAATGATCTATTGACCTTTCTAACCCCTGTGACAGAACACCTTGTCATCAGGTTAAAACAAGCAGCTCAGCGGATGAAAGCAGAGCGCGCTCAGATCCAGTGGCTGCGGCGCGCGGTAAATAAAAGCCCGCGAGGGTCCTCCGCCCCACCCTGCGCGTAAATCACACACCTCGGAAGTTTTGTATTAGAGAGCCCAGCAGGGGAGGAAATTCTCCGCAAGTAAAGAAAGTAGAACTAGGGCAGTCGGAGGAGATTGAAAGGGCAAAACTATCAAGCGAGAACACTGTAAGTTCTGATTAGTTTTATGACTTTGCCTTCATGCCTCAGGAGCTCCATTGATCAGCGGCTCTCGCGGCGAGAAAGGAGGCGGGGTGTGCGGGGAGGGCGAGGCTTGCAAACAGTCTCCAAACTCTGCCAGCTCCGTGCTTTCAGATGCAAATACTTCGCGGGGAGATGGATGGGACTCAGCCCCTCCTACTTTCAGCCCTCTTCTTTATTTTCCAGGGAAGGAATCCATCTGTACAGATCTGTCGGGGGGAGGTGGAGGAGGGCGCGCGTGTGTGCGCGCGTGTGTGTGTGCGCGAGTGTCGGCCGAGCGGCTCCCGCTTCGCGTGCTTGGCCCGTAACCCGCGCTGGGTCTCCGGAAGGTGCGGAAGTCTTGGCGGCTGCCCGCGCCGGCCTGGACCGCGCTGACCGCCCGCACCGCGC
>NW_004955402.1:49444768-49464525 GCF_000276665.1 Chinchilla lanigera
GCCTGCGCCGCTGGCGCGAGCGGGGAGAGCGCGGGACCCGGCGCCTGAGGCCCGGGCAGGGGCCCCGCGCCCTGCACAGTGGGCTGCGATTGGCGGAGGAGCCGGTGCTCTGGGGCCGGAGAAGGTGCCAAGAAGGTGCCCTCAGTCCGCCCCGCGCGCGGAGCGGCGCGCAGTGTCCCGAGGCCCCCGTGGCGCCCGACCGCTGTGCACGCGTCCTCTCGGATGCAAACGCCTGGGCTCCTAGCGCCTGACGCCTCCCGGAGGGCAGCGGGGCCCCAGGTGAGTGTGTCTGCCTGCTAGAGGCTGGGGAAGGCGCCGCTGGGCAGATGTGGAAGCAGGACTGATGGGCGAGCAGAAGGCGGGCGGGGGGATCCGTGTGGAGTTTCCCTGGGCGCTCCCAAGTTACTGTGCGTTGCCGTGAGCCGTTGTTCTGCAAGGCAGGACAGGCGTGCGGATGGAGCTGCGGGCGCCTGGCCCGGAAAGCGGTGTTGACAGACACCAGGTGCAACGCGAGAAGTAGTTTAGGGTAAGAGCACATCCCAGCACTCTTCAGATGCAGCGGTAAACACAATCTGGACCGCTCTCCTCCGAGAGGAGCACAGCGGGGCCCCGCTTTTGACCTCGGACTGATGGGGGCACAACTCCGTGCAGCCTGTGCCGCTGGGTTCTGCAGAGGTCTGAGGCTCGACGCGGGTATACGCCTGTGTGCGCAGGAGTCCTCTGAACCATCTGGCCTTTCGTGAAGGTGGAACTCACCTAAGGTTGCTTTGCTTTCTTCTGTAATTAGTATTCTGCTGATACGGTGCATCCGCAGGGTTTGCCTGGGCTCCGCGTCCTCCTTCCCCTCCGCCTGGCTGTGCCTTAGGTGCGAGCTGGCGAAGGGTGCCCTGTTTCTCCGAATGCCTGGTGGACTTCTCCGTGAGTGCACAGGGCACACGGCTAGTTGCTGGTACTTCCCGCGTGGATTAATACCAAAGGACCTTTGTTTTGTATGCGTTCACGCTTTAGATCGTTAACCCCACGGAGTTCTTAGATGTCATAGTTCAGGTGAGTAGAGATTGGCAGTGAGTTCACCTAGCTCTGGGCAAATGGCAAACTGTTGAGAAACCACAAAGACGGTGTCTCAGGACTTCAGAGATGCACGATTTGAACCATGAGTATTCTTAAAACACCTTCTACTTTGCAAGGAATATGTTGCCTGTTAGATCGTTTGTTAAGAGAATTGTCTATAAGTAAGACTTACCCTTCATAATTTCTTTTGCCAGGCAGGTGTTCAGATCATTTTTCATGGCAAAGTAATGAGCAGATTTTGTACAAAAGAAAAGAAAAATTGAACATCAGTTTTTGGCCTTTGCTAAACGTTGCTATGTAGTTTAAACATCCGATTAGCAGCACAAAAATACTTATTTTGAGAGAGTTTGTGAACAGCAATGGCCTTTGTAAACAAGAAGTTTGCACAGATACACTGCCAGGATGTCAAAATAGTTTTAAGAGTGTCTTTGTGGGGACAAGTTGTTAGAGGGGAAAGAGCTTGGGGGAAAGTACTTGTATGTGAAGCTTTTACAAACTCACTCCAAATTACTTATTTTCTAAAGGAATAGTGAGATTTTGTCTCAATCCAACTTCTTTCCTTGTTACTCTATCTAAAGGACAAATTCATTGATAAACCTTTCATTGTTAGAGCTCTTTGCAAAAGTATGGATGAGGAAGCAAGAGCACTGAGGCGGGAGGTCAAAGTGGCAACCTTGTAGTAGCCTATTGATAAGTTAGTGCATAGCGTGGAGTGTGTTGGTGGAAGCAGTGAGGTAGCACCCATATGTTAATAGTCTTACTCAGTAAAGCTTGCTGAAAGGCTGTGTACGGAAAGAAAAATAAAGAAAATAATAATCAGCAGAACAGCCCATCACCCTCATAAAAACCACTAAGGTTTGCAGCTTTTATTAAGGGCATTGTGCACTTACAACATAAGGTACTATTGTAATTAAGGGCTGCAATAGGACATTAGAATTGTGTTAACAATCAGGTGACAGACTCACAACTCTTCTTCAGTCTGCTTATTGACTAGAGAGAGCGTCCCCTTTCTTGTGAAAGGGTGCTTGTAAAGCATCTGTATGACTGAATCTACCCTTGAATTGACTCTGAATTTCACTGGCCAATGAGGAAGAGCAGGCGAGAGCACAGTCTCTTGGCCACTGTTCAGCCTTCTGTAGTCCAAAAATCAAACCACTGTCTCCTCTCAGGCATGGTTTGTTTGCCAGTCTCCCTATTCAGCATTTTCAAGCGGTAAGGCTGATACAAACTTCTCAGAATGTGTTCAGATATTCAAGAAGTGAATACATCTTCGTGTTGAGCCAAATACTTTGTCAGATCTTTCAGAAATTCTTTACCAAGTACTAAGCTCATGAATTGCTTTATGTTGTGAATATTTACTGCTGAGTGATTCCAATTTTCCTGGATTTTATAAGGTTTTAAATTTATTGGTTTAACAGCTTGTATCATATCACGGTTCTCTCACAAGAAAAAAATGTTTTTATTTGATTTGGAAGGCTTCAAAGACTTAGCTTGCATTAAGAGTTTCAGAAAGTTCTAAAATAGCTAACATACATTAGTTAATTGCAGAGGGACTTGTGGAAGGAAAGCTGTTCTTCCTTCGATGAAGGAATTGGCTGATCCTCAGTGGGGTGATAGAGGGGAAGTGAGGACAAGGAAAGAAGACATGTGATCAGAGTCCTGTGTGTGACACAGCCTGTGACAAGCAGAGCAGATCGAGCTGTAACCTGCAATACACGAGTGCCTCCTCTGGGAATTCGCTGGTTCTGCAAACACTTCCCCCTTGCGTTCTGCAAGTCTCCTCCCTGGTAAATCACCAGCACAAATGAATATGCAGACATCTGTCCATATAATTATTTCAGATTATAATATATATTTTCATCCTGGTAGAGTTTGTTTTCTGCCGTTTTGTGTAGTGTTTACTGAAGCATGATGCCTTTTATTGAAGTCACATAAATCACACCTGGCAACAAGGTAAATACAAGGGCAAATTAAAATTTGAAATTGATACAGCTTAGAGTTTTTATAAAAATAAAGGGCAAGGAGAAGGAACATTAAGCATAATTTTCCTACTTTGTTATTACATAAATAATTCAGAAAGACTATAATTTATTGCTTTGTTTACTTTTTAATTTACGTAGGGTTCTTGTAGTTAATTACAAACCATTATTCCCCTATTTTTCATTCCTTCACTCCTGGCAGAGGTTGTTGTACTTAGTTGAAATTGACACTGCAGTCCACGTAGAGAAGTTTTCTTTCTGTGTTTGATAGCCAGATGCACACTACCAGCTCTGTGATTCATTTCCAGGGTCCCTGCCTACATATGTAGGCCAGTTAATTGTAGGAGGTTGTGGTCTGTGGTTGTAATGTTATGTGGTCCATGGAGCTAATAGATTTGATCACAGTTTCTTTATGTGGAAAATCACATATTGTAGAGTCCCAAGCCTCACTAATTAAAATGTAAAAAAATTTATACATTTTAAGTGCAGAAGCTCTTTCATTAACATTAAAGTTATTGAATATAATGGTAAACCTTAAATGGTATATAAATGCACTGAATTAAATAGTACTATATAGCTCTACTACAAGCTGAAAAGGGCGGAATTAAATCTAGTGTGATTATAATGGGAAGACTAGAAGTCTGCCATCTCAAAAGTTAGAATATATAGCACCTACAAAAAGAGTACATTACTGTTATCATAGCTACTTTGCCAAAAAAATCTATCTATCTACCTATCTATCTATCTATTTACCTATCTATCTAGCTATCTAATTTCCTGAGCTGCTTCTAAATGCCTCTGTTTCTGAAATATGCAATGGAATCTGGTGAATCTTGTTCAATTTTCAGTTCACTTCTTAACACCCTAATGTAATCAGAAGTTATTTTTTGATTGTCAGTTGTTTAGAAACAGGGAGGCATACCTGCTCATTCTTTATTTTTTTGTTATAGAAAGAGACATATTTATTTTGACTCTGTCTTGCATTTCCACTTGACTCATAGTCATAATGATCTCCTACCTGCAAACTAAAACTCTTGGTCATATAAGCATGTAAGCATGATCCAACCTACTTTTTTGGCTTTTGAGGAAGATGGTAAATTTCAAAGATCACATCTTAACAACAAAGATTCATTGCCATGTGAACCATTTTTAACAAACACTTATTGCATCAAATTATGCCCAGTTCCATCAGTAACCAGATCTCTGACTTTGGGCATTTCATTAAGATTTTACACATTTTAATTTTATTTTGTGATAAAGAAAGAAGGGACAGGGTTAGGTTTTTATAAATTCTGCTTCAGTTATCCATCCATTGATCCACCATCTCAGAAAGCTTAAAACATAACAAGCAGCAGAACTGAAGACTTCTTATGCTTCTTCTGTGAACCCTCGTGAGAACCAAACTATTTCGTTCTTTAATATTGAATGACATTCTCTATAACTATCTTACATACACTGTCATTAATAGCATGGCTTGTAATGTTGTAGTTCCAAATAAAGTGCAGCTGAAGAGTTTTAAGAGCTTTTAAAAGCTCTTTGATGCTGTCTACTTTTCTGTAGTGTTGAATTTTGACATCTGCTCAGCCATGGATGGAAGGAGATTACAATATATCTTATTTCCTTTTGGCATTTCCAAAATGTATTAAGTGATTCTACTCTAAAAATAATTAAAAGCAGAAAAAATATGTAACACCAGCTATGAATGAGTGAAACTCATTGCACAAAGCAGATTACTCTAACATGTGGACAGAGAAGTCACAGGGAGGAGCTCAGGGAACACAGGTGTCTACTGTCCTGGGACAACAAGGGTAGAACAATGTCTTAAAGAGAAATTAGGTGAATCGGAAGACAGTGTCTTCACTGAATTTAAATAAAGCCACTAAACTCTTAAAGAATATCCAGAAAAATGCAGACTTTTTCCCAAACAACATCAAAGATCTAGTAAATGAAAGATGGTTTTTTAAAGCAATTATATTTTTGCAGAGTGCTGTCTAACCACTGCTGTGGACTGTCTCATTTTTACTTTTACACCTGTGCATTGTTTCCTTCATAAAGAGTCATTAAAAGAATGCTACTTATAAAATGTAATTCAACATTAAAGCAGTCTTGGACATGCCAATTTCTTCCCAATAGGCCAACTAGAAGATTTCTTCCCTTATTTTATTGTTATTGTGATAACCATGATTTTTTGTACCATTATATTTTATGGATGGCCAACAAAATGTCTCAGGAAATATAAGGTAGATTGTGGAAATATTCACCAGTCAACTTTTATGGATCATTTTATTACATGTACTGACAGTGTTTAAACATCATTTCTACAATTGCTTTCTTAGAAAATGCAAATCTTTATTTTTGGACTATCATGTTCTATTTATTGGTGAACTGCACTAATATTTTTTAGAGACTGCACTTTGAATCAATATTACTAAGAGAAAATAAACTGTGCATCAGTGTAGTATAGTGCATCAGTGTCATATATATAAATTATATCTTAAGGTATGTTCAGACTTGGTTCTGATGCAGAACCCAAGAAACCTGAACAGTTGCTCTCTGCCTAGAATGTAGAGAAAGTTTGGAAATAATGAAGTGTTTAATTGTGATAAACCATTGTTTATTTATACTGGACTGCAATAAACACATTCTAATTTAACTTTGAATGCTAGAAAATATAAAACACTAATATAGTTCATTTTAATATAATTGAAAGTTATAGTGGAGATTATTTGTAAAAAGCATAGAATGGTGTGTACCTTTAGTGAAACTACCCTAGCATCTATGAATTGTCAAGTATGGATTTTAAAACTACATTTGTGATCATGTGTATAGGTGTGCTGGCTGAATATGATACATTTTATACTACTTATTATGTTCTAAGTAAGCATGCTGACTTTAGATAGGACAGGTTCTGGAAGATTTGCTTTTTTGATGATTAAGAATTGATATGTTGAAGCATAACAAATATAATTCTTGATAGCAAAGAGACTTCTAGCCATTGTTTTTAAGTCTGAACAAAACATTTGGTTAAGCATGTTAGTCATTTGATCTGACTTTTAAAGTGGCTTCACAGTGATGTTAAGTGAACTAGAAAATCTCAGAGTTTTATAGTAATGAATTCATTTTGGTAAAATAATACTGGCTATTAAGGTTAAATGAATAATAAACAATTTAGATTGAAATAATTCTTTGCCACTTAGTTGAACAAAAATAATTGAAACAAAATGGTACCATGATAAAATGACTGCAGCTGTAATAAGTATTGTTGATTTAGTAAATATTTCCTGACTGATTCCTTTTTCCTTTTTGCTTCAACCCATTCAATATTTCATTTTCTAGGCTCTGTTTTGTACACTTTTTGATTAAGGTATATCATACTAATCACATTATTTGTGATTTTCATGTAATTTCAGTTTGGAAAAATGTAAAGTGTTATATAATTTTTAACAATACAAGATATAAACTTAAAATATTATAGCAATTTTAGTTTTCCATCAGTTGATTTTATTTCATATTGGCCATTATTCTACTAGCCATCACCAGTAGTTTTGCAAACAACTCTGGTTGACCCCTATTCGTTTCTCTGCACAGATGTCGCTTTTCCCTGCTTTTTCCTCAGAGCTATAATGCTCCATATTTGTAACTGTCCAGAAGTTGACATAGATCTGTAGAAGTTACTGTGTGCCAATGTGTTTCTACACTTTTTTTCTGCTAGCAATAGTGAAGAGGTCAGCTGTCCCAATCTCCAGAGGATCACTCTCCTAACCTTCCCACCAGGGCAGAATACCAACCATCCTGCTTCTTGCAAAGGTCTCTTTCTTTTTGATGTGGCCGCTGTTATTAACAGCTGTAGGGGAAGCTCAATCAGAAAGGAGGTGAGAAAGGGGGAAGATGAACCATGTAGACCTCTCAGGATGTAGTGTTTCTGTTTTGGGGCATATATTTTGAGGCAAATTAGACTCTTGTGAAAAGTTGACAATTGCAATTTACCTTCTACCTGAGTTCACTTACATATAAACATATTATTGTTGTACCTTTAAACACGCTACTAAGAAGACAGAAAAACTGGACAGGTTATGTAGTGCATGAAGAAATTTTAAATGTTGCTTGCTTCTTTTTTGACAAACACAAAGAACTTAAGGTTTTTTTTTTTTTAATAACTCTTCAAGGTCCTTCTTTCTGACATGGTAACACAGCTCAGGGCAGGATAAATTGGGTTGAATGGCTATACTGGCATTTACCTAAAGAAACTGTTGTGATTAAAAAGATAATAAGGATTTGGAAAAGAATTATGAAGAAAAGAAAGAAATAACATGGGACCAGAGAACTTTCCAGCTGCCAGGCCAGATGTACTTTTCTGACAGTGTTAGTAACTACCAAAAATATTGGTAAGCATGTTATGAAACACACTCCAAATCACAATTACCTAAGCACCATTGTTTGGCGTTCCCAGTAGTCCAAAATGGAATTACAGAGGTATTCATCTGCCATATAAATGAGAGTTTCTTCCTCCAGTAATGTGCACAAAATCTGTTAAAGTATCCTGGTGCAATCTTCTAGGCTTTGAGACAAAATAGAGAAAACTTGGCTCCAGAGCTTGGCAAATAATTCCAATACTGCAGAAAAATACAGTTTCCCAAGGTGATTGTGATTCAAAAACATGGTTCAGTTACCATAGAATGCATACACTGATTTATTATATGGTTAACTTTCTATTTTGAGAACCTAGCAGAGGCTAATGGATACAAACATTGTGTAAATATTTTGTAAATGCCAATTATGTGCCTACCTTTCTTGGTACAAAGTTAGCATGAATGTGTCTATTCATTGAGGTTTGTGTTCAGGGTAGTTGCTTTTATAAAACTGTTGATTTAAAGGGAACAGTGCAGTTTCAGGCATCTTTACTTCACAGATATGTCACACATGCATGTTCTACAACTCCCTTCTTTGATGTTTCCCAGTCACTTGATAATGTTCAATCTTGTGTGGAAAAGAAATAATCTTCGAGAAGCAAAAAGCGTAAATGAAACAGCTCTTGCTAAAGAGCATGCAACACTTTGTAAACAAACTGAACGTGTTTTACATTTCCATCACTCTTAAACGCATCTACCCCTTAGCTTTAATTATTAGTGATGTGCACTTCATTACAACTTTCAAAAATCTAAAAAAAATCAAGTTTGTACATTTGTCTCTAAATGTAATACGTGGGGAAAAATCTAGACTTTATTATATGACTTATGCTTCTTCATTTTATAAATATGAAAAACTCCAGAGGGATCCAAGGTCATATTGTAAGTGATGGAGGCTGTAGTAAAAAGACTCCAGTAACCTGATCTCCAGTCCAACTGATGTTTCTTTTGCTCTGCATCACTGGCTCCCTGTGCAGTGTCACACTTCTTCAATTCTGATACCAGTCTTTGAATTATAACTCCTTATAGAGTGTATGTCTTTAAGAAAAAATTATATATATATATATATTGTATTCAAAAAGGTTTTTTTTATCTTTTTGAAGCAGGGTCTCACTATACAGTTCAGGCTGGCCTTGAGCTCAGTTTGCAGTGCAGGCTGGTCTCAAACTCGCAATGATCCTCCTGCCTCAGCCTCCCAAGTGATGGGATTACAGGTGTGTGCCACCACGCCTGGCCATTCAAATATTTTGATGTCTCTGTATCTAAGTCATGAACATGCATTTCTCTGATATCAACTGTAGCTTTAAAGAATGACTTTTCTTAGAGTAAAAAAAACACCTAAAATAACATTGATAACATTGGAACAAAAACTAACATCTCTTAATAAGCTTTAATTTTAGTATACTCAGTTTCAAAGTAAAAATTGATGACAATAGTAGCCCAACAACTATTTTAGTTGCTTTTGAATGTACCAAGCACTATTCAGAACGTCCTATGAGTTGCTCCTTTGATTCTATGAAGTAGATGCCATTGTTGTCACTTCTATTTTATAGTTGATAAACTTGTGGCTTCATCCTAGAAATTAACTTCTTAGAATTTTACTTATCCAAGATTGCATAGTTAAGACACGACAGACCCATAATTTGAGTTTTTTCAGGTGTAACATTCTGTGTTTACCAAGATGTACTTAGAGCAGCTACCCAGATTTTGAATTCCAAAAGCTCATTTGTTTTTGAGTCCTTCCATAAATGGGATACATATTCACAGAGACTCAATGTTACCAAGTATACTCAGTTTATGAGTAGTCTAGACAGTATAATTTGGCTATGTTGCATTTTGAAGCATTGTTTTAAGGATCAAAGATGAAAGTATTCATGCCATTGCTTCGAAGAGAAAGTTCATTCTGTCTGGAGATAGGAGAATGGCAACTTGATACGTCTCTTCCCCACCCCTAGACCTGGTTTGCCACTAGAGGAAGGAAGCTTCATGAACTAGCTCCATCTCTGCTCATGTCCCTCAGACTAATGACCACTCTTCATGATTTCTGCCTTGTCATTGGACTGATGGCTATGCCAGTGTACCATTTCCTAGTTTTGGCAATTACTTGTCTCCTTTAACTCTGGAGATCCAGGCTTTCAGATTTCTGCATGATGGAATTTTAAGTTAAAATAAGGACTTCAGTGCATTATTGCTTGTTTATAACCCTAAGTCTGGAACAGGTAGCCCCTCAGGGTGATTTCTAAATAAAGTAAATGTTTTTCACCTTTTAAAAATGTTAACTGATCCATAATAATAATATATACTCACTGTGTAGAGTGAGATATTTTGACACTTATATACATGTAACAATCAAAACAGTGTCATTATCATACTCATCACCTGAAATATTAACTTTTTTGTAGCCAAAGCATTCAAATACCTGTCTTCTTAGATATTTTAGGGTATAGAGTAAATTATTGAGTATAGCCATTTTATTGTGTCATAAAATTCTACAATTTAATCCTGTCTGGCTATATTTTTGTACCCACTAACCAGTCCTCTCTATCCTGTTCTGTGTCCTACTTTACTTCTCTGCTGGTAGCTAGATTTGGTAACATTGCATTCAATGCAGTTTGAAGATAATATTCTATACTAGTAGTTATTTATTCTGTTGTTTGTCAATGTATGTGGATTTGCTAAACATTTTGAAGTGCCTGGTGATGTATCAAAACCTTATAGAGTTATTTTAAAAGTGTAGATGTTGATTTTATGAAGCTCAAAATCAATGTACCTTGTTCCTTCCAGTTGTGTAGACTATTTAAAATAATCAATAAAGTTATATGTTTTGCTCTTTCACATTTATTTACTATACATGATATATTCTTATGCAATTTCATTGTCAGAGATATTTGTTTTTTAAGTAACAGGAACTTTTGTTAGAGGGATGGGTGGAAAAATGGAAAAGCTTATAAGGATTGCATAATTTTAGCTTTAATATACATATGTATTTAAAGTTATTTCTAAAAAAACTATATTTTTCTGTCTTACACACACACACACACACACACACACACACTGAGAAATAAATACATAAGTCTTTTCCTTAATCATTCCATTGTTGATTTATTTATAGTTAATAAAATGAATTCACAAACCAACATGTAACATAGCATTCTTGTTGTAGATTCTCATTCCTCTATGTTTTGAGGTATGTTTGGAAGTTTTTTAGTAACTGATTTCATAACTCTTGCATAATCAGAATTATGTGACTGGAATAAAAAAACAGTAGAATGAAAAGGTTCTTCCAAGCTGTTGCTGCAGCACCTCCTGGGTGCGAGCCAACAATCAATGAATCTCACAAATAGAGTTGAGTATCCTCACCCATCTATTGATCAGTACTGCTATTTCCTTCCATAAATGTTCATACAGGAAGGCCCTACTATGCACAAGCTCCACTGTGGTATGTTTAGTAAATATTTGTTGAGTGCAGGATAATGTCACTAAAGTAGCATAACAACGTGCTGCACAGCACATGACAATAAGTTTGAAGAGTGGAAAATGGAAACTACTGAGCTTTTCAGCTGATCACAATCAAATCAGAACACATCCAAACAGCTGGTGTTCTGTGCCTCAGAATCAATCAACCAGTTTTGAATCACCTCATACTTTTTTATTTCTCTTTACAGTTTCACGCAAGAGATTTAGACCAGCATATGTCCTTCCCATTTGGTTAAATCCCTGCTTTGAGCTGCTTTGCTTTTACATTCTAATACCAGTGAAAGAAACTGCCTCTAATATAAAAAAAGGCTAACATTAAAATGATTTTAACACGATGCTGCTACATTTGTGTAAAATAAACCATATGTTCAAATAAAATGTCCTAGGAGAGACATGAAATTTTAAGGTTGTGTTATGGAATGAAGATAATTCTACATCAGCACTGTTTATGTAATTCACAAAATATGGCAACAGTTATTGAAATTTTCTAAATATGGAACAAATATATTAATTAATTTAGAAATGCTATGTTGGGAGATTCAGTATTCATTTAATAAATGAAAGTTCCATTTATAATGTGTTATGGTTTCTGATGCAAGGTTTCTTTTTGTTCTGATAGGTACCTATTACACCATTCTTTGGCAAAAGCTATTCAGCAGTGGTGACCTCTTCCAATATAACACTCTACAAATTATTATCTCTGGACTCCCAGCTGACACCCTGCCGGAGGCAAGAGCTACTAAGCCAACTGGAACTGTGCCTTTTCTCTTGTCAAGTTTTTTTTCTTACACAGGAAAAAGAAAGAAAAAAAAGAGATGAAGTTGGGCAAAGTGGAGTTCTGCCATTTTCTGCAGCTGATATCTCTTCTCCTGTGCTTTTCTGGGATGAGTCAAGCAGAGCTCTCAAGGTCTAGATCGAAGCCCTATTTCCAATCTGGAAGGTCCAGGACCAAGCGCAGCTGGGTGTGGAATCAGTTCTTCGTGCTGGAAGAATACATGGGTTCAGACCCCCTCTATGTAGGAAAGGTAGGGCACTTGGCTTTTCAAAATTGCAAATGATTGTTGTCAGTGTCTGTGTTTGGATTGAGAACTGCTAATTTTTGCTTTGGGGGATGCAGAGGAAAACATGACTCCTGTGAAAGAATGTATGAGTTGCATTCAGGGTATTTTCTATTACAATGAAGCCATAATTTAAAGAGTGATGCTTTATTCCTAAAAGTAACTGACGAGCCCCACAGGTCTGGTTTGCCGTTATTGTAGTGGCCTGCTAAACTATTACCACGAAAAGTAGAACAAAGTTATCTAGTAATAAAAGAGTAATGGTTCTTGTACCAGTTGACTTTCTAGCTGCTCTTTTTGAATACTGTGTAAATAATATCCATCCATACATTTATGTTTGTATGTCAAGTATATCCCAATACTTACGATTTAGAAAGTAAAAAGTGAAATAGTTGAACCTATGGTCTAAATTATGAACACTCAAACCCATTTATCCTGATGACTTTGTTTCATAGATCTTTTTGTTTGTTTTTTCTTGCTTTTTAAAATTTCCTGTCAGCTAAAGATAAATATGAATGCTAGTCAATTAAAAGTGACATAGACAAATGATGAGTCATTCATGGTATTTAGAGGCCAGTTGTAGCTAAATTGACATTTTTTTTCAAAGTTTACTTCTGCCTGAATATCTGGGCATGGAACTTTCCTTTGAGAAAACTTTTCCTTTGCTTCATATGAACTTTCCCCTACAATTCTTAGATGATATTCTGATTTCCAGTCTTTTTAAATTTGTGAAGAATGCCTAAGTTTCTCAATTTGCTTCTTAGTGCTAGGGAAAGTTTTCTAAGTAGGGCACATCAGCAAGAAGCATACATCCCTTTATTTTTACCCCTCACTGTGTCAGTGTTATGCCTCTGTTCCTCATAAAATAAAGCATAGCTAACGGACGAATTTATCTATCATTTTTTTTCACTTTGAACAGTGGTGAAGGAATCTTGATTATTTATTCCATGGGTCATTTTTTCATGTGAACATACCTTAAGAAAGGGGGAAACATTTTGTTGGTGGAAATTTATGTAATTCAAACTAGTATTTATTATATTGACTATTATTTCCTTATAGTACCTTTATATTTTATAAATATTGATTAGTTCTTCATTGTAAACAGAAATATTTAATGAATTTATGATATCTGGGCCTGTGCACTAAGATTATTTTAGGATCACTGATAGTATTTTGCTTTTCTCAGAAAGCGTACATAAATACGCAAGTGTTTTGTGCATATACCTTTTTTTCATAGCCAGTGTCTTTAACAAGTACATGAGCATATGAATTATATAGGTACTAAATGTTCTCCCTTCTCTTAGTAATTATATTCTTTTAAGAAAAGAATAGTATCATAGTATATTTTTATTGACTAAGAATCTAGCTCTCAAATTCCATTCATTTTAAATACACATTTAACAAATACATTAAACTTTCTTCCTTGGACAGACCTTCAATACTTAACTAATTCAAAAAGAATCAGTAGTTATTAAGTGAAACTATTTTTTTGTGAGAACATAAATGTTTTTACAATAGCAAAAATATTTCTGTTAATTTGGTCTGAAGTTGAGTTGTCTGGTCCAGGTTGGCATTCTAAAACTAAATACCATTATACCATTTAATTGTATAACACTATTATATAATTAAAAATGTAATTCAAAAAAATTATATTGTTTTACATAATAGTTCACAAACTTTATGTCCAAATAATCCCTACAAGTAAATTTTCATAATTTAAGCTCCAAATATATATTAAGATATTGGGAAAGGGTGCTTTTAATTTTCAGTTACTTTTCTTTTTTTTGGTACTGGGAATAAAACTCATGACCTCACACTTACCAGATAGTCGTTGTACACTGAGCTATAGCCCTGGCCCTTCATTTTTTAAAGAGAAATTTTACAATTTTTTGATTAGGCAATCAGAGAAGATTCTTTAATAGAAATAAATTTGTGTGCAACACAGTCATTCACACTGAAATCTCAGATGGAAATAATTTTTAAAAACACATTAGTAAACTATAATATAAAAAGCTCAGTAAAGAATCTTAAGATAGGGAAAAGATTTATTGATCAGAGAGACAAATGCAAGGCCTTAACCAACAATTTAGATTTCCTTATAAAAACTTTTTTTTTGTTTTTGTTTTTGTCTTTTCGAGACAGGGTCTCGCTGTGCAGTTCAGGCTGGTCTTGAGCTCACTTTGTAGCCCAGGCTGGTCTCGAACTCACTGTGATCCTCCTGCTTCAGCCTCCCAAGTGCTGGGATTACAGGGGTGTGCCAACACACCCGGCTGTTTATGAAAACTTTACCACAGTACTGGAGTACTGCCAATTGCGTATATGAGATGATGAAGTTAATTTTTTGTTGTTGCCTGAGTAAGATAAATAACAATAGCTTTGGCCTCAATGCATTTTTTTATTACCTGGGTATATGAAATTAATTGATTTTTCTGTTTAGTTGAGGGAGATGATGAATAGGATGACAAATATTTACAAAGTAAAGAACTAAAAATTGTAGACAAAAATTAGGAGCAATAGCTAGGCAGGTAATCATGAAAAGAAAATAAAGAATTTAATTGGTAATTTTCACATATGTGTGTTTACCTTATTCTAGTTAAATGGCCACATTTTTAGTCATCTACTCAAGATCTAGCTGTTTAGGTATCACTTACGTTTAGGTAATGTAAGTGATGACTTTGACAAACTATAGCTTAGCTCGATCATATGATGGGTAAATACAGTGTATGTTAGATTGATGTCAAATTTATTGCTGGCCCTTAGTTATATAATTTAGGATAAGTTGCCTAATGCTATTAAATTTTAGTGTCCTTGCCTTTAAAATGGAAGTAATGTTATCTATTCAAGACTATTAATAACTTATCAAAAATATTTCAAATATGTATTCAGCTAATGTAGACATTTTTATACTTTATCACATATTTTTTCTTTTTTTTTGGTTTTTCTCCGGTACCGGGAACCGAACTCATGACCTTACGCATGCCAGGCAGGCGCTTTTGCCGCTGAGCTAAATCCCCAGCCCCACTTTATCACATATTAACTATAAATTGACATTTATGGATAATCTATCATATTATGTGTCACATGTAATCGATCCCTCAAATTAAGGCAGGTATTGTTTTATGTGCTTAATATTATTTATAATTTCTTCAATTAATTAAGGAACAATCTAGTTTAGGTGCACTTAGAACTACAGAAAGCATGTCTAAATTTTTTCAGACCTTAAACTTTGGAGACCATTTTAATAATTTGTGGCCAACAAAATCAATTAAGATACTGTGTGGTTAATACAATTTCATCATTAGCACACTGAGGTCGATGCGGCCATTATTTAGCTTTCAGCTCTATTATTTCTGCTAATTTACTGGGTTTAGTTGACAGATGATAACCCAAGACCAAAGTAGAAGCATTCGTCATGTGGAACCAGGTATGCTGTAGTGAGTGGGTACCAACCAGGACTGAGACTTCTGGGTTGTGTTATATTTGCTACTGTGTCCTTTATCATTAGTTTTCCACTGTTTTCTTGTGATATAATTCAATAACCTGTTGACCTTAGTTGCATAAATTTAAGAAAGTGTCCTTAGACCTTACCCAATGGAGGTCTAAGGAATAATAGTGCATCTTTCCCTGAGTGTATATTTTAATTACTGTTTTCTCCTCATCATTTGGGGAAAAAGTGTGGAGTGTCCCTTCTTTTCTTGCTGTGGCTGCACATTTCTCTGATGTACTATTTTGGGTACAAAGGAGGACAAGTTTTCTACTCATCTCATTGCACTACCGTGCCCTTTGTCATCTGGGACTTTCCCTCACTTTCGCATTTTCCACATAAAGTTCCCTAGCCATCTGACCAGCCAGCCTCTGTTCCTGATACAAGACCAGCCAGCCTCTGTTCCTGCTATTAAGTGTTTTTCATCTTTCCTAACAGTAATGGGCTGCCAGCAGAGGGCTGCGCCTGAGGCCTTTACGCTCACTGAGATGCGGGCTCCCTGAATCTTCTGTACTCCATTTCCTCACTATTAAGTGAGGATTAACATCACTCTTGCCTTTTTTGCTACACCCCTTTCTTCCTTCCTTATTCAGGGGGAATTTATACCTATTACCTTTGTAGAAATCAAATACATAGAAGTGTCGTGTTCAGGATTCGCTTTCCTTTAAGCTGAACCATGCTTGAGAATGTTCGTGATAATTTTGATGCATTTCATTACACCTCAGCAGCATCTCCCGCCAAGAAATTCTCTGCCCTTATTTCTAAAGCTGAATTCAGTGTTCCAAAGAAAGAACTTTTTATCATGAAAACAGGTTGTATTTTTTAAAACTTAAATTGAAAATTAGATTCCTTAGATGAGAAATTTTATATTACACACAGAAAAAGAAAATAATACATCCCAAATATTAATTGCTTAAAGAGTAACATATTTATCATAGTAAAAGATTTATAATGTATAGACTCTGGGGGGGGGGGGGGCGGAAACCAGAAAAAATATAGCTTAATTTTGCATACTTCCCAAAGTGGGGTTAAATCTTGAGAGAAGACACGGACAGCTTAGTTTCTCTAAGAATGGATGGAAAAGCCATTTTCATAATGTCTTGATAACCAGAGTTAATTTGTAAAGGCCGTTGTTCTTGCCTTCTTGTTAGTTTGCTGATAGAAATGTGGAACTCCTGGTGGTTTCAAAGGGAATTTGGACAGGATCAGCTCTGTGGGATGCAAATAAGTTCAGACTTTTTGAAATATTTTCTGGCAGTTGTTTCTAGCTCTTAAAGTACTTCCGTGTAGCTATGTGGTATTAAGTACATTTTTCAAAACAAAACAAAAAAATCAGTAATTTAAAATTTTTGTTTTCTTTTCTTCTTACCAAATTGAAAATACACTATGTCTCACTGTGCTACTAATATGCAGAAACCCACAATAATTTCAGTTTAGTCTGCTAAGTATCATCAATGTTATCTTAAGATAGAAATGAACATTATAATTTCCAAACACTTCATCCGATGAATCTATGCAACTAATAGTTGAAGGAAATTGAGAACTTTCAGCTCTCTGCTTAATTGCAGATAGTTTAGGTTAAGCTCTCAGTGTCCGCTTCTATCTGCGTTAATCAAGATTATTTTAAAATGCTGTCTTTCATAACTGTTTATGTTTATACATACCACCTGCTTAGTGCCGGAAGCCACAAAAATAAAAAATAAAACTTACTCTCTAAGAGTTTTGTTTTTATATTGCATTTATGTGAGATTTTTAAGTGTAAAAGAGGGGACATAAGTTAAAATATTGATTCAAGCTTTTCTATATGATGCAAATTTTAACTGCTTTGACAAACATCATTATGCAGGGTTCACCACACACAGCCGCAGAAACTACTACAGTCCTTGTGGCTTACCAAGATGCATGACAGAGTTAGACAGCAGTAGGACAGTCATCCTGCCTGTCTTGCTTTAATCATATATAGATAAGCACTATGCTTGGGGAAATTTCATCCTATTCATTTTACATGATTTACATTGATTGTAAATCTTAGGTTGACTACCAGAGAAACCATTAGTTTTCACTTGCATGCATAACGCTATCCAAAAAATTCTGGTTTGCATGCTTTTTAATCTCTGCGTTTTCTATACTCCTCCTTCCCTGTTTAATTTCTTCTTCAAATACTTGTCAGAAGCAAACTATGTGACAGATTTTGTGCTAGATTTAAGAGTTAAAAATAAAACGATTCCTTTTATAGAGTGCACATTCTGGTTGATAAGCCAAGCAGGTCACCAGATAGCAAAGTACAAGAAACAATATCAGGGCTAAACTGCAGCCAGAGAGCTAACTCGTGGATCCATGAACACATGAGTCCATGAGGGTGTAAAGGCTTATAGCTTTGTGATTTTTTTTAAAAGGATCTTTAATATACAGCCTTCCAATGAGAAAGGGAGAGGGGGAGGAAAAGGGACAGGGAGAGGGAGAAGGAGAGAAAGAGGGATAAGAAAGAGGGGAGCATCTTCTTAAAATGCAAGGCAAAATCTTCTAAAGTAATAGGCAAAACTTCGTGTAGTAGGGAGATCAGGAAGCAGAAACCCATCAACTTATAATTATTTTTTGTCCTTCTTTTGAGCAAGGCTCTGAAAGAGTTTTATTTTCCTCATTTGTCAAATGAAAATAAAATAAGGAACATTCTAAACTTTATTTTGAAGTAATTTTATACTTACAAATAGATTGTAAGATGCTGTCACCAAAGTCATCGTTTGCAAATGTTATTATCTTACATGATAGCACTGAGTATTAAAAAGAGGAAATTAACATTAGTACAATACTACATAATATTCATTAGGGAATTTTTAAACTTTGCTCATTATTTCAGTCAAGAGTTTTCCTGGTGGGAGCCAGTGTAATAGCACCCTTTCTTCATTTGTTATGTCTTCTTAGACTTTTCTGATCTATGACAGCTTTTTAGTCTTTTGTTACAATTCCTAGCAAATAATTTGCTTGAATATTTCACATTGTGTATTTGATTCTTTTCTCTTTTTAATGGATAAATTTCAGGAGATATATTTTTGTCAAGAATACTGCAGAAATAAAGATCTACCCCTCTCAACATACCATATCAGGAGGTACAAAATGTTGATCTGATGTATTTGTAGTGATACTGACTTTGATTATTTGGTTAAGGTGTTGCCTTTCAGTTTCCTCTACTAAAAAGCAAAACAAAACAAATTATCCAGAAGTTTTGAAATCTTGAAAGAGGAATAAAGTTAGGTAAGCTGTGTCTATAAATGGGAAAAATTACTATCACCGGTTTGAAGGAGAAATAACAGATAATTCAATATAGTCTATTATCCATTTCTAGAAGCAGGGGCAAAATTACATTATATAATGCTGTTCGGAATGTGCGCAGTTTTATGTAGTAGTTGGTCACGCTTCTCAAAATCGCATGAATTTATAATGAGTCAGTGCAATTGATTTTATTTTTGTCTTTATATTAAATCTAATGCCACAAAAAATTGCAGTCAAATATCCTACATTTTAATATATTTACAGTCAAAATATAAACAATGAATACAATTATATTTAATGTTGAATTGATTCAGTAATAACAATTACTTCTAATGATTCCTTTTTAGAGCTTCTAATATTTGTCTTTCATACCCAGTACTGAATAGATGTCCAGAAGTTCTTATGAGTTAGAAAGATGTTTTTATATTTGATAAAATAAGAGACACACTTGAAATAAAACAAATAAATAAGTACTTGATATATGTGGAAGTAAGTAAGAAGAGACCAGTTTAACACATACTTGAAAAAGTATCCCTTTCATCAAACTGTGGTTCATTGGTTTCATAACATTTTTGGATTAATTTTAGTTCTGGATGTTTATGTCAAAGAATTTCCTCTTCTTCCTATCCTAGAAATGTTAGAACAATGTGAACTAAAATTGACACTTATTTGTCATAAAAGGAATAAGTCACATTATGAAGAAAGATAAAAAATTCAATATTATATGTATCTCTTTAGACTGTAATGTCAGCATATCAGACTAGACGGCTTACAGAGCAGAAGTTTATTTCTTACAGTTCTGGAGGCCAGGAAGTGCAAGGTCAAGGGTCATGTAGGGTCACTATCTGGGGAGTGCTCCTTTCCTGCTTAATAGCTCCCTTCTCGCTGTGTTCTTACATGGCAAAAGAGACAGCTCTTTCCCTCCTTTTTTTTTTATTTTTTTATTTTTTTATTTTAAAGATAAAAGGAGGGAAACATTAACAGACATACAACATTTTACAACATATCACAA
>NW_004955402.1:49464625-49483382 GCF_000276665.1 Chinchilla lanigera
GAGTTACAAACAAAGTGGTAGGGAATTAACAATGGTGGTTGTATTACATATTGATATCTTCAAAAAGGAGGCTCCAATGCTATTGGATTAGGACCTCAGTCTTTATATCTAATATACCCTATATTACTTCTTAAAGGCATTATTTACAAATTTAGGAATTTGGGGGTTAAGGTTTCAGCATGTAAATTTTGGTGAGAATAATAACTCAGTCGAAGTATCTAAATTTGCTTTTCTTTATAAAAAATATATATGAATGAATAGCAAGTAATTTTTAGCACTAGTTAATTCATTTTCTTTTATGTATGTATGTGTTCTGCAAATTTAACCAGATACAGACAAAAAGTATTTGAAAAAAATGCATCAATAGTGAACTGGTATGGGTTTGTGTTTTTTTTTTCTTGTCCTTCTTCCCTAAAAAATGAAGTTCAGTAGCTATTTACATAGGATTTCCATTGTGTTAAGTATCATTAGTAACCTAGAGATGACTTAAAATATACAGAGGATGTGCCCAGTCTAAATGTAAATCTTTGCCATTATATATAAGGGATTAGAGCATCCATGGATTTTTGGCTTCAGGGTCTGTCCTGGAATTAAAAGCCCCTTGAATACTATTGAATTAAAGTAGTGTAATTTTGCATAATGTAAAATATTAGCTATCTATTCTATAGTTTATTTATTGGGGACAAAAGATCAAAAGCCCTTTGAAAAATATATTTGAAAAATGGTTTCAGTGGAGGACTGAAAATTTTACTCATATTTGTTTCAGTTAGTTGTAAGTATCAGGCTAAGAAGTAGAGAAAAAAAATCTTCTGTCCTGTCACTACACAAACTAAAAAGAAAGAGCCAAAAGATATGGGGATAAAAACAAGAGACTCTGATGAGGCCATCTACATTTCTAGTTAGGCTAGAATCCTTGTCTTCTGTAAGATAAATGCAGAAGGGTAATTTCTCATGATGGAACTATGTTGCAGGAATGGTAATTAAAAAACCAGAACCAAAATGATTAACATCATTGCAGTAAGTCGTGTGTGTAAACAGTGCACAATTATCTGATAAGAATGCTTCCCTTAGAATGTTTACTTATCTCCCTAGTTAGAATGCTGACATGTTTTAAGGTATTTAGCTGAAAACACACAAACAAAATTTGGCCAACACATACATAATGTTCAACAGATGTGAGTTTGAAAGATTTGTGATGATCACTCGTGAAATGAGTCAAACCATGCCTAAATTAGATTTTTTAGATTTGTGAGTCATTTGAGGGTCCACATTGGAGCTGCAAGTGTATGGAGAAGGAAAGTTAAACATTCGGCATTTCATTCTTTGGAATGAAGAGGAAATAAGATAAAAACTGCCATTTTCTTACCCATAACACATCTAAGAAACTCAGTTCTGTATCTCACATCTACTCTGTCCCTGAAGTAGTTTACATAATTTTCTCCACGGAATGAATACGGGCCAATTTTAAGTGCATAACTTCTAAGTCTTGCTTAGTCAGAAGAAATAGATACTGGTGAGCTCCAGTCATTGACATCTGATTTAATTATACCTAAAGAAGTGAAATGCAAACAGATCTACAATGGTTATCAGTCAATTAAATAGACTACTAAAGAAAGAGATGAGATTTATCACATGGCTAGAGGACAGAGGAGACAGAGTGAGCTTAGTTGTAAAGCTAAAGTCAGACACTGAGTCTCTAAAGAAATATTGAGCCAAGTCTAAAGTAAAAAGCAAGTCTGCATCACAGAGCATATGTACAGCCTTGAAGAATTAATTTTGATAACCTTAGTATTGAACGATGGGATATAGTTTAAAGCCTGACGTTGAAATTAAAAATACAAGCCTTATAACACAGGATAAGTTATCTCTTTGTTTAATCAGTGTAACACCTGCAAATAGACTTTTACTCATTGCAGGACAGCTGTTAAGTGTATTTGGTATGCATTTGTGGCATGTAATGACCTGAAACAAGATCGTTTTTCCATGCATTAAATCGTTTGTGGTGAATGTGACTGCCGCTGATGATGGAAAATAAGCAGAAGTGAGTGAGAATCCAGGCTAGAGTTGGAGAAGGGAGTGCAGTCTGTGGAGAACCAGTTAAGACTGCACAGTGGATATTTATGTGCAGAAATCGGATTTGAATGATGCATGTCCTATAATGTTTATATTTGTCTCGGTGCTACTCTCTTCACACTGAGATATTTGATTTATGTTAAAGTTTTGTTTCTCTGTAAATTCTGAGTACACTGATAAGACTGGATATTCGCAACATTTCATTTTTAACTCTACCTACCCAAAACTGAAGCATATGTGAAAGAAGGAGAAATTTTAAGGAGGATAGAGTTAGAGACTTCAGAGGTTTCAACTACTACTGAGGAGCTTCTTATTATTTTTCAAAATAATGAGCTCTCCTGGAATTTAGCAAAAGACATGAGGTACATTACATAACTTTGGTCATAAAAGACACATTAATCAAAAATAATGATTTTATCCAATCGCATGTTTAATACTGACTCTAAATGTTGTATTAATAACACTTTCATGAAAAAGAAAAATAATATATTTTTATTATTGTATTTTAATATTGGAGCCTCTTTGGGCTTTAAAATTCATTTATTCTAGTTTACAGAACTCAGAAAAATTTTGTACAATATCCTCAGTGGGTAACCTGACAACCTCAGGTTCATTGCTTAATGAGGACAGCAGTTGTTACGGAAACACACATTTCAGACTTACATGATCGGGATTTGCATTTTGTTTCCCTCATTTCCAAAAGATGTTATTTCAAGCAAATAATGTGTCTTCCCATTTAATTTAACTTTTATAATTTATGTACAAACAAGAATGTGAATCTCATAAGGCTGTTCATCACAGAAGTAACAAATTTATTTAAGAGTGAATGAATTCTAACTTGTTGGGAATGAATTAATTTATTTTATGAAAGCGTGAGGTAAAGTATATAAGGGAGAGCATGTATTTCATGTCAAGGAGCTTAGTGAGGAAAAGGATTCCATGCGGCCCAAGCATCGCAGCTGTGCTCCCGCTCCCTGGCTGTGGCTGAAGGAACATGAAACTCACGAAGTCATGAGGCAGGACTGTTGGGGGAAGATACTGACTTTTACAGCAATGCCCGTTTTTAGGCCATAGGTTATATCTAGCTTTTAAATATTTGAAGGCAACAACCAGAAATCTTAACCTCTCCCTCTTTAAATAAAAGCTTGGAAGATTATAGATCTGAAGCACCATATATATGACATAATTTTCAGTACTGTCTTCATACTTAGCTGTCTAGTCAAAATTAAATTTCAGTAATCTATAATAATCTGGAACTGTTCAAAAAAGCAATATTTTATATTTCTTTATTTTAAAGACAGAAGAAACAATAAAAATGACACAGGACTTCAAAACATGATGATAAAAGTTATATTTCTTGATATTTGGTATAAATTCTATGCTAAACCATGATCGCATTATTTTTATTATTTGCATTTCTTAAATCAATATAAGGAATAAGAAATTAAGACATGAGCTGAAGGACATACAATCAAAAATGACTAGTGACTGTGCTTAATGAAAATGACAGTAAAATTAAAGATTAATTATGAAAGCAGAAATAAATCTCTCCTAATTTTTTTCCTCACGAAAATAAACAGATTTCAGTGACTCTTCTTCCTAGACAAACTGGAAGTTTTGCTGCAGAAGCTGCTATTTGCTCTGGCTTATTTTCATCTTTAGGTCTTGCAGTTATCTCTGATTACCCTACAAGTTACAACAACATTTTTCATAAATGTGCTTGTTCATTCAGGTGGAGAAATAGCCTTTGGTACTGTTAATATGTGCAGAAGTGTGGGGCCAGGACACTGTAGTGAGACACCATACTGGGTCTGATGTATTCCAGGGAGCATGATTTCCTCTGAGGTGTCTTTGAGAATGTTTGCAGCTCCTGCTCTGGCTCCAGCCTTGTTGGGATCTGCAAGTTCTGTGCCAGTCTATTCTAACAGAAATATGTGGAGCCCAGAGCAGTGATGGAGAAGTCTGGGTTTGAGTGATGATTACACCACCCTGATAATGCAGATCTTGCACTTGGTCTTCCCTATAATTCCTGTAATAGCCCTAACTCTGTTTTCAGAAACATTCATATATCATGCAAAAGAACGGGAATAAAGGGAGGGCAGGTAGTCAGAGAAAGGGCCAGTTGCTGCTGTGGCTTTCTGGAAAGTCCAGTGTATGGACCCATCCTTTTCTCTCAAAGCAAAAGATGAGAAGAAAACTTAGACTGTTATCTGCCCTGTATAAGAAATAAAAGAAAATGGAAATCAGATCACACAAATAAGAGCTTTAGAAAAGTCAGATGGAAGCTGTTTTGATTTGTTTTCACCTAACAAATTAGGAATGATGCAGCGATTTGCACATTAGTTGACTATCTTTGGATATGCTACCTAATTTAGAGGGTTATATATGTGGTAATGAATTATGGCACTAAGCCAGTGCACTGAGGAGCATAGACAAATTTTTAACTTCTAGCTCAGGTTCTTAATTTGAGGACACCTGAGTGTGAGTCTTAGGATGTTTACTAACTTTGAAAAGATTCAGCTCCACTTGGCCTAATCTTAGTAAAATGGGTTTAATAACATAGATCTTATGCAATATATTTCTTGTTAGGATCAAATAAGATGAAACATGTAAAGTACTTCCTGTTTGGTGTATAGAAACCATTCATTCAGGATTTGTTATAATCATTAAATATAGTGATACGTAGTTTTGCTCTGTGTTCAGTTGTTACTTTCTATAATGCACCCAATTCAGTCAGGTGTTTTCTCTTAAAAGCATATTTTTAAAAGAATTGAAAGTCTGTGGAGAAAACAAGGTTGAACTCAGACAAGGTTCATCATATTGGCTCTCTTCCTGACCACAGACAAGTCCTTTAAATTACCTTTCCTTGTTCTCCCATTTATCACAAAAGGACAGTGACTCTAGCTTTGCCCCTCTGCAAAGTGGGAGTCAAGCTTGAATTAGATAACATGTGTTAGAACGCTATACAATATATAAAATATTAAATGTTAAATAAAAGTGATTTATGAGAGCAATAGATACTACTTTCATTTGTGAATTATAAAAGTAGGAACAGAATTTGAAACAGACACATTTGGGAATTATTGCTGAATAATACTTTGACAACATATGTTGATACTTATTGATAAGTAATATATATATGCATATGAGCATGTACATATGTATGTGTGTATATGTATTTATATTTAGTATAAAGAAAACTTGGTGAATGTTTGAATTTTTAAAAATTATGACAGTAAAAAACACATCATTATTAATGTCTCTCAAAATATTTCTGCTCGCTTCAAAGACAACTATCCTATTGTTCTTGCCACTTCTGAAGGAATTCAGAAAGTCCTTTCATGAGTGTCTTTAATTGCAGTGTTGTGGCTACCTTAATTCAAAGTATTTACCTTTCATGGTCAGTTTGACCTTGGGGAAGAGCCAGAAGGTGCATGATTCCAGCTTCAGGGAAGAAAGCGTATGAGGACACACCATAATGCTTTGACACAATTGCCTTTCCTCCAAATGTCACTCAGCTTGGCATTCTCTCTAGTTCTGGTTGTGCCTCCTGAAGTCACTCATGATAGGGCTACTAACGCTACTTCAGAAGTGTGTTCCACGTGAGGAGAATTATCATCAGGGAGATTCATGTCAACATGTCTTACAGTAGTAATTCTGTTTAAATTTAACCATTCACTGTATATTACACTTATCCCTCATAAAATACTTCTTGGCTTTGAGTGCTATTCAAATAGTGTACATACTCAGAATCATATCAGATTTAGAATTACCAAAGACAACTTTTTAAATCACACATTTGAAGAAAGAGCAGGGGACACACACATCAGAGGACAGTTCTATTTTCAAATACTTTTCAAATCTCAAAAGATCATGTATGTTTGAAGATTTCCCAGCAGGCATGAGATTCCAGTGCCTTTAAGAATCAACTGAAGCAAAGATATGTTTGACAGAACCAAATAAATGGGATTGCTGGATAATCTCTCAGTTTCTCACTTAACTTTCTTTCTTTCCTTTTTTTTAATAGCATGCCTTAGGTCAGAATGTGATTTAATTTGAAGTTTGAGTCAAACTTATATAGTCAAACTTATATAGGACTTAACGATCTTATACTTCTTTCAATTCTGAATTTAAAAAGTGAGTTTGGTTAATTCTTGCTTTAGTTCTGCAGAGGGTAAAATTTAAATATTGTCAGCATAAGTATTTAAGAATCAATACTGATTTTTTGAAATTCTGCAAATCCTGAAGTTCTAGGGGAAAGTATTAAATATCCTGATCTCATTTAAGTACTTGTATAAATAGGAATTGTTTTCCATATGTTTCCAAAATTAAGAAAAAATATTCTGTCATTTTGTTTGCCTACCATCACATGGCAAGAGTACACAAGTGTTTTCTTAGGGCACATATTACCAAGCTTCTCAGAACTGCCAATGCCAAGGCACCAGTTTGGGTAAACTAGTACTTTACAATATAGTCAATGAAAAGCAGAGGGAAATGAAGATTAGGGCCCATTTTTCTCACTTTTACACAATTTAAGTAATGAAGACATTATGGTAAATTCACCCATGTAAAGGCTGTGATTGCTGCAGAGAAGCCAAAGGCACTCTGACATGCAACACTACATGATAAAGACGGGGAAAATGCCGAGCTGAGTGCTGTCCGTGCGCAGAAACAATCATGGCCGTTGACTATGTCCTGGTGAAAAGTGCATAAATTTTGAGGAATACTCTATACAGTAATAAAAATCCTTTGGATTGCATGATGAAATAATGTTAAATTCACCCAAAAGCTCAGAGACTCATTTTATGATCTTAGCAGTTACAGTTAGACCTACAGGGATAAATTCTTCAACCCTTCAGCAAATTTACTCACTCTAATTGATAAATTTTATTTTGTCCATCCAAACGAAAGTATCTGGTTTGGCTTAGAAAGTCATATTTGGGCTGGGGACTTAAATCAGTGGTGCAGCACCTTCCTGGCAAGCCTGAGGTCCTGAGTAGGATTCCTAGTAACCCACCCCTCAAAAAAGGAAGAGAAACTCATATTTTGAGCATCACAAGCTCTTCTCTATTTATTTAGACTGGTATATTTTCCCCTTTGCTCTGCTGTTCCTGAATTGAGAGTTCTAGTAAGAGGGCTCTTCCATAAGTCACATGAGTATAACTAGCATTCAACAAAGCATAACTCTTATGTAATTTTTCAAATTATATGTAAGACTATGGTAATTGCAAGTGTCTTTTTTGTTGGCCTTGCAACAATATCTGTTTAGAGAAGCTGAATTCTGGACCCATCCACATTTGTTTCACCTATAATTGCATCTACAAGAGGTGTCATCCCTTATACAGTGATTTTAATCAATGTGTATATTGTTCAGGGAGCCAGTGAGCTTTCCTTTGTGTTTACTTTATGCTGATCTATAAGAAAATGATGAGGGTACCTAAGTATGCCTATCATTATAATTTTATCAAGACCTAGTGCCAAAGTTAGTCTTGGAAAGCATGTGACCTTGAAGTCCCACAAAAATATCTGAAGTAAAGGGCTGATGTGCAAAACCAAGTATAGAAATCTCCATGGAGGAATTTGATTTTACTTTGATGATAGGGATACACACTACTACTCTGTTTTTCCTACTAGCAGGACTTGCATGAATCTGAGAGTGAGCCTGTAAGTTCTGGGCCCTAGGAGATGCAATTTTATGAAAGTTTTCACTTTCCAGGCAACATAGGCCCTGATCAGTGTTCATGTGAAGCTCAGGTTGAGATCTTTCTTAAGTTTTGCACCTTCACTGCCCTGTGTGTGTCACTTAAATCCTGACAGGGAAGCAAACAAGAGGATTTTCTTCCCCAAACTCTGACACTGATTCCATTGTACTACTGATGGCCCCGTCTTCATGGATGGTCGTCAGGAGCACTCTCTTCAAGACAGTGGAGTCGTAGACTACGCATAAGTGATGATCTGAATTGGTGTTGGAAATGGAAGAAATCCTGGTCTCTCAGTGTTTCAGAAGAACATCTGAGCGAGCTTTATTTATTGGCAGATAATAATTATGCATATTTATGGAATATAGTGACATTTAGTATAATGTGCAGTGTAATTAAACTATATATTGAATAGTTAAATAAAAATTATTACAGTAAAAGACACATTATCATGAATCCCCCTCAAAATACTCCTCACGTCAAACACACCAATTCCATCATTTCTGACATTCTCTGAAGCAGTTCTGGAAGTCCTCTTTCATGGCTATATTTACTACGTGTGATGAAAAATACTGAGAATACTACTGCTAAGTGCCATCCAACAGAAAGGAAGTCTGGTAAAAACATTATGCCGTTCCCTTACCCAACTTATTCATAAGCTCTGGCACATGATACTTCCAGCTCTTCCTCAAAGTTAAAGTAACCATGAAAAGTACATTTTGAATTGAATCAGTATATTGAGGGATCTATGATAACACATCTAACTGCTATCTAAAATGGCAAGAATGATGGGATATCTGAAGCAAAAGGTTGCATTGTGAGAGGGATCCATAGTAATGTGCCTTCTATAATAAGTTTTTCTTTAACCTTCTCCATGTTTTTCACATATACCTGGTGTGTGTGTGTATGTTTTGTGTGTACATGAGTGTATGTGTGTAGCATGTGTGTGTGTATCATGTTATATATAAACACTGATGTAGAGCGTAGATTTTTGGTTATGAGAGGCTGGGAGATGGGGAAAGATAGATAAATGACTACAAAGACAGCTAGATAGGAGAAGAAAGTTCTGGTGCAATATGATGTGTTCAGTAACAATATTGTATCAAACTTGACTTTTATTCTGACTCATGGGAACGTAGCTAGTTTATCAGATAATTGACTCTAGCTAGTTTATCAGATAATTGACTCTGAATTCTAAGAACAAAAGATTTGGTGGAATGCTTAGTGCTGCTACTTGGGTTGCACCTGTTTCATCTTCCCTCTTTGTATACATAGTTCAGATGAATTTAGTGTCATGTTACCTGCATATCATATACGGCAAAATATTATTGAGAAGAAAATCATCGATTTCAATAACAAATCAGGTTAAAGTTGAAAATTTTTGTTTTAAATAGAATGAATATAATCTGACCACACAAATGAATTATATGAAAATTTATGCAAATGTGCATAAGATATGTATTTTTACCCCAAGAATTTTATATAAGTGTGCTTAGTACAAATTTGAAGATATTTTATTTGAAAAAATGATGATTTCATGTTTGTAAACCTTAAAAATATGGAAACTGGAAAAGTAGGGAATACAAAACAGAATATATGCAATTTAAACATTTTTTAAATTTATCTCTTCTCACTTTCTTCATCTATTCAGCTTTTTTCTTACCATCCTTCTTCTATTGTATCTGATGCTTTAACAGGGAGAGCTACCAAATTAAATAGGAGAAATGACCTTTCTGTGTAACCACCCTACTAGTTGATTTCTACTTGTAGATAGGAGCATAACAGGAAGGCAGGATCATACTAGTATTAAAATGGAATAAAATTTTTTGTTGGATGAATGAGTATTTACATGTACTTGAGTCTCATATGCAGTAGGTATTCTATGAAGTCACTGTGAATACTAAAGTAGGTAATACTGAATTGTTATTCCTATTGGCATGCGGGGTAGATTCTCATGAGTCCTTATTCCCAACTTTTTAATTAATTGACTCTTAACCAATTTTATGTTTGTTTCTTCTAAAGAAATCTTTTTAAATATTGATTGTTAATTCATTAATATTGAACTCCGAACAGCACATCAAAGCTCATATGAATTAAAGCTGATTCAACATACGTACATTTTTTTTTTCCTCCCGAAAGTATATCAAGGCCTTAATGTACCAAGGAAAGAACTTCAGGCCTAGACCTAGGAGCCACTTTAAACTACAGAACCATGGACACAAACATACAGTAAAAAAAAAAAAATATGTCACTAAACAGACTGGAAAATGGATAATTATTTATGATATGAGAGCCTTAACAAAAGGACTGTGTATTCTTGTTCAACCTCAGTAGGGAATTTGTGAAGAACAAGACTTAATTTGTATGTTGTTCTGTAAAGGCACATAAAAAGACATGGATGAATATTTCATACTGAGTAGCTGAAAGAGTAATGGAGATTAACAGTGTCTGTATAGCAAAGGAAATAAGCATGACTTACATTTAGACTATGAACACTAACAGTTATTAGGCAACTGATACCTTAGTACCTAAACGAATGAGAGAAAATTCATGCTGATGATAACAAATTAGCATTAAAGTTATCATAAAGTAGTAATAGCAATAGCTGAAGTTTTTCGGGACTGAAAATTTTATGGTAACCTAGCATTCCTTCTAAAGACAAAGAAGGATTTTAAATTCATTGCACATGTATATTTAACATAAGAAGCTGAAAAAATAATGTATTATTTTATAATAACCATATTTCTTGTGTAGAACTTTGAGTTAAGTGTCTCTCAGTGATCATATTGCATTTAATTAGTTTGTAGTAAATCATCCCTCAATAATATAAAGTCTTCTTGGAAAATTTAATGTCATAAGCATTTCTTTGGAAACTGTGAATACTGTACCTTGATAAGCTGCAGCAAGCACTTCACAAACCACTGATTTTGCAAAGTGTCAGTGTCTAATGGCATAATTTATCTGTCTAGACTTTTTGGTGAAAATCTTGACTAGCATTTGTTAAGCAACAATAAAGAAAGACACCATGACCAGATGAAGTTTGCAGCTTAATGGAGGACAAATAAGTAAAAATACAGGGACTAAGAGATGTTTATAAATTTTGTACAGAAATATACACAAGGCAATTGGAAAAAAGCATACCAATAAGAAAGTTATAACTTCAATTTTTTGGAAAGTTATAACTTTAAAAATGTGATCAGCCACACTGAAAGTGATAATTTTACAAAGCCTACAGGGAGATTGCAGGAATAAAAGGAGGAGACAATTGGGAAAGTGGATTTCAGACAGAAGAAACAGGTATTCTTAGATGAGTACTCTGTTATATTTGAGGAAATAAAAAATGGTTTGGAGTGAGTGGAGATTAGAGCAGAGAATAAATGGGAGTCAGTGTGTAATTGTTCTGGTCTCTATATAATTCCTGATGCAATAACATTGGAGCATGGTTAAAATACAATAAAAACTTATAGAAAACCCAGTGATATATCTTGTAGAGAGATATCACCCATAACTTCATTAATTCCATTCCACTATATTTTTATGAACATCTTCAGAAAAGTAATTTGGTGGTCTCAATATCTGAACTGTTACACTTAATCTTAACCAATCACGACCCTTACAATCTAACTTTTATTTTTTACCAGAATGCTTAAAGTGTAATTTATTGCCCCAAAACAATACATACCGAGACAATGTGTGTAATATCTTGTGACTTCTTATTACTAAATCTTGTCTCCAGGTTTTCTCCGTTAATGTGCCTTTGTTGTGCTATCCTCTTGCAATTGTTACCCTTGTAAGTTGTCACAGATCTCTTCTGGAAAAGAAGCATTTAGTAGAAAGATGAAAAAAACCACTCAGTAGATGAAGTTGAAATGTCACACTACTTCTGAGAAAACTATGTTATGTAAAATAAGCATAAGAAATACAAACTATGTCATATAAAATATTTATGTATATATTTGAGATATTCTCAGATCAAGGAAACAAGTTTCTATAGTGACAACATAATTCATAGATCATTTTCATAGAAAATGTAAAGAATGTGGTTGAGTGTTATATTTTCAACTACAATTGTAAAAATATCTATGGTTAAAATAGTCATATGAAATTAATTGTTCTGATTTGGAACATTCATAGAAGGTATCTTAATAGTAAATTCTTAACCAATTATCCAAAATACCTGTTTCTAATATAGTAGCAGACCTGAAATTTTTGATAAAAAATGAGTAAAATACAGTAGCAGACCTAACATTTTGTTGATAAATGAATAAAGACAATGGAAAAAAATCTAATGGTGTGTAGAAAACTTAGTATATTTTCCTAGTTGACTTAACTTTATATAACATTCTATACATTCTAGAGGGATTATTTATTAATTATATTTAAATTTTGGTATTTTCTAGGGAAAGTCATGAAATCTTTGTAAAATACTTTCATTTAGAATAGTTCCTTTTGGCACAAGAAAATAAAATAAAAATATAGCAAAATTAAACCTTGCAACATAAGAATATAATTTGTAATCCCTAGTATCACATCAGAATTTTTAAGTAATTTATTATCTTAGTAAACTAAATACCTTTTTTGAACTTGATTATAAATACTCGTCCATTCATTGTACCGGCACTGTTTACTTTACACTGGCATGCGGAGTTGTTGGTTCCCTAAGCCCTGAGCTATACCTGGAGTTAAAGAAGTGGCAATGCCCTCCGTGCACTGAGTGAAAGCTTCTCGTTCATCTAGTTGTGACTTACAGTGGTCATATGCATGTTTCACAGGAACACTTCGTACATATTCAGTCCTGTATTTCTGCACTGGATTTAGCTGATTTTACCATGGAGATCAATGAAGAGATACTTTTCAAGCTAAACCTTTTATTTGACATATGGCTTCAGTAGCATGCTTAACATTTAAAGCTAGAATCGGGAACAGCTTTGAGTTTTGTGAGGCCTTCGACTGACATGAGATATGTGTGTTCTATAGCTTCACGATTTTGTGTTTAATAGTTCTAAATGATGATTATATTGCTAAGGAGACCACCTTTTCCCTGCCATTACTGTGTCTTAGAAATGACCTGTGAAAGATGAGGCTGTAAATTTTAAACTGCATTGGCTTCAGAGTAAATCTACCTCTGCTTAGTAAGCCATAAATCTATACTGAAAATGTTTAATTGAATATATTAATATAATGTCTGAGATGGGATTGGGTTCTTACTTAAATTGATGCCATAAAATGATAGCTTTAAGGTTGATGATTTCCTTGGTTTCATGCCAGTCAATGAAAACTCATTATTTCTGACATAAGATTGTCACATTTTTATGTTTTTGAATAAGAACAAATTAAGGATCATTTTTATTCCCAATGTCCTGAAACACACGGCTGAAAGTCATGCATGAAACATTTGGAAATTTTTTATAAAAAGTTCTGTGTATTTTATTTCAGTAGAGATTTTATATATGTAGAAAGCTTTTCTGGTAAAATACTTATTTAATGTTTTGAATTTATTGTATTATGTAGCTTGCATTTAGGCGCCCATTGGTATAAAGGGTTTATTATAATTTTGATGAGGCTGGTTATTAACTGTTCTGAATTGTTGCTGTCACAGCTGCTACTGGGGGTGGTTGAGGTCAATTTAATTTAACAAGGATTTATTGAGCCTTTGAGTTTACCTATTAGCATGAGGATGGAGAGTAATTACCAAATACAAGTGACATATTTTAAGGAATTCTTAGCCTAGATGTCAGAAGATTTGGAGGGTGCGGGCCTCCAAAACTGAGATTATAGCTACGTTAGTTTTTAATTCTATGCCATGAAGGAGTAGCTGGATTGCTAAATATACAAAAGCTAAAATGATAATGTGCTCAGGCAGATCTATAATTACCTACTTATTAAACTGGCTCTTCTCTGTTTTCCAATTTGCATTCTTAACACCTAGGAAATGATCTACATAATTGAATATACATAATTTGACAAATATACCTAAGAAATTACAGCCTCTAACTAGACTGAGACTAATAGGCTGCGCACTGAGAAAATGTACAGGTGATATATTTCCTGGGAAAATCTGTGCAATTTAAAACAAAATAAGGAAGGGGTTAGTGGGAAGAATGGGAGAGAGGAAGCCATGTTTACTTTTGAGCAGATTAGATCTTAGTAAAGTAAAAGCTCTGAAATTGTGTCTTAAAATCTGAGACAAGAAGAAAAACATATATTAGCCCTGAGGACTTCTAGGATTTCTTTCAATATTTTTACAGAATTCTGTCCCTTATTTGTGCATACTCTAAAAATAAACTTCTATAGTCAAGATTGATCCAGGTTTATCAAGTGAATATTGAGGTTAAGTTATTGGGCTCTGGTCATAAGACTGACGAGTTACAGAGCATAGGCTAAAATGAGCAACCTAACTGGATACACCAACAGCACACGTGGTTCTTTAGTCTCAATTACTTTCAAGCCTAGTAAGTTTTCTGAAGTCTATTAAAATGTCTGTAAATTTTTTTAGAGTCCATTTACATGTCTGTAAATTGTTTAGAGTCCATTAAAGTGTCTGTCAAATTCTACACTACTTTCTGAAATCATTTGGTGATGTTTACCCACAAACACTTCAGAACAGAAAAACCCTGTGGCCGTCATCATTAAGAGTTGTGTTCCGGGAACTTTTTTTAATGTTTTCATCCTAAATTACACACAAACTTATGAAATTCATAAAAGAAATGGAAGAAAAGAAGGAAGAAAGAAAGGAGGGAGAAGAGAAAGGAAGAAAGATAACCTATTTGTTGGGTTATGTATAATTTTCATTATACTAGCTGTAAACGGTGCTGTGCAGTATGCACAGGAATATTTATAGATCAGCATTCTCAGAGCAGGATTCTTGGACATCACCTAACCAGATTCCCAGATGACACATTGGAACTTGCCTCTCTAGTGGCTCACAGCCTTCTCCAGTCACTGCTGCACTGACCAGATAGACCTTTCTGCTTAGTACTCTTGCCAGACATGTGTGCGATCCAGAGAACAGAATAATGGATGCCATTAAAATTTATCCTTAATGAGAAGAAATAGCAAGAGGGATACCTGTGGTCCCTGACAAGGTAGTATCCATACTGGTAGCGAATGTGTGTCAGAGTTTTTGACAAGAATCAACTCTAGATAGTTCTGCCCTGCTCACACGTAGGTTTGACCATGTAGCTAATACAGTTTGCCTAGTTGGATTAAGGAAGTCCAAAAAAGAAGAAGTTGAACTCTATAATAATCCCACAAGAAATTATGGAATCATAAGTATTTTTCAGGATATTTACTAATTTTCTCTTTAAACAAATATTTATCAATTCTAGGGGTTACCAATACATAAATGTGCAAAGAGATTTTTTTTTCTGCCTATAAATTATAATGTAATGAGGAAATATACAAATAATCTCAGTGTTGTATGATCATGAATTTTACAAATATATAGTGGAAGACAGAAAAAACTCTTGAAAATCAGAATGGGAACATCAACCTTTATTTAACCAGGAGGCAATATTTCAGCTGAGCCTTGAAGGATGAATGATTGGCGCTTAAATGCATGGGGGCAAGAGCAAAATCTACTCTTGTTTTAAGGAAATAGTTTATGGAAAGCCATAAAGACAGAGAATGAAATTTGTTTAGGAATTTGTAAATAAGTCAAATGACAAAGAATACTGCAAAAGAGGAAGAGAGGTAGTTTTCAAAGAAGAGTCAGCCCTGCATGAAAAGTTAATTTGCTTGCTTATGTGTATTTCTATTTTGTTTTCATTTCCCCTTTGATATGATTTGGAGATGGTTCTTAGCTTATTACATTTGACAAAGGCCAATTCTGGAAGAATTTACTGTTATTACATTGAAAGGAGCAAGATGAGAGGTAGGAATCCAATTCCATGATAGCTGAAAGTGCCAGGCCAGTGGTGGTAGAGACCTAAATGTGGTATTGAGATGAGGATAAAGGGATGAGATGAATAAAAATTATTCAGAAAGAGGAACAGTTAGAAGATACTGACTAATGCAGAGAGGACTGCTGCATGTTGTGAGGAATCTTGGAGCAGGAGATGGAGGTTGTCTCTTATTTGTGGTTGTATCAACAGCATCAGCCACTGTACCCTCTAAAAAGTCCAGTCAATGACAAATCAAGTGTTTCTAACCTTAGGCATGAAATATCAGATCAAATCATAAGTTGATCTGTTGAATTTCAGTTTGCCTGAGGGATTCCATGTGGAGGTGCTTAAGCATGAAATTTTCAAATCCTTGAACTTAGAGGGTAGGTAGGGAAACCAACTACTTGAAGCCGGGTGGTGGTGAAACATGTAATATTAATGCCTTTCAACTAAGAATTAGCTTGGTGAGCTTGGTTACAAACCTAGTAGGGTAAATATTTGCATGTGCTTGTACAAATGAGCTGGTAAAATAGTTCAATCTTTAATGTTGCCTTCATTGTGACATTCTTAGTCAAATAGTGAAAATTTTAAGAAAACTGCCCATTAGTATTATATAGTTTGTGAATCATGTTCTTTTACAGTATATCATTCAACTCTTTTGCAAACTCTTTGAGGTTGGGCATACAAAAGTTATACTTAGTTTACCTTTCCATGTGCGAAAATTAAGGCTAGCCCTTGGTCCCAACATTGCTATTACAGACCATGTTCTGTGTTCCACTGGGGCCACTGCATGTAACCTGATGCCAAGCATCCAGTGTGTTCCCACGGCATGAACCACCGCATTAATGTTACAGTGTGGCAGGAGGACGTCAAGACCTGTTTTCTGTTCTGTACAGATATTGAAACTGTCTTTTAATTCTTAGGAGCCATATTTTAAATAAATGTATATGCATATACTTTAGCAGTCATTCTGGGAATCTGGCCAGTAACTCATGTGACTAGTTTTATAATTTGTTTAGAATAGGACAGAATTATTGTTGAAACAACACAACTTGACAGTTTCATATTCTTTCTGTTCTAATGGCTATCTATATATATTCTCCAATTCTCCTAATTCTTCGCTGTTTTTATTTAAGCTTTTTAAAAGTTCCATCTCTGGCTTTTAATTAAATGACATTTGATTAAATCAGCTTTCTCTTCTTAGGATACTAAACTGTGTATACTGTACTTGGATATTAAGTTTTGAAATCTAATTTAACTGCTTGCTTTGTCCTGGTTCATTAAATGTATTTCTTTAGCTCCCCCGAGGCTTGCCTCCTGTACTAAAACATGGCACTACTAAGTTTAAGCTGCACTGCCTAGAACTTTTGAACAGCTCTTGCAGCCAGACGCTTCTCAAGAGGGCAAAGTATAGATAAGACATCTAGAAAATTTGGAAGGGAGAATAACGGGCTGCACGAGTACTGTGATTTCTGCACTCCAGATCAATTGATCGATGAGTCCCCTGGGGCTGCAGGGAGGCCCATGTCTGGTGAACGTCTGTGATCCCCTTCAGAGAATTTGGTGGGTGAAACCCAGGCAGCTTGTCACAGTTGGACTGTGATTTGGCTATTCCCTTATACACTTTTTCCAATTTAATTTTTTAAAGGACCATGCGGATAGAATGGTATGAATGAGGCGGTATGTGTATGAATAGTACTGCATTCTAGAAAAAGCGCTCAGGTGTTTGCACCGGGCTCCAGAGTTTCATCCCATTGTGCAGCCCTGTGACCTCTAGCAGCAGAGCAGCAGGACCCCTGTCGCTCCCTCCACTGCTGCCAGGTTCCACAGCCCTCTCACCCACGTGCACATCCAACTCATCTTTTGGGCAATTTCCACGAAAATACAATTACACTGAGCATTTTGTAATTTTCAAAAACATTGTTAGAGGTAAGTGTGGCAGCAGGGAGTGCCGCAGACATTAGCCTAGGAAACTGTCATTTGGCATTTTATCCTTGCACATTCCACTTCTCATACCTTGCTTTGGAGAGTTAATTTATTTCCCTTTACCCATTGCTTCTGAGTATCCAGCTCCTGTTCTGATTTTCTTTCTCTTACTCCTTCCTTACATTTGCTAAAAGATTTAATAATCATTCTTTATAGGTTGTACATTGGTGAGGAGGGTATCTCACCAGGTATGGGCATCTCAACTCTGCATCCCACCAGGTTTAGGAAACATTTCCTTTACAGAAATAAATATATGTATCTACAGAAATATATTTATATATATTTATATGTAATGAATATATATATGTAATTCCAATAAATGTACTTATTTTCATTTTATTACAAAGTGTAAATATTTATGACTGAATTAAAAGCCTGGAAAACAACCTTATTACCATAGAGTCTTTAGAATGGAGTTCAAGATTTAGGCAAGATTTTGTGAATGGTGATAACAATAAAATGTTTATATCTCATCACACTATACCAGTCACCAGTGTATGTTATCATTCTGTATGTCTGCAACAGAGACTTGATTTTTGTAGGAAAGAATAAGATAATCTGAAAATATGTTCCGAGGATAATTCATGCAGTGGCAGTACTAAAACAAAACACTAGCATTTATTGCACCTATTGTCATGTTGGTTTTTTTTTTGAGCAGCATACAACTGTTATTACTTCGTGTGTTCCTGACACTTTTGTTTGTTGACATTCATTTGAGAGTAAATCTTAAATGTGCATAATTGTGGTGTGAATTGTGATGGATTTGATGTTTTGAAACTTCTGGGCAATATGTTCTCATTTGGCAGAGCCTGTTGAATTCCCAGGACAAAATGTAAAATAGAGAATAATGGTAAAGAAGTATGGGTAGGGAAGTAGGCGATAAGAACCAAAATTTTATATATGCTATCAACTTTATGTTGTGCCTTTTTATCACACTTCACCTTCAGAAATCATAATGCCAGCTTCCATAAATGACATCTTAAGATCATTTCACCATTTTTTCCTTTCACAGTCATATATGTTATGTTACACATTGTAATCAATGAGGTCATACCACTGAATACATTGAATACTAAACTGATCTTCAATGTGGAAAGTCAAGGAGCTAGCTATTTT
>NW_004955402.1:49483482-49570425 GCF_000276665.1 Chinchilla lanigera
TTTTTTTTTTTTTTTTTTTTTGGAGACAGGGTCTCACTGTGCAGTTCAGGCTGGCCTTGAACTCCTTTGTAGCCCAGGCTGGTCTCGAACTCACAGTGACTCTTCTGCCTCAGCCTCCGGAGTGCTGGGATTACAGGTGTGTGCCACCACTCCCAGCTCTGACTATGTTTTTCAAGTGGAGAGGAATAAGATTATTTTGTTGTCATAAGATGTATATGAAAGTCATATAATACTATGTGTGAGAAATATTAAATAGTGGAAAACTAGTCAAAGACTAACTAGGTTTATTTATTTTTCTGATTTTTTTGTTTGTTTTGTTTTTTGGTTAAGTATATATTGCTATGCTGTTAATCTGTTTGGGGTTAGTACCGTGTGAAGTAGAGACAGAGATGGAGTTGGCAGACTGTAACGGTGGAAAGTTGGTAACTGACAACTAATTGTGGGTGGATATCTTAACAGAGAGGAGCCAGAAAAACAAATATAAAAATTCTATGGCTCTATTTACGTTTTACATTACTAATGGTTGAATTTTCTTTTCATATGGAGATACAAAAATCTCCGCTTTTCTGGATAAGTTCTTCTGGGAGGAGACAGGAATGGGGGAAAGGGAGAATCAGGATATGATAGCAGGTAAGAACTAGGCTTTCTTGCTGGAAATACCTAGACTTAGTCCTGAGAAGTTATTGTGTGAATTTGGCCAACAGCACTAATCTAGTTAAATCATTTTTTTTTCATGTATTCATTTAAGACCATAATGCCTACTACAGATGTCTGTTGAAAGAAGTGAAAGCTGTTTCATTTCAAAGCATAGCACATAATTGCACTGAATAACTATTAGCTGTTTTTATTGATTATTTCAATAAAAAACATATAAGACAATATGTGAGGCAAACTGCATGGAGGCTGAGATTATAAATCTAAAGGAATGAAGGATAAGATTAAAGAAAGGAATAGAGGAACTTTATTCTTAAAATTAGATTGGATTTCACACTAGACTGGATCAAGGATACTGGAAAATTGTAATAATTTTATCATAATTAGTATGGTTTCATTTAACATAGTATTGCAGTTGAAGGTTGACCAGTTACAAAGCTTACTAATTTTTTATATTTGATCAATTACTGCAAGTGTCCGTTCAGATATATTTTTAAATCATAAGAAATGTTTTTTAAAAAGTCATTCAGTTGTCACTATTTGCACAGAAAAGGATGTTTTAGTTAATAGAAGCAACATTTACAGCAGGGGTAGAAGCATCATAGCCTCCAGGAAAGTTTCTCTGCATTAAAGTGAATACACAATTTAGTAATGTTGTACAGAATATCCTCAGTAGCACGTCTCTACTAAGAAATCACTGTCATCTTGTTACTGCTGCAAGGAGTTTTGAGTAGCTAAAATTGAAGTAGGATAACTCATGTAAACCGTATATCTTTAATGTGGCAGAATGAAATTCAGAGAAAATGTGTGACATTCTAAATCTTAGAGAAATAATGTAAATGGGTTTTCTTATGGTTATATTTGAAAGTGATCCTAATTGGATTTGTGCATAAGATACCAGATAATTTATAAGTAAATACTACTCATAATAGGCCCTTTTAGATCTGTGTACTTGTCCTGATATTGTATGTTCAGGTAACATGTTATATTGACATACCCTTTAGAGGTATATTGTGTAGATTCTTGACATAGATTTTTAAATCAAAAACTAATTTCTTCTGTTGAATTATCTTAACAAAATGAGAGCAGTATACAAAAACAAACACAGATATTTATTTCCAAGTGCCCAGAAATCAATGCCTCAATGCCTTGCTTTCATAACCAATACTAAGCACACATTTTGAAAGAATAGAAGAAATCATACAAAATGCGTCCTTGGAATTATCTGAGATTAGAATAGTCTGAATGTATTCTAATTTCTCCACACTTGCGTAAATATAAAAATTCTGCATTACAATTTTACAAACTATTTTGAGCAGAAGCGGTGCCACACACCTAGATTTTAGCTGCTGCCCCTGTCGAGTGCAGCTACTGGAACCTGCAATACACAGTAGGTACTGACTGCGTATTCCTTGGTGGATGGATGATTGCAGTGCACCTCTGTTTAGGTACCGAACACCTCACCTTGTCCAGCACTCAATAACATCTGGACACCCGGTCCCTGCTCCCTGGGCTCATACCACATAATACAGATGTGAACCAGTTTCAAAATAATTCTTGATCTCTTTAGTGATTGCAATCATGTTGCTAAAAAGCTTCATTTATTTGTCTTGTATTCCAGTTATTTGGATTGATGGACAGAAGAATAGAGCTCTAATATTTGATAGTCATACAGAAAGAAGAGGTGGAATTTCCTACCACAAAATAAAGGTTTCTGTTATAAAATAAGTACAGAACGCATTCCACTTTAAAAGTCAGAAAGAAATTCATGAGTTTGAAAGCTAAATGTAGTTTATGGAACTGACTTAATCCAGTTCAGCTGTTACCCACTCTGTCAGCCTGCTCCTCTATTCTGGGATGTCATCACCTCGCTCCAGGTGATACTAGTCAGGTTCTGTTAATATCAGAAAGACCTGTGTACAGAGACAGCACACTCACCACCAGTCTCTCCCAGGGAAATCAGTGGTGTCTTTCCAGAGTCCGGAGAAGAACAGCTTTTTGACGATATCCCGGGCACACGTAAACCGTTGACTGTTTCTATGGTGGGTGTTATCTGTCCTTTCTATCCCACTCCCTTTCTCCCTTTTTCTTCCCATTGTTTTAATGTGTTTATTACATGGCTAATGAAAACTGTTATCCTCCAGGCATCGAACACTGATCAAAATTGCTAATGTGTAGAAAGACAAGAAGCTGAGTTCAGTATGGTTGCAGAAATGGAGGCCTTGGAGGGCTCAGGAGAGACTTTATTCTCTTTTGTTTCTACATGAGGTTTTGCTTTGGGAAGAAAATATGTCTTATGTCTTGCTAGGTCACCTGAGCTGGAATATGCTCTTACTAACCCTTATATGACCTGTATTTTAGAGGAGAAAACTCCATATCCCACAGGGGTCTTGACATGGAAGCTAGGTATATTTTTCATTTAAGAAACCTCAATGTATAATGAAATTATATCAGGGAAGTTTTTGAGGCATGATTTCAAAGATCTGGACCTTTTAAACAAATTATTGCCCAAGTTCTACAGACATGTTGATCTTCTTTTACACATATTTAGTTAATAAAATTATTTCTCTCCTATATTTCAAAATTATATGATCAGTACATTGAAAGAACATTTTCCTAAGATATTCTGTTTTTATTTTTCTTCTCTTCCTTTCAGGCCAGTGGTTCTTAACTGGACTGTCCAGTAGTTCTTATAAAAAATAAATGTAAAAATGAAATAAAATATAATAAAGGCTGGCCCCTGGACAGACATTCTGATTGGTCTGTGGCACATTCCGTGACGTCTAAGCATCCTACCACCATAGCACTTGGACACTCCCCCTAGAGGTACAGAAATGAGGAGGGGTGCATGCAGGCTGGGCCCCTGGATTTATTAAGACAGTTTTGTTTGTTTTTCTTCCTAAATGAAAAACATTCTTGTGATTGGTTTATCCGCAGTGTAATTTTTCTCTACAATAAAATATTCAAAGCAAGTGAAAGAAAATCAGTTTGTCCAGTGTCTGGTGAAAGAAATAAGCAGCAGTCTGTCTGGGATTGTAACTGTCATGGCTTTTGCTCCCCTGCAGCATCTGCTTCTACTGCTGTTCTTTTTCATTGTCCTGTACCTCAGCAAGTTGCAGAAATGCTGCTCTCAGTCAGGACGCACTGAGGGAGCACACATAGTGTACACATGCACAGATGTGCTCAGGCAGACCCTGCTATTGGTTGTGTGAGTCAATATGTGTGCATTGCTGGTGGGGTTCCACAGATAGGGTGTTTGAAGATGGGAATTTCCCCATGGGAGTTTACTGGTGCGTGTTCTTAGGATAAACACCTATTGGGGGAGGGAAGTATTGAGGAAGTGAAGGAGCTGAACAACCTAGATGTGGCTCTTCTTTGGAGAGCTCTGTCTGCAGTGGGAAGGGTCCTTGATTTTTTTTTTTATCAAGATCGTATTATGACTGTAAATGCTGAATGGCCAAGTCACTCAGTGTTTATCTTCCTCTTGCTCTTGGCCCTTTACTTGTTTCAATGAATTTCTTTGTCATCTCTCAGATTCTGTCGTTTATGTCTATTTCTATGCTCTGGCCTCCCTTTGGTAACACTGGACCAAGTAACCCTTACAGAAGTTGTGATCAGAAAATATGGTGAATGTTTAAATTTTTAAAAATTTTTTGTGGTAAAATACATTTTTATCATTAATCTCTGAAAATACTTCCCCTCACTTTAAACACATTCACTCTGTCATTCTTCCAATTTTCTGAAACATTTCTGGAAGTTTTCTTTTGCAAATGTCATTAATAAGGCTGTTATGGCTATCTTGATGTCCTGAATTAATTCACAAGTTTTACCTTTTGTGGTCATTTTGGCCTTGAGGAAGAGACAAAAGTAGTATACTATGGAATCCCATGAATAAGGTGAATAAAGACACCCTGTAGTAGTTTTATGAGACTTTCTTTTCATTGGATGGTACTTGGCACTAACATTTACTGTAATTTTGATCATGCCTTTTAAAGACACTCTTGAAAGAAGACTTCCAGAACTGCTTCAGAAAACAACAGCAACAATACAGTGCAATAAGTGTGACTGAAGTGAAGGCAGAGGGCTATTTCTGAGGAGCAGTAATGGTTATGTGACTTTTACTGTAATAAATATTTTTATGTAAACATTACCATATTTTTACTGCACTGAAGATATACTCTACAGAATTCTCTCTTTGGATTATAGAAGTGTTAAAGTTTCCTCCCAAAATGTACACTATGAAATTATATTTTTATTGCACTTTTCCCTAAAGCACAAGGCAATGCAATACAGAGAAGTTCAGAAAATATATTGCCAACACGTTGTGCGACTGCTCTCTGCAACATGTGTATGTGTCCCTTCTCCAAAATGCCAGGTGAAAAACGTCTGTGCCAGAGCTGCATATGCTCTCTAGAGATGGGCCTCTGCCTGCATTGTGAAGAGCATTTTGTAGCTTTCCTTGATGTTAGAATGGTTTAAGAGTGTTAGAAAATTACTGCCTGAATGTGTTCAGAAAGAATTTTCTAGTAAGGTTTTCTGCACAGGCACAGGGCTCCTCAATGCTATATGAGGAAATGCCAAATTTCTGACATGGGTGGATAATATTTTGTGTGCTTCTTTGCTTTTTGTGCACAGAACACACTCTGATGTGACCTCTTAATTACTTTGTAAGAGTTAAAAAGCAATTCTCATTGTTTTTGTTATTAGTTTCGGGTCTGGCACACTTTGGTTTGAGAAATTACTATAAAAACTTGCTAAGTCTTTTCTCTCAGTTTCACGGTCTGTCTTGGCCTGGACAAATGGAAAAGGTTTTCAGACTCCTCTGTTTCACTAGTGCTGTGACGCTTAGTTATGAACATTTTCTGATCAACCAGCCCCCGTGTTAAAATTAAAGTTAAACTTCTCTGAAAAAAAGCTTCGATTGTTCAGGGATTTTCTTTTAATTGCTCTGGCCCACTTCTCAGAGTTTACGAGAAAGTGATCCAGGTATTGTCTTGCCCGGGAGCCTAAAAGGATGAGAATATGAAGTGATCACTATGACACTAAACAAGGATGAAGTCTTAGTGTCAGTTTTAACCCCTACAACTTGGAGTCTGTGCAGATTTCTCCAGTGGGGTGAGGATTTTACATCTGGCCTAGAGCCAGGAGTCAAGGATTGCGTGAGATCCGTGGTGTGGAATTGTCTTTGGGGTGGGGGTGGAGGGATACTTTTTTGAGCTGCTGCCTCTTGTTCCCTGAGTGAAGCTCGGAGAAACCATGCCATAGGCATGGATGTAGAACTTTTTCAAGAAAAAGCAAGTTTTTCTTCTCTGAGGAAGGCAAATACTTCTCTTGCAGCACTATAATTAAGCTTATAAATATGGATAGAAAGTTTCATTTTACAAAAGTAGCTCCAAAGGCATTATTTCATTTTATCTTTACCTTAAGCCCAAGTGTACATTTATAGATATGGATCCATAACTGATGAATAAGCTGTGATTTAAGAGTAGTCAGGACAGCACGATAAGGAGCAGAATGGAAATTCAATAGCCATACCTGTGAGTCCTTTGCACTGACCTTGGAATTGTATATTCTGCTACTAAGTAAATGAGTGGAGATCTCAGTTGGGACATCTGTCAGAACTGATTTGCTATGAACCATTTCTGACAATGAAAACAATTGATAGGTCCTTTCTTTTTATTTATTGTTGGTTAAAAAGTAAGATTGTTGACATTTTTAACATTACCTATGGACTTCTTGAATTAGATCTTCTTTCTTTATTTCTCTGTATAATAATTAATATCTAGACTTCTGAGACCACACAACTTCATCAAATATGCTTCACGAGTAAATTGTGTTCCATTATCCTGGACCACAATGATAATTATAAATTAGGAATACTTCAGCCAGAAAGAAATGACTCATACTCTTGTTTCCATCTGCAATATTTCTTCAGCATCTTGGTAATTACAAGGTATCTAGTGGCATGTGGAAATTATTTATTAAAACGCATAATGAGAAAAGAAAATGTGTATGTACAGTGTATATTTAAACAATTTCATTTCTGTCAAGTATTGTTTAAATTCATCCCTATGTTTCTGATTATAACCTTTTAAAGTTTAATAAAAGTAACTGGATTATACAAAGTGGAATATACTTTTAAACCTAAAAATTCAGCAATCAAAAATAAGTAAGTCAATGGTACATCATTCATTTTAGATGCCCTTGCTAATACTCAGTATAAAAATCTCAGATTGACCAATTTGCTGTTCAAAACACTATTTTTCAAAGTGCCATTATGAATAAATTTTTGTGCAAAAGTGCATCAAAAGTACATTTGTATTTATATAATTATGCATTTTGCATTTTGTCTTATTACAATGCTCACTGGAAAGAAAAATGAAAACAAAACTATAATTATTGCCCAATTCATTATACATAGGTCATTGAGTATGACAAAGGCTATAGATTAATTTAGTTTTGCTGTTTTACTGAATTTACTTTTGTTGTCTTTGCTATCAAAGTTTGCACCGTAAATATTATCTTTTTTCATTTTTGTCTAAATTTGCCTTTTGTGACATGAAAATTTAGTGCTTTTCAAAGGCACAAACATTACAGATATAATGCTGGTGTAATAGTGATTGAATTTTGTGAATCACTTCCCACTGTGTATCCTGATTCATGGTCATCGTTGTGCAGTGGGATCCCGGTGTGCACGTATTTACCTCCCTGCTACAGAGGAGGGGCTAAGAGTATGGAAATTAAAGACTAGAGCATCTATAATATCAAATAAGACAGTTTAAGAAGGATAGCGAGGAAAGAAAAGTTGGTCACTGTATTGAATAGATCTAATTTTATTTCCATCTGGTAAAGAGATAAATAGTTCTCATTTGGCAGATATTTCTTTAAACATATAGATTAGCAGTGGTAGACAAGATCTAGATAATGTCAGTCTGTTTCTGGCTAAAAAAATGAAAAGAAATAATGAGAACTGCAGTGCATTGCTCTGTTTCTTATTTTGGCTTTACAATTTTAAACTACAGATAAATGGTGCATGAAAAAATTAATGAAAGGAATGGGGATTCTTGCATCCCAGAGTCTTTCAAACATCTTTGTCCTCTTTTGTGTGTAGAGTGTGTGTGTGTGTGTGTGTGTGTGTGTGTGTGTGTGTGTGTGTCTGCCTGTGGCTTACTATGTAAGATCTAGAGAAACAGGAACAAGAAAGTGTATCTGTCTCTCTGAGGGCCGTGTCTTCTGGAAACTCAAACATGTAAAAGTGAAAGTACAGCACAACATGTTACCGTGAACAAACGGTGTACAATGTGAGCTATCTGTCTGAGCTCCATTTACATGGTTTAGAAGATTAGGGAGAAAAAATGCAGAGATGCAGGATGTTTTATGATTACTTTGTTTTGCTTTGCTTTGTTTTCCCTAGTGTTATTAAAATTTAAGAAGATAGAAATTGGAATAAAACATATACTACCATTTTACAAAGTGGATTATAAATTCACCACATTTAATACCAATACATTTTTTATTGGGAATATGGAACATGATGATAAAAAGGACCAAGTTTTTAAGGAGTTTATAAGTTAGAGAAGGAATTTGATATGAAAACAACTTAAGTAGGCTTTCAATATAAACATAATTAAATGAATAATTTCATAGAAACTCCAGAAATCTATGAAGAAAATGGAGGTTTGTGAGGCTTCAGTAAAAACAGAAGTTTCATTTAGCTCAAATGGAAATCAGGTAGCGGGCAGGACCATGGAGGATAGGTGTGAGAAGAACGCACGTGCCGGTGTGCTTAGACAGTGGGGCTCAGTCCGCCATGGTTAGAGCAAAGAGTGCACTGTAAGATGTGGGGAAAGGAGGCTGGAGGGCCAGTACACAGCCAGGTTGAGGCCCATGCTCAATTCGTAGGTCATGGGAAATAATTAATGTATATGATTAAGCATGCTGAAAACATGAAAGAATGAAGTTCAATGGTTATGTAAATGTTCCGTTCACTTTGAAATGAACTATAAAGAGTAATTTGTTTTGCTTTGTTTTGTTTTTTTATAAAGATATGATTTCCACAATTCTAAAATGATTATAAGCACTTTATTTTGTTTTGATGTTTTTGACACAGCATGTCACTACATAGTTCAGGGTGTCCTTGAATTCACTATGCAGCCCAAGCTAGTCTTCAATTTAGGTTATTTCTCTGCTTCAGCCTCCCAAGTGCGGGATTACAGGCTTGTGCCACTATGCTCAGTGAGCACAAGATTTTAGCAAATGCTCCCTGAAGCTACATTGCCTGACACCTGGGCAGTGCCGTGCCAGGTTCAGGTGCTGATCCATCCCAGAAGTCTTCAGGGTCCAGCCTTGTGCAGATGAGAGATGCTGTCCAGTCTCAGTGTCTTGCTTTAGCCCTCATCAGTAAATGTACTCTCGACGTTCACAGGGCATATCTGATGAAGGGTGTGACATGACTGACTGTATTTTAGGGATATGATGACAACCTCAATAATACCAGTTATAATAAGTGACTATTTGAGAACTTTTATAATAGGCCAGGTGAAAGGTTTTATGATTTTAAACTAGAATTTCAATTTAGAGACAGCGAAAAGAAAAGAAGTGAGGCTGGCTATGCTAGAGAAAATGGGGTGGGCCGCTCTGTCAAGCTAGACCGGATAGAACCGTAATGGATTATTAAGAAATATATCCGAGAGTACAAGTACACTATGCTGTGTTTTCCTAGCCTGTGTAGTTCAGTGGTTCAACCCACTTTGATATATCTTACTATTCATATACCACTTCGATATATTTTACTACATACATCACTCTATACAATGCTAATTTTGACCAGGATTCACATAATACTTTGGTGGCCCTTCAGCTAAGGTTCCTGTTTTTCTCACTTGAAAAATATCTTATAAAGTAATGTAAATATTTATTTCAGAGTCATAATAGGTAATTTAAAAATGATTTTGGAATGGTGAGTTTTGTGTGAGGATTAATGAATTGAAGTGTTTCATTTGTTGGTTATTGTTAGGCTAATTTCAGGATGACCTTTAGAAGAGTATTTGCAAGTGAAATAGATTGTGAGTTGTACCTTGCTTGAAATAGAGTGTAAATACTTGCTTTTGTTGTATTTTTCATTTCTTATTCATTTACCACATTGTGAAACCATAGACTATTTTTTAAAGCGTATGCACTTATACTGTGGAGAATCACCCTTCTTTGCTCTGCTTTTCAATTCTTCACAAAGACGTGCGTGTCTGTGTCTATTTATAGTGGCATGTATGTCAATTTAAGAATATAATTTGTTATTTCTATACTTGTGACCTTTTCATCTGTGCTGGAACCTTACTTTTCATATGAAGAGATAGCAACTTTTCAGTAACAATCAGGGTTTCACTCTACCTATTGCGATTAGTGTAATGAACCTAGTCTCACAGGCTAAATGTCTGAAGGCATCTGATAATTATGTACCCACCTTAGCATTTCAAAGTTGGGCATCACTTTTGACCACAGATGCTTATACTAACCTTGCATTAACACAGAGTGTAGATTCCGAGCAGTCTTCGGTTTGTGAGTTGTAGCATTAATTGCAAGCCTAGTGATGGTACCAGCTGGGAGGAAATTGTCAGTGACGAGGAGGAGGGGAAAGTTCAGGCCTCCTTACAAAGGATATAATTGCATCTGTGTTGGAGGCGACAGTAGTAGAAAAGAAGCAGTACAGTCCCTGGAGACTGGAGGAAAAAGCATCACGAACACTTTACCTCTAAGCTCTTATTCTGTCGGTAATGGGGACACAACACCACAGTGTAAAACGACAGCATCACAGCTCAGGTTGAAGTCCACAGACTGATTTGATGTGTGCTTTATATTGAGAAGAAATTGATTCTCTCCCCATACCTGAACTAGCTCAAGGACCTTGTATCAACATGTATGAAAACAATGGTCAGTTGACAAGGATTATTTAAATAAATCACAAGGGCTGGTTCTATAAGAAGAGATCGTAAGTATGACTTGGAGAAGCAGAAAACCTTAAAGTCCTGACCCATATCATAAATAGTATTTCTTATGGCTTTCTAATGCCCCTGACATTTCTTACCACTATTATCAGGAGCACGTGGACATGTCCCCACAGATGCAGCCCCAAAGGAAGAACAGGTGAGGGCAGGATTAGGAGACTGCATTTGAACAGTGAGTTGAGGGACATGTTAGTAGCAGTTTAAAAAGGAAAGACTTGTTTTCATGTGTTTTCCACATTTGTCTCAGGACTTAAAGATTGAGCTGAATCGGTAGTTTATTGTTATATAATAGCAAGAAAGGACTGTTCTCAGGAGCCAGAAAGTGCACTGACAGAAACCAGCCCCACACTGAGCATCTTTAAGCTGATGTGAATGCTGCGTGAATTCCCAGTGCCCCTGCCACACAAGAGTGCAGATTCTATCCCACAGGCAAGTTCTCCCACAGGAAGGGGGCCTGGAATCTTCCAATAACGAGGTCGTTTTCATAATCCGAGGCTACCGAAGAGCTACCTGGAGGACTTAGTTTTTCTCTACACAGTGTCTTCAGCCACTAGTAAGATTAATAAAGACAGTTTTGAATATTAAATGAGGTACTATGAAGAGGACGTTAAAAACAAGGTTCGCAAGAATTCAGATAATATTTTTCGTATTTCTCCCTTCCTAATATTAAGTTATTCACAGAACTTTAAGAACACACCTTCCCCATATGTAGGGTAAGCACGTGGCGTAATGATCATTCCACAGGGAAAAATTTTAAATTATAACTGTGCCAGAAAGTCTCTTTTTGGTACTATTTAGTCCTGACTAAAAACTACAAAGGATAAATCAGTTATTTAAGTAGCATAAAGCAGATTATAAACACAGCTATTAGAGAGCAGGGGATAATCACCTAGAATTCATGGTGCAAAAAGCTGTATCCTCCGCAGCGACCAGGGAAGGCTATAAATGCACCGTGGCCACTTGTTCCTAAGTAGTTTTCCATATTTTGTATTTTTAGCACTTTATCTTTTGAGATATGCAAATGTAGTTCTGTAGGGCAGTGAACAGCTTTGTTATTTGGTAAATTGGGTTTTTACATTCATATTAACCAAAGTCCAGAATGATATGGCAGTTAAAGGCGATGAAAGACCGTTGAAATGACAGATTGAGTATTGTGTTTCTCAGGTTGCAAAGTTCAGGAAAATGTGTAATTATTTCTGAGTTTCCTAAGGTTCCTCTGTTCAACATAATGTTCTGACATACAGCAGGGACAGTTCCAGATATGAAATGCAAATCAGTAGCTGCTGCCCCTGCTGCTGATGCTGGGGTTAATCATGCAAATCTAATGCAGTTCTTGGTATTTCAGGAAAGGTTTTAGTTGAAGTCCTATGCACGTATTGATTTCAAATTTCTACTTTAGAGAGCATTGTAATTTTTTAGCTTCAAATTTTAAAACACAGAGCAAGATTTGGATATAGATTTAATAACTGGACTTTCACCTATGTTGGTTAATCATAGAAAAAAATTTTCAGGGGAGGGGAGGCAGGGTAGTAAGGACAGAGAGAACCCATAAGACTGTGAGGATTTCTAACTATATTAAATAGTATATTAGAAGTAAATTTACACATGTTCCATAGAAAATCTCTTTGTTTGGAATAAACTCAAATAAATCACATGTTTACTGACTGCTGGCTATGTTAGATGAAAAGATGGCTTAAATTAGCACAGCCCACTTGAAAAATAACACTATAAGCTCTTGACTTTGGAAGTGATAGCAAATATCCTTAGAAATGAACCCATTTCATGGGAAGAAATGAAACTGTCTTGCACTTCAGTGTCAGACACTACATTCTCACAGTCCCTCAGTTCTGCACAGTAAGCACTCAGCTTATCTTTCCAAAAGCAATAAAATTTTGTGTCCCAATGCCTGACATAAGAATTAATTTTACAGATCTTAATATTGCAGCCTTTCTTGTAAGTTAATCTCATCTCGCATGAATTTTTCACCAGCTTCACTCCGATGTTGATAAAGGAGATGGTTCCATCAAATACATCTTGTCAGGTGAAGGGGCAAGTTCCATTTTCATTATTGATGAGAACACGGGGGATATTCACGCTACCAAAAGACTGGATCGAGAGGAGCAGGCCTACTACACACTCCGAGCTCAAGCACTGGACAGACTCACCAACAAACCCGTGGAGCCAGAGTCAGAATTTGTCATCAAAATTCAGGATATCAATGACAATGAACCCAAATTTTTGGATGGACCATACACAGCAGGAGTTCCTGAAATGTCTCCTGTGGGTGAGTAAAAAAGTGCTGCATTTGCAGTGATTATCAGACTTCCAGTGGCTCATATTTAAATGTAAATTGTCCGCAAGTACAAAGGGAAAAAACACATTCTTACATGCCTGGCAATTGTCAGGAAGAGGGAAAATTTGACATAATTTAGCCATAACCCATTCATTCACTATATCATTTTATTTGTATAGAACATTAAGAAATAATCTTTACGTTTTGTGTTTTTTCAAGCTTTGCACAGTGGCAATTTTGTAGCCTTGGAGGTCTATCTGAGGCATGACTGTTGCTAATTGTATTTTTCTTTTACATAGTACCCTACTGTCTTTAATAAATCATCTGTCTTACATTTTCTTTTCTGTTTAATATTTATTTATATTAAAAATATGATTACAACTTTTCCTGAGAAGTTAAAAAATGAAGTCATTCCACACACAGCCTGGTGATGATCTTTTGTGCTTCTTTCTATGCTATTACCGTAATGAGTCACTGATCTAAATATCATTCCATCATCCATGCATCATGAATGCTGTGAGTGGCCAGCCAGGCCAACATCTGAATTGGTTGATCTGTTTATAGTGAGTGTGCTTGAACTCATAGGTATCTATCACATGCTACCACTGAACTTCTTGTAATTCTCCTGTTAAAGTTGAATAGTGAGTCTATAATACTCACTATGATGGTAAAGCAATATTTGTTAAATAGCCATAAAGCAATATTTAGCTGGAGAAATATAAGAAATAATGCAATCAGTTTTACTTAATTTTCCCATTGCTAGGAAAAAAATGCACCTCTAATATAAATTTTTTATCAAATACATTAATATAAATTCAGGTCTAACTGCCATGTACTCAGGTAGTTCTGGAATATTTTTCAGCCAGTGTGTATAATTCAAGTGAGGAAAATCTTAAAATATAATAAAATATGGGGCTGGAATAGTGGCCTGCTAATTTATGTATTTATTAGTTGTTTTAAGTACTGAAGGAGGAAATATATTTAAAATATTACTGAAACTTATAACACATGGATATTTCAGCCCATGTGATTTGTTTTAAGTAAAGGTCATTGTCTGCAGATACTTAACCAACATACCAGCTAAAACGAGGAGTGGGATTGCAGAGCTGTATACCATGGATAATCTTTAAAGAATCATAATTTAGTGACTTTAGACTTCAGTTCTTATCAGATGGGAGACGGAAATAGTTTTGAGGTACAATGACTGTAGGTGCTAAAGAAATACAAATTGAAAGTGAGACCAAAGAATCAATACTCGTGGTCATGAAAAATTCTGAGCCTCATTGGCAGAAACTAAGATTAGCAAATCCAAATGACCAGTCAGGCATACTCCCACTTTCTCAGCGCTACCCACCCTTCAGGGTGCCTCTTGGCACTACTGCTTAGCAATAACAGCCGCAGTAGGAACAGTGATGCTTTAGAGATTGTAGAAGCAAAGGGAGGTAATGTTGAGTGAAAGTGGTGTTTGTCGGGTTTGTCTGAGCAATTGAACTAAACTTCACAGTTCTCTCTCTCAGAGGCATTTGGAGAGTTTTTCCTTAGCTAGTAAGGTTTTCCTCTCCTTCACAGAATACAGCTGTGCAAATTGGATGTATGTGAACTTCTTGTTTTACGAGTAAATAATGCCTGTAGTTTTGATTCTGATGCTACTACTTTAATATCAAACAGCGTGGTTATTGCGCACACATGTAAGTTTAGATTACTTGATTGAGTCACAGGTTACAATTTTTAGAAAATGATTTTAGAAATCTTTAAGATTTAGTTGGCACTGATTTAAACCGCTGGGTTACTCTAACAATTCATATTTAGATCAGTGGATATCAACTTAACATAAGCTGTGTAGATTAACAGTGAGTAATAGTTTAATTAAGTGCATAACTTTCAGTAAACAGTTAAAATAACCACTGAACAGTATGGTATATACAAGGCAATCTTTGAATGCTTAATATTCAGAGGTTTTAATTGAATGTTAACTAATTGTGTTTTCTAAGAACACTCGTAAGCCTCAAGTACTATTTATTTATTACTAGAAGAGCATATATAGGCATGAACAATTTACATTTATTTGCAAATGTGTATAGGTATGCATATGTATATGTATATTATACACAGATGCAGTGTATAACACACTATTTATTAGATGCATTAAGTTAAATGAACTTTTCAGAGGAAAAGATATTGAATAAAACATTTATGGGTTTATTTTTTTTAATGTTTAAAATTGTTTCCTTTCAAAATGAAGAGGATATAAATACTTAAGCATATCATCACTATTGAGATAAAGATGTTGCATTATAGAGAAAATTTTAAATATATAATATAACATTTAAATATATTCAAAATTTAATTCTTAAAAAAGTTTTAAGAGGAGACATTCACTATCTTGAGTCTCTTAGGTATCCACAATGCATGATCACTTAAATCTATTAAATAAAAGAAACCAGGGACTGAGGATTTAGCTCAGTGGCAAAAGCGCCTGCCTGGCAAGCGCAAGGTCGTGAGTTCGGTTCCTGGTACCGGAGAAAAAAAAAAAAAAAAAAAAAAAAAGAAACCTTAAAGATTAAAAAATGGTTTAATGTTTATCATTTAATCACTTGTACCCAATTTTTTGAAAAAGAAATTGGTAAGGTAAGTCATATGGAAAATTGAATGTATTAGTAGCAACATGAATATTAATGACATTTCAGAGATTTAAAAAGAAAAGATCTATGTAAAATACATCTAAAGAAAATATTAGATTTTAGATACTGTATTCAGGACATTATTAGAAATAAACTGAGACTTTAGAGAATATATAAAGAAAGGGGCTTTTTTCCTTCTGCATCAGAAAAAAACATGAACTGTAGGATAGTACGTGCTTAGCTGTATGAACTAAGGAAACATGTCTCTAATGTTTTGAAGATTATATATCAAATGGGAAAAAAGGAACAGATCATAACAATTCTTTTCATATTGAATAAATGAATGTATAATACAATGCAGAAACAATATGATGTCCAATTTGAAAAACAACTAATAATACCATTTTTAAATTGCCATATGTTTCCTCCTATTTTGTTTTAAAATCAATTATTAGGAAAAAAATTTAAATTACCAAGAGATAAGGTGGAAACATGATATGTAGTTAAATGGCCAAATATTCTTTGTACAATTAATGAAATTTCAGCTTACCCAAAACAGGTAAAAATGACATTCTTTAACAACAGTAGTGAGATAGCCCTGATGGTTTGGTATCCCAGATATTTTTTTTTTTGTCTATCTCTGGACAGTCATTGACTCTTCTAGAGACGGCACTTGATGGAAACTTCTCACATGACTTCATGGGTCGGGTGCCTTCACTCTCAGTCCCATTCAGTTCTCAGCATTTTTAAATTTAGCGTGCATCATCAATGATATACTTTTGCTGAAGTATTTTCATAACTCTTTACTATTTCGAAGATTCTTTATCTCTGAGGTTGAGTTAAAAAGCACTAGATCAATTTTTCATGCACAGTAAAAGAAGTATATTAAAATTATAAATGAATCTAATGTAGAATCTGCAACAGCATGTGAATCCATGTTGTTTTATTCGGACACATTTAATCTACTGGTTTCTGGGTTGTCACCTAGGGACTTCAGTGGTTCAGGTGACAGCAACGGATGCTGATGATCCTACATATGGTAACAGTGCTCGAGTGGTCTACAGCATTCTGCAAGGACAGCCATACTTCTCCGTGGAACCAAAAACAGGTAACAATGGAAATGTGGCCCTCTTTGTAAAAGTATTACTTGCATCTTGGCTTAGAATTAATAGTAGCTGTTCCTAACTAAATTTAGGTGATTACACATGCTATAGTTTGTTGTATTTCTTTCAATGTGTCAATTTTAGTACAAAAAACATTATTAAGGAGTAACCACTTCTTTCAATAAGAATTTATGACATTTCTCTGCACTTCTAAAATTTAAATCAATATTATATATTGCAAATATTTCAGTTCTTGGCTTCTGATTTTATAAATAGTTCCTCATTTACCTTTAAATTTTATTTGTGTTTGTTTTCTTTTATGCATTCATATAGGAAATTTTTGTACATGGTAAACTCAAATAGAAACATCTTGGCCACACAATAAAATAGGTGCTAGTCTCAATTTGTCATTCTAGAAGCTGATTTTCACAGCAATATTTATTAAAGCAATGAGAAGAACAATCTGCTAAGTCAAAAACTAAAGTTTCTCTTAGTCTTGGGTCATGTTCTTTATAAGTTGCATAAGTAAATGAGTAGCCTGTGGTTAACGTTCTTGTCGTATCTTCTTTTAAGTTGAAATAATTTAAATTAAAATTCTAACATGAAACATTGTTATTTTGATTTTAAAGTAATTATTTGATATATCTAGATTTTTTTCTGTACATGGAAGAGTGAAAGGATGTGAATATGCTGGGTGGCTGCCATTAATGTTTTACCACCACACAAACAAAAATTCTCCATTTAGACAATACCACCTTTGTCTCATAGATAGTATTAATTCGTTCTCAAATCACAGCAGGAAAAAATATTTTCAGTGCCTTTCGGAAGTGACAATTGCAATGGGCATCCACAGAGAACTAAATCTAATCTCACTCATGGCACAGTTTAGAAACTACCTGGGAAGTGTAACAGAAATGAAACACTAGTGATTAAGCAAGTATTGGACGAAGGAGGAGTGAATAAAAGCACTTGATGTATGTTCTGAGCCCTGAGAATGGAGAAAGTGTGTTCCTGTTTGAGTTAATGATAGAGCTCAGAAACCAAAATTCAAACACTCACCCTCCCAGTATATATCTGCTTCTTTCAGTCTAGAAAGATATGGAGAAGTTTCTCAAAATTTGCTTGCAAATTATAGCTCTGCATTAGTTAGTCTGTCCAAAAAACAGCATGTACTAATTCTAAGAGTTAAATAATTTGTTGTTGCTAATGATTGGCTTGCGATTTTTTGTTTGTCTATAAGTAAATGGAATTTTCCTATAACTCTATGGATGTAAAACCTTACCAGCTGATCGACTGAATAATCATAAATCACACAATTAGATTAGTATTTAAATAAATAAAAATTTTAATTTCAGAATCTAAATTAAATAAATCATATTGTTACAAGATATATTACCATTAGCTATTAGAGATATAATGAAATGAAGAAAGTTTATTTTGTAATACAACAATCATTCTAAATAATAGAACTTATCTTTCTATGGTCAGTGTAAAGATAATGTGAGCATTTTAACTGCTACACTAAGTTACTATTTAGAATACAGTTTTTTAAAGAAAAAGAAGTTACAACTTTTTGACAAAAATGGAAAATGTTCAGTCCTTCGGGACTTACAGAGCTGTAAATCAAGTTTCTGTTAGTCTTCCTTATGTGGTGTCAATCTGATTCTTATCTATGTGAGAAATAACAGCACTTTCCACACAAATGTGGGGGTTTTGGAGAAGAAAGTAAAATGTTTGACAGAAAAAAAAATGCTGAAAATATGCTAAATAAAGATTAGTAAAAATAGGCTCAGGCAATTCCTGGGTATATGCATTTTTATCAGTTTGTTTAACTACTGAGGAAAAGCATGTTAAAACCTAAGAGCACATATTCTATTTGTAGGAGTGTTTATGGGCCCCAAGACCAGAGGGCAATTGTGTTATCTGCATTCATTTGTCCTTCCACAAATCCAGAATGTGTGTAGTTGCAAACACCAATGTAGACAATTTATTTCAACAAGCCAATAAAATTACACTAGAAACGGATTACACACTATTAAAAAGACAGAAGATTCCCATTCCATATCTTCATAATAACCACAAAGTTACTGAGAGACAAATATCGTAAGGTGTATTTTCTATTCTGTAACTTGCAAGCAAGTAGATCTCATTTATGGCTGCATTTTATATGGGGCAAGAGAGGTTAAAAATGAAAAGTGGAATCATGTTTTAAAACTCTTTAAAATTCTTCTGGATTTCAAGATATACTCAGAAGTTAAACCAAGTACTGTCAGCAACCCATGAAGCCTTTTTTGAAAAATGGACTGAGTCCTAAAATCACTTGTCATTTGAAGTTCTTTCTCAAACAGAAGAGTGCCTTCACAGTGCCCCATTGTATATTTTATACATATTTGCTTTATCATAGCTGTATGTGAGTAGTATAACTATAACAAGTCACACCCCCAGAGGCCTTTTACTCCTGTTCCATCCTATAATTTTGCTCATTTTGTGGAAGGGCCTTGGCTTCTGAGTTTCCTGAGTGGATTCTTCACAGATGGCAAGAAGAGACTTTGCTCAGTGAGTTTTCATTCGGTGCCAGCTCTGGCATCCTTTGGATTTCCAGAAGCTTCCAACCATGACATTATTGGCACTTCTCTGTCTTTTTTATTATTGTTAAATGATGTAATTACAAATAGACACACTAAATGATACAACATTTAGGTACACAATTTAGAAGTACAAACTTAATAAGAAGATACTCACCTTTTACTACTTTTGCAAAAATAGAATGTATTTCCAAAAATAATTGTTTTAGCAAATATTTTTGCCTAGTTATTTTTTCAGATAAACAACAACATTCTTCTTGAAAGAACCCAGACTACTTATTTTCTTTATATTTGGTGATTGACTACTCATAAATGTCAAAAGTACTTGATTTTATAATCAAATACTATTTTATTAAATTCATTTATAACTAGTATTCTAGTATATAAAATATTTCATGAAAGGATATTTCTCAAAGCAGAAAGGATACCTTTAACATTTATGTTCACTCAATTTTCTAAGTTCTTTTGAAACCACTTTCAAGTTTCCTGAATATTTATTATCCTTAAACATTGAAACTACTTTGTCCAGGATCTATTTCAGTATGCTCTAATTTCTGTATTTGTAAGAAATATTATTAATTGAGTCTAGTCTGTATTCCTTTCTGTTAGTTTACACATATGTAAGAGAACATGTGACACAAAAGTAAGTCATAAGATGTTAGGTGTAATAGCTTTGTTATGTGAACAACTCTACTGCAATTCAATCTCAAATATGTATACATCTACAAATATTTTGCCCATTCCACTCTCCAAATTTGCCTCCATTTTATTATTAACTAACATCACACTGGTGTCTTAATTACTTTTCTCTCATTGCTGAGGCAAAATTCTCGACTCCCAAAATTAAGGAAGGAAAGGATTATTTAGCTCACAGTTTGTGGAAGTTTCAGTCCATAACTGGCTCCAAGGGCACAGTTCATGGTAGCAGAAGACACCAAAAGCAACGAGAGCAAAATGGGAGGAGCCAGAGAGCAAACCTCTTTCCCTCCCTTACATTGTATGCAGGCTGCCCGCCCCAAGGAGGGTGTAGCACTCACGCCTGTAATCCCAGCATCAGTCCATTAATCAATCACAAACTCTAGGAGCTAGTCCCATGACTGCATGAGTCTTTCGGGGGACATCTATACACAAACTGTGACAACTGGAACATATTAATTGTAAGTGTTAATTCTATGTATTGTCAGACAATATATCATATCATATTACATCTTGTTAACTACTGAAATTGTTAAAATTGAAAGTAATTAACACGTTCTGGTTGTTATGGTTAACAGTGAACTCTATGTGTGTATAAATATATTTCTATATCATATGGAAAAATAAAAGTAAAATTCAATGTAAGGTACTTCTTTTACAAATGTACATAGTTTTAACTTAAATGTGAAGGCTAGCAAAATTAATAGAACTTTAATTTCTGAATATTCTTATTTAATTTCAATTTTTCTCAATTATTTTACTGTTGTTGGATATACGTTTACTATTTGAGATATTTGGAAACTACCTTTTCCATGTGCGTTAATTTGCAAACTTTGTGATGATTTTAACTTGGAAAGTATTACTTATAGGTTCTCTTGTAAAGAGACAATTAGAGGTGTGAAAAATAAGCAGGTAACTACCAGATTTCTATCTTAATTGTGCTTTCAAATATAACCAAAACCTGAAGGGAATGAGGCTGCAATGCTTCATCCTCGCTTGTTTAGTTGTTATGACTTTCTCTCCACAATAAATTTTTAAAGATGGTAAACTTGTGATATTTAGTAATATTAAAATTATAAATGAAGGACAAATAGAAGTGAATAGGAGAGTTTTCTAACATAATTGATTGTATTGATTGTATTAATACATTTTCATATAACAATATTACTGTTTCATACAGATGAAACATACTTAGTGGTCAAATGTTGAAGATTCATTTGCAAATGTTATACAAGAAATGATCAAAATATCTTATGTATAGGTACAAACTTACCAAAATAAAACCATTAATCTATATAACCAATAAAAGAGTGAGAAAAAGATGGTTAACAAGAGAGATAAACAAGTATGCACATAAAATAGAAAAAGATGAATATATTTAAATTCTGTGACTCCTAGTCAAAGATTATTAATCCTTGCAGGCAAAGAGTGCTAGTGAAATTGGTATGTATTTTGCTATAATTGGAAGTATTGAAGGACAAAATATTTCTGGAAAGAATTAGGATCCTAAGGAGAATACTGATGTATTAGAGTTGCTAACTAAACCTATTGGGTATGTGACTTTTTCATTTTAATTATAATATTCAAAGATTAATTACAAAGTAGTATGAAAAGCCAAAAGTATTCAAACAAGGTGTTACTCAAATTCTGTATTGTTGTGATTGTAGCAACAGCTGCAAATTACAGATAGAATAATAGGATAAGTGTGTTCAAGAAGTTGTCCTACTCTGTAATTTAAATGTAAAACATAAGGATGTGTTGCTCAGGGTATGTATGTGCATGTGTATGGTTGTGTCTGAGAATACTCAGGTCTAAACAAAAATATCATTGCTGAATACAGGAATGTTATTTATCTTGGACTCCTAGTATTTTGGGAATTGGTAATAAATTGTTATTAATTGGAAAGGATGAAAAAAAAAAAGGATAAATTCATTGCTATGTAATCATAATGTCTCATAAGTCTAGAGAAAGACTTACTTTATTTACTAATAAGTTGTTCTTTCCTTAATTTATTTTCATGAAATATAAAAGTAATTTTACCACACAATATTGAGAGTATATTACATTATTATTTTATCTCTTTTGCAATACTGTGTGCAATTATAATATCCCTTTAGCCTTCAATGCACAGTAAAATTATTTAAAGTCAAGAGAACAACAAAAGAGAACTGGAGAAAGGTTGGCTATTTGTCAGTGTCCATTGTTATTATAATGGAGTGATTCATGATGCATTTTACTGGGATTTGAAATCTTGCAGGAATCATCAAGACTGCCCTTCCAAACATGGACAGAGAGGCTAAAGACCAGTATTTGCTTGTCATTCAGGCAAAGGATATGGTTGGTCAAAATGGCGGACTGTCAGGAACTACATCAGTCACTGTGACCCTAACTGATGTCAATGACAACCCACCTCGCTTTCCTCGAAGTAAGCTCTTCCTTTTGTTAATGAATTTTTTCTTTTTAGCCTACCAAAACAAAACAAAAAAGCTTTTAAAGGATTTTTTTTCTCAATTTTCTCGAGGATACCCTATTGTTACCGCATTGAACCAGAACTATTTTATAGGGACATAATTTTAACTCACTCTGTGGAATAAGAGTACCAAAGACAAATACAGCCATCATATATTTGTGTCATTTCTATCTTAAATATAATGCAACTTTTCTTTCACTCACATTTTGACTACACAAATGTTAATTGTGTTTGTATAGTAGATGCTTAGTCTAAGATTCCCCTTTGTACATGTTCTGTAAATTATAAGCTTTTGCCCATTAGTAATACAGTATCAACTCACACAAAAACATATTGCTTTATTTTTGAAGATGTAAAGAACAGAAATAAATGATTTTATTTTTCATTTCATAGTTTAATCTATTCATGCACACTAAATATTCCTCTGACAGTTCTATGCTGTTTCTGGTGCCAACATTGAGTGTTTGAAAAGAAATCAAACTAGAGCACTGGAACCACATGCCCTCATTTCAACTTCTTTGACCAGAGTGGCTTTTGACTTTCCAAGAAGAAGGAAAATAAATGTTTGCAAGGAAGATCTTTTCTGTTTGCAAGAAAGCATTTCATCTCAGTCTCTTTTTAAATGCTTTTCTTTTTTTCTTTTTTGGTTCGTGTGGCATTTCTTTGGAATACTAAAGAAAATTTAAAAAAAAATTTTGATGTCTGGAAAATGTTTTTAAGATTCATATCCAATAGAAATAGAGAACTATATTTCTTACCAACAGGAGGAAGCAAATAATATTAAACAAGAAATATTAATGATTGATGAGAGCCACTATTTTTTCCTTCAAAGATGGTTCCTTAAATATTTCATCTATAACATATTTGTTAAGGCTTTGTGGCTGGGCCTCAAATACTGCAACAGGAAAAAAAATGGTTCAATGCTTCTCATTCAAAGTAAGGGAAAGGGGACTACCCTTGTGTATTTGACGGCTTATCATGGCATAAAAGGAAGGGGTTTTAGGGAAAATGTATTATCTTTGTCTTTTGATGAAATTAACTTTTTCTCTTTTCTTTAAACTTAGGGTGATAAGAATTATACTGAGAACTTTAGTAGCTTCACTTTATCATGCTTTGCTAAGATAGAGAGTTTCCAACTTATTAGATACTCTTTTACTTGCTTAAGTGAGGAAAGGCAATGATATACTGTTAAATTTTTAATTTTTTGCTGAGATTTTCTCTACAATTTAATAACTATTCTATCCTTGAAACTTTTTGAATTTTATTGAGGACTGCTAGATGTTGGAAAGAAATCATTAAAAAGATCTTAAGCATATATTGCAGTAACTTTAAAAAATAATAGCCATCAGGTTAATAATATCCCTTAGTTATTGCAGGCTGATCAGGTTCAGCAATCTCCCGAACAAGTGTACAGTAAAAGCTAAATAAAAAGAGGCAAATGAAATGATTTCAGGGCTCCGGGAGGATCAAAGCCTTCTCAAAGAATTTGGGATTCTCTTAGGGCTAAGACCAAGACCTTCTCTGGGTGGCCCCTATGTATTTGGTTATCAGAAGAAGGGAGGGGAGTATTCAAGAAGGGCAGAATCACTCAAAGACTTCTGTAAGTAATAAATTAATACACCCAGAAGTGAGATGCCTGATGTTATAGTCTTTATCCAGTTGAGATCTGATCCAGGTATCCATAGCTGTGATCTTGTCTTATCCTTTGAGGCTTTCTGTCTTCATCCACCACTAGAGGCTTTTGTAGGGATTAGTGACTCACAGAGGTTCACTTACTATGAGTCCACAGTTTCCAGGCAAGGAGCCTAAGCCTTGGAAAGATTCAAAAGTGAACATGAAAAGCCAACTGAATAAGTCCTGCTCAGGTCTGCTTCATAATGGTCTCTATCAAATAGCTACTCAAAATCTTTAGATAATAGCAAACCAGTTTCACTGTAAAACTAAATAAATAGTCCTTTCACATAAATACATATTCCTTTCTATGTTCCTCTCAAAGAGAAGCTCTTCTTCTTGCCTCAGAATGAAGAACAAATGTGTCACAGTTTAACAGCCAAAGGGAAATGGAAAAGGTACAGGACGTAGGAGGAAGTAAATGATTAGAGAAAAATGATTAAGAATAATGTTGCTCTGAGACATTTTCTACCTTCTTCACCTGTCTTTCAAATTTTGTTGTTGTTTTGGTTTAGTTTTAGTTGAAGAGTGGTGAAAAGGAGTTATTACAAAGGTGAAGCAGAAAAGATACATTAAAATTTTCTTTCTTTTTTACTTCTCATGTGTTTAAATAAATATTGCCTATGGTCTTATGCTATTTGCACTATGTATGTTCTAAATAAAACTCCAAAAATAATTCTTATACTTGGTACATTTATGAGCTAAAAGAAAATTAATATTGCCCTGTGCATACCTCCTTTTCCAGTTTCCTGAGAATTTCTTTGTGAAAGACACTAAGTAAATGCCAGCAGTAAGCTATCAGAAATATTTAGGCTCTATTTGCCCAACAGAAGCCTGAGCTAGTCTGTTGTTATTTATGTCTATTGTATTAATTAAATTCAATTACTTCTATTTGATGATTATATATTAATTACATTGTATTTTGACATTTTTTTATTATTGAACAGCATATTTTTCACCAGTAGAGAACTATAGGAAAAGCGAATCTTCTCTTGTTTTTCCTCAGGCCATCTGTTTGTGCTGTCATAGAGTTATCATTATTGAATCAGAACTATCATATTTCTTGAAGCTATATGAAACCTGTCATTTGTCACATGTTGCCTTATTATCTTCTTTCATATTCTTAGCGTTTACTCTTGAAAAATAAAAATGAATTAAGCAAAGTTGATATCGAAGCACCAAAAATTTATTTGTGTGTCTATCTGTCTGCTTGTTTGGCTACCTTGGGGTAAAATTTTGTTCATTCCTTATTTTGAATTTCACAGGGTCTTACCAATATAATGTCCCAGAATCACTACCAGTAGCCTCAGTTGTGGCCAGAATTAAAGCTGCTGATGCAGATATAGGAGTAAATGCTGAAATGGAATACAAAATTGTCGATGGTGATGGACTGGGAATTTTCAAGATATCTGTTGACAAAGATACCCAGGAAGGAATAATTACTATCCAGAAGGTAATGCTTTATTTTTATTTCTCTTTCAATTAGGGTAACATCACAGACTACCAAACAATTATTCTGCTTTATTCTACCAAAGAATTATTCTACCAAACAATTATTCAGGAGAAATAGTTTAACTCCTTACCTGTTAGATGTCAGATTCGTGTTCCTCAAAATCAAAGAATGAATTCTAAGGAACAATGGAGGTTAAGAGTAGGAAAAGTGTATTGAGAGAAATAGTTTCTGAGAGGCAGGAGGGACATGAAGATGGGTTGCAGACAAGCCCACTTCTCAAAGGGAGTTTTATAGAGCCAAATCATGAGGTGAGTGCAAAATGGATCAAAACCATGATCAACCAATAAGGTCACAAATATAAACACGTAGGTAATATTGATCCAGTGGGGAAGCAGACCATGTAGCAAGTGTGTATGGGAAGAACAAAGACCTTTTGAGGAGGTCATGGATCAGGAGGTCCTGGGTGACTGAGGTCTATCTAGGCTGTATTACATCAAGTGATACCAATTATAGTATAATCTTTTACTTATTGCTTATCGTTAGGGGAGGCATGCAGCCCTGGCCATTCCATCTTTATCTTGAGGCATGGCCTTCAACAGGTGCTCCTCCAGCCACAGGTGTAATGTGTTCTCATCTTCTGCACTGACTCCCTAAGGGCCCAGTGCTGTCTGACTGCCTATTATATCTCTAGCTAACTCAGCTGTCTGTAGTACTTCAATGGAATAATGTACTAGACAGAGTAGCCATATAGAAACACTGCTTTAGTAGTATTTTTGAAGAAAAAAAATGTTCATTTATTATTAGGTCTTAATCCTAAGGAAAACTGAGCAACACTTCTCATAATACCTTTCCGTTTCATTCCCTGAGTAAAGCTGTAGCCCTTATCTTCAACACTGTGACAACCAGAAGCACCGTGAAATGTGCTGTTTGGAAGGTGAACTTGGAAATGTTCTACTAATGAAGTCTTAAATTCAGTGTAAAGCATTTGCATGCAAACTAAACAGTATTTCCTGCATTGTTGAAAAATTTACACTAGAAAAGCATGAAAAGTTCTGAAGCTTATAATAACCTCTTAAATAAGAATACAAGGTAGATAAAAATTCAGTGCCATCAAAAATGAGTAGCAGGGTGTGGTGGCGCAGACCTGTAATCCCAGGGGAGGCTGAGGCAGGAGGGTCCTTGCAAGTTCCAGACCAGCCTCAGCTGCAAAGTGAGCTCAAGGCCAGCCTGAACTGCATAGTGAGACCCTGGTCTCAAAAAGACAAAACAGAACAAACAAACAAACAAACAAAAATGTGAGAGTTATGGCTTCTAACACTAATTATAAATGAGCTCTTTACACACTGTTTATACATGATGTTGGCCAAGTGTTCAAACAGAACAAGTCAATTGTATTAAATGAAAATACTCTCCTTATATTAAATATTTGACATATTAAAATTACAAAATTCCGTACCTCCCCCAAACTGGGATATTTTACTAGTTATCCAAATCCAGGAGTGTAAGGCTTTAATTAACACTCCTCGGTAATTAACATATCCATAAAGAAAGTTATAATTTAGTTGTTATAGTAAGACATATGTTTGATTTCAGGCCAATGGGAAAAACATTTCTGCAATTATTTGCAGTGGGCAGCTGCTGTTTTAGCTCAGCTGGTAACAGACTTTGTAGAAAAGTTTTAATAAGTAGGACAGGCCAACTGTTGGCAAAATGTTTTGTTTTGTTGTGTAAAATAAAAGAAATGCAATAAGATACACTGCAGCTTAAAAGTTCAAAGATATATATACAGTAAAATTCATCTCATACTTAATATTCAATATAAATTAAAAATAATTTTATTCAATGTATATATTTTTTAATGAAGGTGTCATGAAAAACCAAAAAATATTTCATGGACATGAAATATCCAACTCAATAACAGGAAAATACATTTTGCCCTCAATTCCTGGATATTATCTCTAGAACTTTTAGAAAATTGTAAAAAGTGAATTATACAAAAACTAGATAAAAGTCATTTAATCTAAAAACAAAATCCATGAAAAACTGGAGAGGAGAAATTTAATTCTAATATATGGTATGAAAACAACATAAATCATTATTTATGTAAAAACAACATAAATCATTATTTATGATAAAAAAGCAACATAAATCATTATTATTTATGTAAAAACAACATGAATTATTATTATTATTTATGTGTAGAAAGTGGAGAACTAACCAACCATCTAGTTGGTTAACCAAGAGTCAAAAATCCCATTTCACTGAAATATTGAGATTTTAGATATCCCTGTAAAGCCAAGCTGTTGGCGTGTCCAACTTGTCTATGTTACATATTCCACTTTTCCCTAATTGCATTCAAAGCCACAGAGTAGTAAATGCTAAACTATATTTAATTCTTGCAACAGAAATACTTTTCCATCTCGTCAGAATTTCCCTTTCTTGTCCAAAACCTCAGCTTTACTTACCTCTCCAGTTCATAAAGTAGCCCTCATTCTTTAAAGTAAGTATCCAGATAAAGAAAGGGAACAAAATTGCTTATGGAAAAAGTTTTTTGCAAGAAGAGAACTGTTTGTGTCATACGGAGTGTCAATGTGTGCCTTTGATAAGGGAAATGACTCTAATAATGTAATGTTGATGTTTCATTTCGCAAATACTATGCTTTTTTCATAAACCTCCCTGTGACCATTAGGGATTGGGGCAATATCAAAGGCTTTGTGTAACTATCTGAGAGAGCTCAGGCTCCGACTGTGAGCCAAGTGGGCAGTCTCACCAAGTCAGGATTTCAGGGTGTGCTGAACAAGGAGTTCTGCGGCAAAGGCAAAACACTGCCCCAGGTAGACAAGGAAAAAGGACACTTGAGAGAAAATCACCTGGGCAAGGCTTTCACCATCACAGTCTCTTTTTGGCTTCTTCTTGATATGTAGCAGCTATGACTGTGTATTTTCTTTCCCTTCAGCCTTATTATAATTTGGTTGTCGTTGCTTCACTCCTAAGAAATTTAATGGCTCCTGAGCTCATGACCCTCTTCCAGCTTCTCAATCTTTAAATCCCTCTGATCTACAAAAAATTTCTGTTCAAAACTCAGTGGTATTTTATAATTTCAACAATTTTTAAAATAATCTACCTGTTATTAAGACAATAAGGCAGTGATACAACCAATTGAAAAGAAGTACTGAAGTATTTATTGTAGAATGATAATATCATATAGTTAGGAATTCTAAACAATTTTATTAAGGTTTTTGAAATTAGTGGGAGTTTCAATTAATGACAGCTATAAGAGTAAGTTTAAATGGATGGCTTCACGGTAGTCACTTCATAAAGACGTTTGTGTGAAGTTCTTGCCTAAATCTACCAGTAGGAGCTGCAGCCCACTAGTGTGTGTGTGAAGCATATCCATCCCTTTCTTTCTCAGACCTGAAATCTTCTGTCTTAACGCTGTGTCATCTGTGAGCCTAACATAGTCAAACTTCTCTTTCAAACCCACATTCATGAAAAGTTTCTATATCCTGTCTGAGAATTGAATCCCTGCTTGCTTTTTCTGTAACTGGTTTCTTTGGTGTGCTTTTTTCAGAATTAAAACTTGGCCTTAAAATTCTCTCAGTCTGAACTAACATCTAATTGTGGCCCTAAAGGGACAGGATTGTGAGTTTCAGTTCTTTTAACGTAGTTTTCAGTAAACCTTGGACCCATGTTACATCCTCAATAAAGCACTTCCAGAAAACATTTACCACCAGTGGAGTCTGCCAAACAGTATATGAGCCACTTAATTTCAGCGCTCTTTCCACACTGTAAAGTTGTAAAATTATCTGAAATATTGAATGGATTTTTTTAATCCAACTCACAAAAGCCTCTTATCTAAAACCAAAAGATTTTGATATAAGACAAGTGAGGATTCTTTCTATCATCTCTACCATATTTTAAATTTTTCACTGAGATAAAAAATGAAATATCGTAAACAGTAAAACAAAGTGAAGCATTTGTGGCTAGGCTTTGCAGGACCTACCTAAGCAGTTAAAGCAATGTATATGCTATTTTTTGGCCATTTAGGAGTGCTTCTCTGATAATATTTATAACCTGTTTACACAGGGACTTGAATTCACAAAGTGTAGATGGAAAGATTATACTGCATGAGGGAAAGCTGTGTTTATATTCCACGTGGAATTCTCTTTTTTTATACTTCTTTATGATAATTTACAACTTAGATACTTTAGTTTTTTATTTTTTTCCTTTGAGATATGCCAATTCTTCCTTTAGAGTATTTCAGTCTACGATGTAAAACCTCAGTTGAAATCGAATATAGACTTTTTCTCCTATAAAATACATTACTCTAAAGCTGCAGTATAGTAAAAAATGAGCATTTTCAAAATGCATTTCTTGTGAAGGATAACTACATATTCAGCCTCAGGAATACATACACACTATTAAAATAACATATTGGCTAGGTGTGGTGGCCACATACCTGTCATCCTAGCATCCTGGGAGGCTGAAGCAGGAAGATTACAAGTTGGAACCCAGCTGGGGAAACAGAGACTTAGCAAGACTTTGTATCAAAATTAAAAAAAAAAAAAAAAAAAAAATTGAAAAGAACTGGCATTGTAGTTCAGTGCAAAGTCCCTGGGTTCAATTCCCAGTACTATAAAAACAAGCAAAAAGGAAACAAGCAAGTATAGTTTCAAAAAGATATCATACTAAGGCTTCCTTAGAACAATTCTGCTATGTTTTCTTCCTAATCTCCTCATATCCCACATTAAAAAGGCTGAATGAATTCAAAATGATAAAGTATTATTGTAGAGGCATTGTGAAGGCTGTCTTCTTTGTTTTCTGTGGGTGGGGAGCAGCTAGAATCTGCAGTGATTTTTACTGTGTAAAACAGCTGTGCAGGCCTGTAATGTCGCGAGTGTACTTTTCTGTATTAAAATGCATCCTTTGCCTGCTCCTTGAAATAATGAGAGGCTGAATCCCAAAATCAATTATGTATTTCTCTACTTTCTAAAATGGTGATGTATTTTAAAGGAAATTTAAAGCAATGATATTTCCAGTTTATATTTCTTCATGTCTTTAAAATTTTCTTTCAAAGGTCTTATTCAATAAATTCAGCTGCCAGGGATGCATATTCCTCAAAGCAGATCAAAGATATTGCTCTCATTTGACTATGAAATGGAATAAAATTTGGATTATTTTAGCTTAAGAAATGAGGTATGAAAGATTAATACACTTACTCCAATTTGATGGACTACTGGATTTCAGACTATATTTCCACTGTATTCCAGGCATTGTTACCCTGTGCAAACAAGTACATCTTTATATCACTTTCATTATTATTACGATCATATAGGTAGGCTTGTCATCTGCTTAAATTTCCCCGTGTTTGACAGTTTAAAATTACAGATGAATTTCAAATTTTGTAAGGAAAATTGGTGAATCAACATTCTTTGAAGAAAGTTAATATTAATGTAAATCTCAACACATGAGAAACAATGGTTAAAATAGACTAAGACTCTGTTAATTTGGAAATATTTTCCACTTTCTTTGATTTTGACATTTACCGTACTATTTTTCACAGAATATGTGTGTGTCAAAGATATTTTTCAGTGAATTCCTCAAGAAATTTATTTGGCAGAATATAAGTCAGAGACAATGTAAAATCTTCCTTACCTCTGTCTTTTGCCATGGCATAGTTATTCTTAGATCAGCTTCAATAGGTAGAATTTCAAAAAAGATATTTAAGAAATAGAACTGAGAAGATTTAGAGATTGCATAAAGAAAATAGGAGGGAAAATTTAACAATAAATTCAGTGTTTCTTGTTTGGTAGTTGAATAAATAATTATACTGTTCCTTTAGAATATGGATATAAAGATAATAGTACAGTTGGCAGTGTATTATTTTGGGCCTATGTATTATAGAGGTAAGTGTGAATGAAGTTATGAATGAAGGTCAAAGATAAGGTGTAGAATACAAACCTAGAGCTAGGAGTCACCTGAACATGCACAGCAGTCAAGACTAAAGGGATGATGGAGAATACGTAATGCGAGGACAGGGAGATACAAAGGCAACAAGCGAGGGGAAGATATTCCTCGTCAGAACTAAAAATTTTAAGTTTTTATAGCAGAGAACTACTGGGAGAATGCAAATTGTTTTATTCTCCCTGAACTAAGATAATTTTAAGATATATTAAAAATCATGTAAGTGTATGTCATTTAGGCTTAAGTAAAAATTTATAAAATGAATATTAATGAAATCAGTATTCAGATAAAGGAAAATGAACTGAATGTATAATATACAGAAGAGGTAATGGAAGGATTCTAGCATCTATGTTAGATAATAGAGACAAGGCACACTATTTAAGAAAATAAATACAGGGACTTGAGTTTTTGATGAGCTCAAAACCATTTGCATGTCTAGATCTTACCTTTTCTCTACAGTGTAATTTGTCTTTTCAAGACTGGTTTACTGTATGTAATTTTCCTTGAGTATGCTGCCATCCCATGCCACAAATGAAGGTACCATCTCTTACCCAATTTTTCTCTGCAGTTGTACCAAGTGAATGCTGCTGCTTAATAAATTACCCCGAAGACTAGTGCTTACAAACAGCGGCATTTGTTTAGCTCCTTATTGTGTGTGTTAAAGAATTGGCTTTCGCTCAGTAGAGTAACTTTTACGCTGGTCGTAGGTGGGCTCATGCATGCATCAGTAATCAGCTACTGTAGTTTGGTGGCTCTGCTCTGTGGAGATGGCTGTCTACCTGATGGAGCACCTAGAGCCAAAGGACATAGGTCTCCATCCGTCAGTGGCTAACCCGGGTTTGTGCCAAGAAAGGCAAGTGCAGAAGCTATGTCTTAGTTACTTTTATTGTTGCTGGTACCCTGTACCCAGCACTCAAAGTTAAAGGTAGAAAGGTTTATTGCAGCTCCCTGTGTGTGGAGGTTTAAGTTTATAGTTGGCCGGTGCCAAAGCAGGCTGGCATGGCCGAGGAGAAACAGTTCATGGCAGTCAAAGGATAGCAAGTCAAGTGAAGTTGTGAGCAGCCTTCTTTCTGTCCCTTGTGTTCTCTCCAGACTACGTATACTCAGGTCAGGTACCACTCACACCCAGGGGGGGCTTTCCTATTATCCACACCCAAAACTGTGCCAAATCAATCAGTGGACTAAATGAATAATCACACACCCTAGATTCCAGCATCACATACTCTAGATCCAGCCACCTTTGAAAAGCCCCACAAGCTGTCTGGTCTCCAGAAGTAGATATGCAGAATTGATAAGTTATAGGTTACATCTGGTGGTCCCCCAAAGCCTTGTGTGCTCACAGGAGGGCACAGAGGGAGTGACTGGATCATGAGGGCGTGATACTTATCAGTAGATTCATCCAATAATGAGTTGATAGCTAAATGCCTTGTTGGGAGGTGAAGCCTTACTGGGGTGGGTAACTAAGGCGTGGTCTGGAAGGATCTGTCTTATTCCTTCTTCCCTTGGTCTCTCTCTCTGGCTCCTGTTTGCATTGCCACAAGCGGCCATCCTCTGCTGTGCTATGCCTCCCTGGAGACGATGGACAGAAATGTCTATGAACTTTGGGCAAAAGAAACCTTTCCTCCTTTAAGCGGGGGGTGTCGGGTACTGTCTCTCAGCGGTGAGAAAGTAACTAAGACATGATATAAGAAAATTCTTGCCACACTGCAGTGATCAAAGCTAGACAATGAAATGAGAGGGAAAACACAGGAGAAGAGAGAAACTATAAACTATTTTGGACATAGAACAAGCAGAAAAGTATTTTGAGGTACAGGTGTACCTCAGAGACACCAAAAAACCTTCAGGTCATCCAGTGGACTACATGAATAATCACATACCCTAGATTCCAGCATGAAACATCAAAGACAAGACCGCATGTCAGGTAGACTAGCTTCCACAACTTTCATCTCCCCTCCACCTAAAACACAAAGTGTGTGTCAAGACCAGTTTGTATTTGCCACCAGTTAATGAAGGCATGCAGGAAGTATGATGAACAGCCTTTGTGTCAGTTCATAATTTGGACTCAGCTTCCCTGACAGTTTCTAAGCCTCTCTGTGAAAATCACTGGGCACAATGGTAAGACATGGTGGGAAATGCATATCTTTGGCATGGTAAGTAGGTGTGACTCTTTCATCTTGTCTGGCAACAAAAACCTTGCAGATGTGATTCGTGAAGGGGCCTGAGATAAAAAAGTGTTTATGGATCATCTGATTTGGCTCAGTATAAGGAGAAGGAAGGTTGCAACATGAATAAGAACTAGGAAAAAGAAATATGGTAATGGAATGAGAGGCTGGAGAGCTGAGATTTGAAGGTGAAGGAAGGGACTGTGCACTGAGGTTACCTGCACCTTCCAGAAACAGGAAGTTTTCTCCCTGGAGTCTGTAGAAAGAATGCACACTGTTCACACTTGGATTTTCAACTTCAACCTCCAAAACTATTAAGCAACAAATTTGTATTTTTAAGCCAGTATATTGGTGGAGATTTATTGTCATAGCTGTAAGGAATGAATACAGAAGCAGTGGGAAATACTTCTGTGAGGGAGAAAGTTAACCCAGACAACAGAGCATAAGAAAAGCCATTTACTAAATAAATATGGATGGGAGTCTGGGTAGACTGAAGCACACATTCTCTAGTCTATGTAAAGTAACGTGTGATGGCAGTAGACACCTTGATGGTAACGCATTCCATTTGTTTCTTGAGGTCACCACTCCAGCAGAGATGGCTCATTGTCTATGTCAGATTTACAGAGATTACTTTCCTTCTTTGCTCTCTTTCTGGCATTCCCATCTACTCTTCTTTACTTTCAGCTTCATGCTTCCAATTCATTCTGATTGTTTTTACCTAACGGGGGGCATAGCTGTTTAAATCACTCTGCCAATGTTACTGTGCATGTATTTGTGAGAAAGATGCTCAAACCTTCCATGACTGCATTGCTAGGTCATCCAAAAGATCTTACATGATACTGTAAATTGTGAGAATTCATGAGTTGTGCGTAGTCTATTTGTTAACATTGTAAAACTCCTACAATTGTCTAAACATGGAATAAACTATTAAAATATATAATATTAATGAAAAATATTATTTAGCAAATTATGATGTCATCATAAGTCCATATAACATTTTGAAGACTGTTGTGGATTTTGTTATTGGTCAGAGATTTAGGAAAAAAAATTGTATCAGAATGTAATGTGTCAATATCACTTGAAAATATTTTTAAAATATATCTACGGCTAGGTTAAAAATGTTAAGTACTTACTGAAGGCAAAGGAAAGTTGTGTAACTAAGTGATGGAAATAATGATTCTTTATATTTATATAATTTTACTTGTAATACCTTGATCTGTGTACATACACTGTCTTGATATCAGTTTTGCTGAAGTATACAAAGTAAAGATTCTTCTAGAAATATAAATAGAACTGGAGACACCCTGTAATCTTTTTGACTATTCTAAATTTATACTCTATTTTGTTATGTTCAAACAATTTCTTTAGACTTAAATTTTTTCATTCATTCAACAATCAGTGAATCTCTATTGTATTCAAGAGAATATTAAATAAGTAATTTTGGTGCTGTCCTAAGCACGTGAAAGTCTAATATGATGCAGATATAAAAGAATCAGTCACCCTAGAAAAGCACACCCAGAGCTGGCCAAACTCTAGATCTCTTCTGCCCTGTAGCCCACAGACCTATCTGAGTGTATCCACAGGATGCATCCAAATAGATGAATAAGATTTATTCTTCATATACTGTCTTTTTCTTATCTGTGTTATAAAAATAATTTCTTGTCCAAATTTGGTTGTAGATTTCATGATTCACAAAAAGCAAAGACAAAATCATTTGCAGTTGTCAAAGCAAAAATTACACTAGACAAAATTAGATGAAGAAAACTTTATTCCAGGTTATTATAGCACAAGAGAGAGATAAGATTCAGTCTACATTTGACACTGCTGAACAAAGAGTTGGGGAGTTTTTAACAGCTGGAATTGAGAGCGTAGCAGGGATAACAGGCCACTCTGTGTCTGATAAGCAACTTTACTCGAATGAACAATAAGTCTTGATGGTTTTAAAGGTGGAACAGGAACCCTTTGAAGTAAGGGTTACCTGTCTACACAACATGGGCTTGCCTTCTCTGGTGGTTTGTCTTAGTTACTTTTCTCTCATTGCTGAGACAAAATACCTGACACCCAAAATTAGGGAAGGAAAGGTTTAATTAGCTCATAGTCTGTGGAGCTTTCAGTCCATAGTCAGCTGGCTCCAAGGCAGGGTGGCACATGGCAGAGGGCAACAGTTCATGGTGGTGGAAGACAGCAAGAGCAACAAGAGCAAAAGGGAGGAGCGGCAGAGGGAAGAGCAAGCCTCTTTCCCTCCCTTACATTGAATGCCAACCTTTGGCCCAGTGCGGGTGCCATACTCACATCCATAATTCCAACACTGGACCATGGATCAGTCAAAAATCTTCCAGCTGGCCCCATGACTGCATGAGGATCTGGGGGGACATGCAGACACAAACCACAACATGGTTACATTTCAGAATGATTACTCCTGGGTACTTGAGGGAGACAGTCCTGTGTTGTAAAAATGACTAGGCTTTATAAAAGATTTACATCTCAGAAGGGCAGAGAAAGAAAGTATGATGACAGGTTTTCAGAAGTAAGTGTTCTCAGGAGGGGAGATCAGAGGAAACCTGTCTAAATTTGTCTAAAATGAGGGGGACACTGAAGCCTTCTTGGTAACAACCCAAGGAAGGAAGAAAATAAGAATAGTAGTGCAATTGTAGATAATAAATTGAGTGTGCTTTGCTTTGGGAAAATAACTTTAGAACTCTTGTTTTATGTAAAAGTACAGAATTACTTTTTACAGATATACCTTATCCCAAGTTGTAGATCATTTTAAGTTGTTGAGTAGTAAGTTTATTTAGAGTAAAATTATCATAGAAAGATAGTTATACTATAGTGTTACTTTTCTTTAGTTATGGTCACATTTAAACCCATTTACTTAGAAAAACATGATTTATATTTATTTGATCAAAAGAGTAGGAAAGCTATTGAATGCTGCAGAATATGCTTGACCTAAAAGATAGCAGTAGTTTCTAAGTGGGGGGAGGGGAATGCCTTTAAAGAAAGATGACAGTCATAGAGCTTTTGTGCAAAATCAACACAAAACATAACACACTGAGTATGTAGACACATACACACACACTAAGCAGCCCAGTAGCATTCTATGGTTAAAAGGAATAGAATGAAAAATTTTCAGAAGGATTTAACTTGGATCAATTCCTAAAACATCAACAACAGTGCTGGCCAAAAGTGCATGATGTGAAAGGAGGTCATTGAGCTTAATGAGAGCATCTTTGGATTGAGACCAGACACTCACATATATGGGTAAAGAAAGCCGTAGTGCAATGATCTTGCTAAACAACTTGAAGCTTGTATTTTAACTTAGGTTTTAGTGTTGGAAAACCTAAAAGTGGTAAAGACTCTACTATTTTGGTAGATATTTTTAATTCAACAATTGAATATTTTAAATTGACTTTACCTGACATAGACCTATGTATCAGAAAGAAAACAAAGATGAGAAAGATGTAGTCTTTTTTTTTTTAGTTTTCTGTTTTTTAAAAAATTTCATTTTGACTGTGGTTTCACTGGGTAGTGCACATAGGCAATGAGAATCTTGTTCATTGAATATGCAGCCTTTATTTCCCATTTTCCCATAATGCAGAAGAAGTGATAATAATATAATACTAATTGTAAGTGATAATAATAGTAATAATAGCTGTTCTAACAGCATTAGAATATAGTAACTATAAACGAATAGTTATACAGTGATTACTTTGTTAGTCATGGCAGCTTCACTGCACTAATACAATACTCTTATTTGAGTAAACAAATATTTATACAATGATTACTTTATTTCCTAATAACTTACAATGATCCTTTTGGCTTGGTGAGCTAACAAGTGCCTCAGTATGATAATGCACAGAACAAGGCCCCCTCGCTCTTAGACATTGAAGAATGCCTGCTTATTAGAGCAGAAAGGGAAAAGAGTAGGCACATAGGGCCACGAGTTCACATGGTGTCTCTGTGTCTCTTAAACATCGACTTGATAAACTTTCTCTAGGACTCTTTGGCTATTTAATTGTCTCATCAAATAAGAGTATTGTATTAGTGCAGTCAAGCTGCTGTAACAAAAATAACATACAAGGTATCATCAAAATGCATGGTGAATGTTTAAAAAATTAATACAATAAAAGTCACATTGCCACTGGTTATCCTCAAAACACTTCCCCTCACTTCAAATACACTCACCCCACTGCTCTTCTAAAGCAGTTCATGGGGTCCTCTTCATTGTCTTTAGTTGCATAGTCCTGGCTGATTCATTGCCCTGAATTCATTCAAAATATTTACCTTTCATGAAGTTTTTGATATAGGAAAAATATAACTTCTGATCTCTAAGGTGTTAAATGTGCCAAGTTCCTGGTCTTCCAACATGGAGGAATAAAACAAAAGAGGCATTTAGGAGAGTTTTATTGCCAATAAGGGAAAGAAGAATAGCTCCTGGATTTCCAGGAATGCATGGCCACTGAGGCCCTTTTTCAGGAGTAATTCACACAGCAAAATCACCATGTGGTTATAATGTGGGTCAGACTACAGTCAATGTGTAGGCTTATAAGTATAGCCCCTTGGCTGACATTGTCCCAAATAAGGAAATGAGTCATGTAACAAGTGTCTATGGAAAGAACAAAGGCGTTTGGGTGAAGTGAGGGTTGATGCCTATCTGGGCCCACTGAACCAGGTGGTGCTAATTACAGTATGACCTCAAGTTCCTGTTTACCTTGTAGGCAGGGCTATTGCATTTACATCCTGAGGTGCTTGCTTCAGAATCACCTCTATCTGCAATTCTAATGTCTCACTTTTGTGCTGACTTCCTTGAGAGCCCAGTCCTTGTCTGAGTGTATTTTCAATTTCTGCCTAACTTAGATGTTTAAAATATTTTTACTCTGGGGACCAGGTAGAAGTTGCATGGTGTCAGATCAGGTGAATAAAGCATATAAAGACATACCCTAATCATTTTATTTGACTAAAATTGTCATAAATGTTTGATCAATAGGAAATGATCAATAAGGTGAATGTTTAAATAAGAAATTATTGCAGTAAAAAACTACTGCCATTTACCCCACTCAGAATAATAAAAATATGTCCCCTTGTTTCAGGTGTACTTATCACATCATTCTTGGCAATGTGTACTTTTTGTAATTTTTTTTTTTGAAATATTCACCATGTGTTTCAATCAGTTTTTGTTGACTGGCTGTTCTCAGAGATCTGAAGGCTGGGAAATCCAAAATCAAGGCAGATTCATTTTTTAATGACAGCCTCCTTCCTGGCTAATGTAGATCTATCTTTCCTCTGTGTCCTCACATACTGGAGGAGTGAGAGTTCTCAGGGCTCTCAACCATGAGGCAGTATATACCAATCGTGATTCCTCTACCCTCAAAATTCAATAAAGGCCTTTAAAAAAGATCTTATCTCCTACTACTCTTGCCTTGGGGGTTAGAATTGCAACGTAAACATTTTTGAGGATAAATATTCCACTCAAAGAAAACACTAAATTTGCATTTTTAAAATTTATGTTAAAGATGTGAAAAATACTTCTTCATTGATAGGTCTTACTATGAAGTGGTTCTTTTATTCCTTTGGGGATATGGAAACATTCACACAGGTGATGTTCTCTGAAAGATTTCAGTAAGAGGAACAACAGAGTTAAGAAGAGAGCAGGTGGTATAAGCTGGAGGAGATAACATGTGCTCTTTGTAATTAATAGTTCATTTTAATTGTGTCAAAATGGGAAAAGGAAAGAAGATGACCAGTTTTAAGGACATACTATGGTGTCAGTTATCACAGTCCTTAAATATGAGCTTCACTATTTTAGGGTCCTTCCATCAAGAGTTGGCAAACCACTGTCTTCCTATTTTTATTCAACACATGGACTAAGAATGGTTTTACATTTTTTTAAATCATTGATAAAAATCAAAAGAAGACTGTGTGGGATCTGTGAAAGTGATATACAATTTAAATCTCTCTGTTTATAAATTAAGTATTATTGGCATATACTTATGGTCATTCTTTACATCCGGGAAAGATACAGGCTACAAAACATACCATTTACTATCTCATACTTTACACAAAATTTTCAGACCCTTGAGCTAGGGATAGTGTCACATGACTGTAATCCCAGCACTTGGAAGGCTGAGGCAGGTAGATTGCTACCAACTCAAGGCATAGCATAGGCTACATAGTGAGTTTAAGGTCAGCCTGAACTGTATAATGAGACCCTATCTCAAGAACCAAAACAAAAAAGAAAGAAAATTTGCAGACTTTAACTTAGGTATATTTTTATTTTAATAGTGTGATGTTTGATACATTGTGTCAACTTGAGAACTGAGAAGTTTAGAAGCTTAACTAAATGATTCAGCAGGGAGCCAGTGTCCTCATTTTGTGAACATCCTGAACTCGTACAAGAGGAGGGCATGGACATGGTGCGGATGAGTAACCTGCATACACTGTAAGGGAGGAAAAGAAGCTTGTACTCCCTCTTTTTCACTCTTGTTACTTTCACTGTCTTCTGCTGCCTTGAAGTGTTGCCCCTGTGCCATAGGCCACCCTGCCTTGGAGCCAGCTGATTATGGACTGAAACTTCTACAAACTGAGCTAAATGAACCCCTCCTTCCTTAATTTTGACCATTACTCTGTCTCAGCAATGACAGAAAAGTAACTGAGACAGAATTTGGTGCCAGAGAAGTGAGGTCATTGCTATGACTATACCTGACCATGTGGTTCAACAACCTTTGGGAATGGCTTGTTGGAAAAGTTTGGAAAGGTTCAGAGATGTCACCTGAGAGAGTAGAGATGGAACACCTTAGGCTGTTCTGTACAGGAGATTCTGGTCAGAGCTCAGAAAACCAGAAGGCTGATAGAAATGGTATCTGTAAAGACCAAGTTTTGGGAGTATCTGCTGGGAAGAAGGCCTGCACTGACTGCTGGACTCCAGATGATGAATGTTATAGCTTGGCAAAAAGTGTCTGCATTTTGCTTCTCTCCAGAGACTTTGCCTAAGACTAAGATTAAGTGAGGTGGAAGGGGCTGGGGATATAGCTCAGCAACACAGCACTTGCCTGGCAAGCACAAGGTCCTGAGTTTGATTCCCTGGACCACAAAAAAAAAAAAAAAAAAAAGAAAGAAAAAAGGTGGTGGATTAATTAATTAATTTGGCAGAAGAAATTTCAAGGCAGTCAAATATTAAGGTGGTGGCATGGCTGTTTTGGGGGGCTTTTAGCCAGATTTATGTGGACAATCAAGAGTAAAGAGCCCAGCAGCATGATTTAAAACATTGGGAGTTTGGCCAGAAAAAAAGTTCCAGTAAAGCTGTGGACTGCCAAGGTAGACCACAGGAGCTCTTGATTGCTGAGAAGGAACAGGAGAATAGAGGCCTGAGGGCATCACAAGAAGCAGGAAGTCTCCACCCTTTGCAGCCTCAAACCTGCAAAAGTGAAAGACTTTGCTCAGAGAAGAAAGCCCCAGACTACAGTGTTCCAGAATGGTGATAGCCTAGAGCATTTGTTCCTCAGAACTGGATTCAGAGTGCTCAACGATCCAGGTACTCAACCCCTATAGCTAAGAGAGAGGAAGTTTGGTTACTTCTCCAGTTGGCAGCAGATGTTGACATCATCCATATGGAGCTGGTTTTAGGTGCATGCAGAATGCAAGAGTCATGGGGTTAAAAAAGGCTTCCACCTAGATTTCAGAAGGTCTGGGAGGCCAGGCATTGTGCCCCCAAGAGGGCAGTGTGTGAAACCAAAGATGCAGTGGAGGCTTCACAAGTTTGGAGAAGCCAGGAACATGAACCATCTAAGGAAAGCTGCAAGGAGGGAGCAAAGCAGGTGTAAGAGAGATGCTGTGGGAGCTATAACCACCAGAAGTACCGTAGGGGTGGAGTCACTCAAACCTTTTGGAGCTCACAATTTGCCACACATTGTTCCAGATACTGGAAATGGAACTATTAATGTTTGCCCTGCTGGATTTTGAACTTGCTTTTGTCCCAATCCTTTGTATCCCTTTGTTTGTAACTTTTGGAATGAAAATGTTTATTTTGTGTTGTTGAATGTTGGGTGTGTCTAACTTTTCATTTGTACAGGGGCTTGCAGCTAAGAGTTTGCCTTACTTTTTGGAGGAGACCTGGGACTTGAACTTTTCAGCAATGCTGAAACTGTTAGGACTTTGGCAATTCTTGCAGATGGACTAACTGCCTTTTACATAAAGGGATGTGTATGAGTCTTTGGGGGGCCACGGGCAGAATGTGATGGTTCTAATGTAATATAATGTTGATAGAGAATACCAGATTTTAAGAATTGTTAAACTTGTGTTATAATTTTCAAATTGTGAAATGGTAAGAGTAAGTGTATCTTCCTATCTGGAGACCAATTTGAAGAAATGTGTCTGGTTGCCAAGTTGACAAGAGATGGATTGTAATGGTTGATACATTGTGTCAACTTTAGAATTGAGAAGTTTAGAAACTTAAGTGATTGAGTAGAGGGCCAGTGTCCTCACTCTGTACACATCCTGAGCCTATGCAAGAGGAGGTCACAGAGATGGTATGAGTACTATACCCACCCGCGGGAGGGTAGCCTGCTTATCATAAAAGGGAAGAGAAAAGGCTTGCTCTCCCTTCCCTGTTGCTCTTGCTGCTTTTGCTGTCTTCATGCTGCTCTGCCTTGGAGCCAGCTGATTATGGACTGAAAACTTCACAAATTGTGAGCTAAATGAATATTTCCTTCCTTAATTTTGAGTCAGGCATTTTGTCTCAGCAATGAGAGAAAAGTAAACAAGACAAATCCTAAATTTTATCATGTTTGATCATCATAATTTTAAAGACTTTTATGACCTACTTGGGTTACAAATATACCAAAATAGCTGTTCTCTCTTCTAGTAGCTCTGACATTGATGTCCATGGACAGAAAAAAAAAGAGCACTTATCACTGTGGCTTTGGCAGCCTGGATTTGTATGACTTGTATTTGATTTTTTGGGACTTTTTAGAAAAGCTAACATAGAACTTTTATTAAATATTTAGAGTGCTTACTAGGTGGTGGTTCCTGTTCTATGGCTTTAAACAGTTATGATTAATACATATTAATTGTACAAATGTGTGGGCTTCCCTGTGACATTTCTGCATTGCGTGCCTTGTGCTTTACATCCAACCCTCGTTTACCTTCTCTTACTTTCACCTCTGCAGGCTTCTCCTGTCTCCTCCTTCCCCACTGTCACCTTCCCCTTCTCTAACAGGTCCTCTGCTACTTTCATATCATTTTTTTCCCCTACATGTGATTGAAAGATGTTGTATTTCTCTGTCTCAATGTGGCTTTGATTCCTGGGTCATATTAATGCTTACTATTACTTGCTATTGTGGACTATGGTGTGGCAGTGTTCAGGCTAAATTTCTAATTCTGTGGTCTCCAATTACATATTGTTTCAAAGATTGAAAGGAAGCTATTTAGATATTACCTTTATTTTCTTTCTTTTTCTTCTTTTGTTATTTCAATTTCTTCAAGTATAACCCTTATAATTAAATCTAATAGCTGCAGAATGTATTATGCATGTAGAAAACAATAATGAGAAAGAAAAACAGAAATTAAAATTTTATTGCAAGAACATTTTCTTCAATTTGTTTAACACTCCTATCCATCACACCATCCCCCTTCCTGAAAACTGGGATTGCTGGCCTATTCTGATGTGCTCTGAAAGTACTCTGATGTAGTAGTTCCTTTTGTCTGTATTCTTGATTCATACCTTTTCATATGGATTCTTTTATTGCTCTATTTTCATAATAGCTTTTAGGCATCTAATCATCATACATAACACTGTCTTTTTACACGATGTTGTAGCATCCAGATGTCTATGCCTCATATTTCTGCCTCTTAGACATGTTTTTATAAAGTTTCTGTGAAATAATTGCAGTCACTTCTGTAGTACATTTTAAATTATCCTTTCATACATAAAGATAATTTTTTCAAATACAGAAATGCACGGTAAACTTTTTGGTAATACTGAAAACACAGACAATTGTGGATTTATATTGATTTGAAAACAGATGGTAAATATGGTTTTAATATATCCTACTATATTATCATTATTAGTTATTATTGCTATTATTTGCATGTAAGTGTTCTCTTGTAATTATTTATTTTATAAAAATATGGGAAGAAATTTTGTTTGTTATTCAAATTATTCACAAGCACAGTAAGGTTTCTCAGTTAATGCTTTTAGGTAAATGATTATGATTTGTTTTAGTCCTTTTTTAAATAAATGTTTTATTTTACATGCAGACATTTTTTTCTCTCTAAAATAAAAAAAGAGAAAATTTTAATGACTAAGTTTTTTCTAAAAGAGGATTTGCATGAGAGTTACCTGATGGGGCTTTTAAAAACACACATGCTCATGCCTCAGCCTGAATCTGTTGACTTCATAGCCCTTGAAAGATGCCAGATCTGTTAGAAAAGTCCCCTTCTTTTGTTCTGACTCTAACCTTTCAGAACCACTGGACTGAATCTAGTTTTGCCTTATGAGCAAACAAAAAAGGCTGCCTCATAAAACATCCCTGAATTTGTTAGTAATATGTTCACAGCACTGTTTACCATGTGCTCGGCATCTTTGGATGCGACCTCAGACAAGGCTTTAAAATCTTCCCGTGAACAATTCTGTGAAGTGGTTTTGGGGCCAAGAACAAAAACAGACTTGCTCATTTTTCTTCTTGCACATTCAACTTTGATGAATAGGATTTTTTTGGTCAAAGGTATAGTCAAATTTTCCTTCTCTCATTCAACAAGGATTTATTGCTCCTTCTCCCTGTCCCTAAAGCATGAGAGGCACTGGGAATCATAACAATAAGCAAAGCTTCTGAGTCTACAATCTAATGGATGAGCAAATATTAAATGAATATTTCAGTAAAAACTTTGATCTAGAGATTGCAAACCTATTTTACTGCACTAATATATATATTTTACTCTTGTTTCAACCAGAAATGAACCCTGGCATCTCTTTATGTAACATTGGTGAAATTACAACTATGCAAATGTGTATATGTATATGAGTGATATATTTTATATAAAAAGTAGTATATATGTATCAGTACATACAGCTATATATACAATATGTAACCATTTATACAGTGTGATATTCTTTGTAATGTATATGACTTAACCTGTACCGTAGTTAGTACATGCATCCTGTTTACTCTAACTACATTTTTAATTATTTTCATTGATATTACACCCTTCTGTGGATTATTTGGAAAATGTGCATGCCTATATGTGTGCGTGCCCATCCATTCCTATATGCAGGGTAAATTTGTATTATTATTCTCAACATTACAGATCAGCTCATTTTTCTCAATAATTTTTTGTTAACAACCTACAATTAAGTAAAATATTTGACAGTATTTCTGCCAAATTCTTCACTATTTTAATGTTTTGCTTTAAATCATAAAATCTAGAGTTTTCAGTTATGTGACTGAGATTGATGAAAGCTGTCACTTAACTGCTAGAAAAAGAAGCATGCAATGATCACATTTTCTACACATTGCATATGTAACGCTTTTTTGTCTCCCACATATGCTTGAGTAATGCCCCTTTCAGTTGCCCTTACAACCTCTGCAGGCTTTCATATCGTTTGACCAGGTCATTGTCTCTTTCAGAAACTTTACCATGTTAATCACGTTAGAAAATTAGAAACAAAGAGATTGTAGGATATAATTGCCTGTTGTCTAATACAAAGAACCATGAAGGGTATGTTGCTGGTGTAAATGGTGGGTGCTCCATGGAGAAGAACCAGATATGCCTTCAGGCTGAATAATCCAAGGATGTCTTCCCTACCACAGAAGCTGCATTTGGAATCCCTGATACCTCTAAATCCTAATGCATTTTCCCAGTCATTTACCTTTTATTTAAGAAATGTCATAGGAAGCTATGATTTTCTTTCTTTCTTAATGTGCACCCCTGAGTTGAATGACTGGCTTGGAGAGTACTATTGCATTGATACTCGTTAAAAAACACTTTTAAACCTGATCAAGTATCTTCCCAATTTTGTTGTGAAGGCTTGCATCTCTCCATGCAAAATATGGCTTCCAAGTCAGTTAAGTCACCTCGAAAGCCCTCACGATTGTCAGTGAGCCAAAAATGCAATGAGGATCTTGATTGTCATTATCATTTATTATTTTTTCATTCTGGTGGCACATTTTCATGACAGGGTTCTTTCCATGCCCGTTGGCGTTCATAAATGAAAGGCACTGCTTTGCAGACTATCTAATTAGTAGTTTGATTTGTCTAAAAACTTCCTTTACAGGAACTAGATTTTGAAGCCAAAACTAGTTACACACTACGGATAGAAGCTGCAAATAAAGACGCAGATCCTCGCTTTCTGAGCTTGGGGCCATTCAGTGACACAACCACGGTGAAGATCATTGTAGAAGATGTGGACGAGCCGCCAGTGTTTTCTTCCCCTTTGTATCCCATGGAGGTGTCAGAAGCGACCCAAGTTGGGAATATCATCGGCACAGTTGCAGCTCATGACCCAGACTCTGCCAACAGCCCTGTGAGGTAAAAGCACATTGCTCTCTTCTTCTATTTTACATCAATGTCCCTGTATTCACAACTCATGCTTCTCTATTATGAGGCTTTTGTGTTCACTGAATATAAAGAGCCATTTTATTTGTATAGGGCCCAAACAGTAGAAGTAAAATAGGGTCAGAACAAGTCAATATTTTAGTAATTCAAAATGTCATTTGATTATCCAAAGCTTCCATTATGTAGAAGTATTTTTAGTCATCATTGTTATCCACCAACCCTAGCCAGTGTTTCTATTCAGTCAATTATCCTGAGCCTCTTTCAAAACGAATTGTGACCAGAAATGAAATGATGCCTCTCCTAATTGTAGGGTAAACTCATGTGTTAAAACAGTAGCTGTGTAAACTAAACTAGGGATTAATTTAATAATACATTGATCATATTAATCTGCTTGGATAGTATATATTTGCTTTGTTCACTGTATTTACTTATAAAAATTTAAATAATACACTATCTGTTTATACACACTACTTAAAATACCCTTTCTGCAACCTTATGTTTAGGCAAGACAGATAGTAACAGCCAAATAGTCTCTTTAGGACTAACACAATTATGAGATGTAAGTATTGCAGAATATCCCAACATTCTACTTTCTACCTTTACCCCTAATGCATAGTCTTAGATCTGCCTGTGTGTTTGAGTGTACACATGTGTTTGTTTGCTTGTGTGCAGTAAATACTTCTCATATTTTGGGTGAATATTATAAATAAATAAATTATACTTGAAAAATATGAATACTGTATTACTTGATTTGACTTGTTAAGAAGTTCATTTCTCATTATGAAAGTATGATTTCAATATAAAGACTATAATGTAAAAAAATCATAGCTTTATATATTTAATTATATTCAATTTATTAGCTAAACTCATAAACTATTTTGAAATAGTTCATGCTTAGAAGTTAAATCTGGACATTGACTAAAAAGTGTTATAAAATATTTAACTATTTATAAATTAGAAAATGATTCTCAGTTAAGAATATCTCCTAATATGTTTTTCTTCCTTACATAATAAACTTAGTACTTTAACATGTGTTAGTTTTCTTTTCTTCTCTTTTCTTTTCTCTCACACTAATAGGAAGTAGTAAAGTAGTAATGTGAAGTCTTGCTCATTGTTTCTTTATGATTACAATAAATTGGACATGGGTGAATAACTATGTTTTATTCAGTAGTTATTAATAATATCTAAGAATAACACCTGTGCTCCAGGTGTGTCACAAATGCTCGAATAATCTTTTGACTTTTCCTTGAAATAGTTCAACTTCTGTTATACAAAAAAGCTACCTAACTATGCTCACACGTTTTCATCTCTCATACTAACCTGGACAAATAAATTTGTTTTTTGGTTGGTGTATTCCACGTCTTAGGTCTCGGCCGTCATGAACAATCAACAACAGTAAACTTGGAGGCATAAATCAGCAACATATGAGAGGGCGCCTTCTGCTTAAATCGTTTAATTTAATGTGTAGAAAGAGGCATATGCTTTTCTGAAGTTGAGGGTATGGACAAAAACACAAGCACAGTAAAAATATCGTAAATTAGTTCTAAAATCAATTGGAAGATTTAAAACATTTTGATTGATTGCATTGGTATTCCTTATCTTGTTCTTAATTTTCCTCCATTCTTTCCTGTTTGTCATCAGACAATAAGCTTATATTTTTTTCTGAACTTTTATATTGGTTATTTTTCTTCCCTTACCCATTTATGACATATGCTAAGAGGTCAGTGCCCTCACTGTAGTTTGGTGCACATGCGCTAATGCCTGTGCAGTCTCTGAAGACAGTTTTCTCTTTGCAGAGCTGCAAGTGGTCTAGGGCAGTGGTGTCAATTTTATGGCGTGTGTGCTGCATCAGGTTGTTATAGAAATCTCTAAACGGTTCACCCTCACCAGGGGATGTCACTTAGAGTTATAAATTTCTCCTTAAGACAGCAAAAAAGGAAAGGTAATTGTGATGCCTGCCTTATTGCCATGTTTTTGAAAATTAAATAAATACATGGAGTAAATAATGCTTTAAACTGTGACTCAACTAAGTATTAAATGAACTGGGACCCAGTGATGGGCTAGCAGTTCATAGAAAGATCAGGAAATGCTAGATACTTTTCTAGTTTTCCCTCTATCCAGCAGACATGCACACTTAGTTACCTTCTTCTTACTTGTAACCTAAAACTACACTCAAATCCAAAGGTAAAAATTAGGTGATACTTGAAATTACTTAAAAAATAAATTTTAAAGCAAGTACAGGTGATTGAGGGCAAGCAATTTTGACTTGTTGTTTTTAAGAAGCTTCTTAGTATTTCATGCAAGTTTTGGCCCCAAATACTAAATATGTGGCTACAGCTATTGAAATTGGAAGAACAGGATACAACCTGTGGCTAATGATCATCTTTTTGAACTATAGAAACTTGACTTCTGTGTGTCTCATCCAAGCCAATGAGAACGGCAAGAGCGCCTAGCCATCATAGGTCCATGGACTCATTCCACATGCCAGCTTTGGCAGACTGATCATTGACTGAACGTGCATTTATTAAGAACCTGGTCTGTCCAGGAGGATGCTGAGGAAAATTCTGATAGGAAATAAAGATGAATAAAGGATTTTTTCCAGCCTCCAGGAATTTACAATCTGATGAAGTAACAAAAACGCATAAAATTAAACAATATGAATATAAAAAATGAAAACTTGTGATATAAATCATGATCACTCTGATTTTGCTGGACATGAGACTTCATTTGAAGGAGTGCTAGTGTAAGTCAGGCTTTGAGGGATGGAAAAATGTGGACAAACAAGAAAACATGTTGTAAATGGTGTTTACGCTTTATTTTGATATCTTCTCAGACCCTAGTGCTAAGTTATGAAATCAGCCAGTACATTTCTTTAAGCTACTGAAGAAAGGCAAAGACCCCCATACTAAAAATAGCCTATGAATAAAAACATGATATTATTACAAATAAGTTCAGCTGTGAACATAGTAGAACAAAAAGTCATAGGCATCATTTTTAGCATATCTAACAATTTAAATATAGAATATTTATATTTATGTTCAAAGATACTTAGATAATATCTATCTGTATCCTTTTGACATTCCTGGTATTGTATGTCTCAGATAAAACAATCATCATGTCATACAACACATTTGCAGTATTTGAATAATTCAGTGTATATTTTAAGTCATTTGTATTCATGCATATATTTGTACACTTTCTGCTAAATAATTTATGAATATCTACTTTTTATGAAAACTACACTGTGCTAGTAACACACAGGAAAATGTTGGCAATAAAAATAGTTAATTTGAAAAGCTGCAAAAATCAGTGAGTCATGCAGCATGCTGTATATCAAATGCTGATATTTTAACATAATTTTAACTAAAAGTAAAAAAGATTATCTATCTATCTGTTTATTTATCTACACACTCAGGTACTGTAAAAACAAAATATATGTTTTGTTAGACTATTATACTTACTATACAGAGATAAATCTCAAAATATTAAGTATGAAATACTTTATTTGAGCCACCTTCCAATTTTCATTATATATATTATTAGAGATACAGTAAATTATGCTGTAACACCAGTTCTCAGCACGGATCTTCTAAGTTAGAATTTTGAAAGTTTCTAAATAAAATTCATTTCATAAAAATCACATTTCTTAATTTGTATCACATGATCAGATTGATAAAAAAGCAGAAAGTATAAATTTTTGTCATCTAAGTCAAGGAAAGTTATACATGATGCTTAAAGACTAAGAAATCCAAATTTACCTACCTTTAATTGTCCTCTTAATGTTTTTTAATTGCAGCTGAAATTAACCATGTTTAACTGGGGGGGAGAAACAATTTACTGAAATAATTGGGCACAGCTCACAAAATCAAAGGAAGAGTTGAATAGGCAGCAAAAACAGGCATAAGATTGCTCTACAAATATTAATGGAAAGAATAAATGGTGTCTTCAGAAGGCAACAACTTAAATGAATCAGCTGCAAACCTTGCTTGTAACTCTCTGCTTAATATTCACACTTCTTGAAGAGTTTTTGTCCTAACTTGATATATGTGCTATCTCTAAGCAAAAATGTTCTTAATATGTTGCTTGTTTCATAGAGATTATGTGAGATTAAGGTTTAAATCCTCAAAGGAAAATTAAATTTTATAAGAGAGGGTAAAGATGCAAACAGGATATCTCCTATCATTGTGTACAGAATTCAGCAGTTTATTGTGAAGTAGTTTATTTTCCATTAAATCATTAAATAAGGCAAGGCTTATTATTTCTACATTACAAATAAACACACACGTGGTTACACAGTTAGGGAAATGTACCTTCAAGATTTAAATGAGGTGTATATCAAACCTGTACACCTCTTATAGCCTTATGCTCTAATGCACATGTTTACAAACACACACACAAACACACACCAACTTCATAATAGATTATAACTGCAGATAACATGATCAGTTGATTGTATTATTCAGATTTGTCCATTGTTATGTATTGCATTATTCTTTGCCACTTTTGGAATATTGTTATTATATTTGGGTTAATCTAGCCCACTCACCTGTATATCCTGTTTGATCATTCATATGCAAATTAACAATTGACAGAAATCTCACCTGTGAATAAGATGAACATTTTAATTGATCTTGATAGTTTATCCAATAGCATCAATGATAATAAAAAGAATTTATTCAGAATTTATTTTGTAACAGATGTGCAGAATACTTAAGATACGCACGTACATAAGATGTTTTCTCAGATCTCTTATTATTTAGCCAGAGAAGGGATTGCACATGAAAATTTACAAAAATATGATATTAAATCTGAAAATGAGAAGTCACTTTTAGCTTTCTCATCTTAATGATGATGAAAAACAAATAGCAAATTAACATCCCCAATAGGTAAAGGATTTTCATGGCAGGCTAATAAGTAAAAGAAATATTGTCCTTCAGTTTTCTTTGTTTTTGTTTTTTTTTCTGGTACTGGGAATCGAACTCATGACCTTGGGCTTGCCAGGCAGGTGCTGTGCTGCTGAGCTAAATCCCCAGCCCCTGTCCTTCAGTTTTCAATCTATGGTTCCTGGTGGTGTGGAGTAAGAAACTTTGGTAGAGTGTGTGGATTATACCTGCTGCAGGACTTTTAGAAAGGCATGACTCCTGATGTAGTTGGAATTGCTTGTTGCTTTAATGCTATTGACTTGTCTTCAAGAAATAATAGATCTCAAATAATTGAAAAGGTGGAAACACAGGAAAACAGGATGACCAAAGTGAGGAAAGGCATAGAAACTGGGACATGTGTAACATTTCAATAGGTCAATTAGTGTCTGAATTTAGGTGGCTAGGGGTTTAGATAAGAGAACACATGGGGAATAAATGAAAAGAAGTTGAATCAGAGAGTCTGAGATGGCAGAGAAAAAAACAAAACAAAAACACCTCTTCCATAAGCATCCCGGAAACCTTTCTAAAGGTACACTGGAGAGAAGGCTCAGATATGCATGACTCTTGAGTCTTGGCCTTACCAGCTACTCATAGTGAATCTTTAGAGTCCAGTACCAAAATATGACAAAAATCATTCCTGCTTGCGATAGTTAGAAATTGTGCTTATTGAGTAGAAACAAGATGTAACACTAATGACTTAATGAAAAGTCTGGAGCTATGTACTCAAAGACCAAAAAGCTACTCTTATAATGCTGTCAAGAGCCTTCTCTTCCTTCACGAGATAGTTTTTACCTCATTTTTACAAGATTTCTTTAGATCTCTTGCAATGCACTTATGTCCTGTGTGAGAGATGACAGGAAAACACAATGCTCAAATATCAAGTGAAATATTAGCTCTCTCCCATTTCTGTTTTGCAGTGAGGCACTACCCCAAAACTTCTTCTTTTGCATTTTGTTTCCTGAAAGCTAAAAATAAGGGCACCACATCTGTAGGAATGCCTTGTACAATGGAGTTTTTCAGCTGAACACATCACTGCCTCCAACAAAAGCAGAGTTCTCTTAACAAGAATTAAGGGAAATGTGTTATTAAGCACGCAGTTAAAATTCTCTGCCACAAATGATTTACAGATTTGTTGGAAAGATGGGGGAAATGGTAAGCTATGATTTAAATATTCAATACATTCAGAAAATGAGACAGTTTAGAAGGTAGGCTAGATTTGGAAAAGGCTGATCAATCTGTCTTGAGATATACTGAGCATGGATAGAATATAGTGCAGGTTTATAGAGCAGTTTACAAAATAACAGTAGCAGGTAAGTAAGTGTAGCAGCACAGCAAGTGTGACTATTGAGATATAGATCTTTCTGCATAATAAGTACATAGGGTGGCTTAACAGCTATTGCTGCAAAAATATGAAAGTGATTTCTCTAATTGGTTGCCGCAGTATACACCGAAGGCGGCCAAGATTTAGGATGTTAAGTTGCATAAACTACAGGAATCACTGTGAGTTCACATACCACTAACGACACCAGAAATTGCACTGAAGTTGACTTTGCTTCCTGCCTAGGACAGCTCCTACCCTCTGCTTGCGGTACAGCCTCCAATTCACTCTGCAACTGCATTGCTCAGTCCCCTGAGCAGTGATACAGATTGCAATAGCATACTTCTCCCTTCCAGATTCCAAAGCAGAGCTAGAGATATGTTCATTCTATAAACTATGTTCATTCTATATACTGGCTATGTATTCCTTATTTCTCTTGTCTAGGGCATTGTTTTCCTCAGGTATTGTCATATATTTACTAATATTTCGTACCTCAGCTCCAGATTTTGGCAGGTCCACAAGTGCAATATAATTTCCCCCTGTCACTGGGAAATCTAATGGCCACCAGGACGTTTGGACAGTCTGTCTATTCCTTGAGTTTGTCAAAGTCTGGTATCTCTCCTCAATCCAGTACATACCTCATTCTTTCCCTACACTTCCGCATATTTTCATTGTACTTTACCATAACAACTTCCTGGATTTCTAGTGAAAATTTACCATTTATATTTTAAAAAATTTGTAATTATTTACTGGTATTGAAGAATAATTACTGAATATATGTATAAATGAAAAGAGGACATAAAATAAGGAAATTATAAGTCACAAATTACAAAATGTACATGTACATATATGTATATACATGATTATATAGTTTAGTGACAACTAAATGTAAATTATAACTTTGAACAGATATTCTATAAGTGGTATGTTCAGAGTTTGTAGTTTACAAATGAGAAATACTTTCATGATAGTAAGTACTTCTTCTAAAACATATAGAGACCTAGATTATTTTTATTTCTATAAATGATTAGTATTTTTTCCTTGAGAAGGAAGGTGGAAGATATTTAACTAGTAAGTGAGTTCTCAACTTCAGTATTTTTACTCCAGTGCTAATATCTTGAAATTACTAATAATGTAGGCAACTATTTTTTACATTGGTTTTAACCCTATAGGGAATTATATAAATTCATTTAAATACATACATTTGCCTTTCATACTTTTAAGCATCCAGAAACTTATTTTTATAAATATGCAAATATTATCTTAGTGGTTAAAACTTTAACAGAATGAGTAACTAAAATTTTTAATATTGTGTTGATATGTGAGTGCATATTTACTGTTATAATCCATTTCTCAAGTATCCGTATCAGTTATTTTATTTGTGTTCAGTGAAGTATACATTAACATATATTTATACATTTATGTTGGTTGCATAAATATTTATATATGGTGTATGTATGTGTGTATGTGTATGTGAGATACATATGCACACGCACATGGAAATGATACTATTGTAGGTAAACACACTCCACCCTCTTTCTCACACTGAATGTAACTATAAAATCTTGGTAGAATGCAGCATTGAAGACTGATGAATACATTTTGGAGAAAACTATTATTGAGATTATTTCCAAACTTGTGGTGAGTTTACCAATATTTTCCCTCTATCAATCCTTAGCCTTGACTAGAAACTAGATAAATATTATACAAATAAACATAAAGCAAGCTGACTAAATTAAATAATAATTATAAGAGTAGAAATTAATATATATTAACATCAAAAATAACATCTGAGAAATAATAATATCAGAGGATTGTTCTTTGAATAGATTAAGAACATTGATTATCTATCAACACTGACATAGGTGAAAAAGAGAAGAACAAATGATATTTACTATAAACAAAAAGGGAGATATTATTATAGATCCTGCCAACATAAGGGAACACTGTGAATATCTCTGTTTGATAAAATAAACCAGTTCTTTCAAAAGGGTAAACTTTCAAAAATCACCCAACATAAAATAGCCTGAATAGTCCTACATTTATCACATAAATTATGTCTGTAGTTACAGCCTTCCTGAAAAAGAATTACCCAAGCCATTATGGTTTCACTAGCAAACTTACTAAGGATTTAAAGAAGAATTATCAGAAAGCCTATGCTTTGATTTTAGAAAATAGAAAAAGAAGAGCTGCACCTCACCATTTTTATGAGTCCAACATTATACCCACTCATGCAAGTAGATAAATATAGTACAAAAGTTCTTAAGAACCCTCATGCAATTATTTTCAAGAAAATATCAGAAAATTATCTTAAACAATGAAAAAAGACTAAATATGTTTATCTCAGAGATTTAAATTTGGTAACACATTCAGATTTCCTCAATGCAATACACTACATTAAAAAGGATTGTATAAATAGATGTAGAAAAATATTTGACCAAATTCAAAATTCATTCTGGATTAAAACAAGTTTTTAATAAATGAAGAATAGAATCTCTTCATCCAAATAAAAGACATGCAATAATTTTGCAATTAGTATTATAGTCAATGATGAACAAATCAATGTTTGTTCCCCACAATTCAAAAACAAGAAAATAGTGTCCATTTAGCATTTGAGATCATCATACTGTTAGCATTGACCAGTACAGTAATACAAGAAAAATAAATAAAAGCCATGGAAGAAATAGGATTACCTATATTCCCAAAAGACGTGATTATTGTCTACATAGAAATTCACAAGGACTTTTAAAAAATTGTCCTAGAACAATAAGTGATTTTCCAAGATACAAAATCAACATAGAAAAATCTATTGTACTGTTATATATTAGCATGCAGCAATTAGAAACCTATAATATATTAAATCTGCAGTTCATAATATCTCCAAAATTAAAATACCCAGGTATACATTTCACAAAATTTCTACAGGTCCTCTATGATAAAGTATACAAAGGAAATTAAGGAAAGCCTAGCACACAGGCCTATGAATTTTACAAGTCTCAATGTAGCAAAAATTGTCATTTGTTTCCAAAATAATTCACATATTAAGTACAATTAAATTTGATTGATTACAATTAAATCTTGGTAGTTAATTTTAATATTAATTATAATATTAGAATTATAGAGAAGAGGAACCGAAAATTTGTGTGTGATCCAGAGAATATAGGATTTCTAAATAATTCTTTAAAAAAGAGGCATTAAATAGGGAAATCTATCAGATTTCAAGATTTACTATAGCAATGGTAATCACAATGCTATGGTATTGGCAAATTAGGGCAGAACACACATAATTCAATGGAACAAAAAAGATCTACATTCATATGGTCAGTTGATTTTTGACAAATGTGCAAGGGAAATTTAGTAAAAGCTAACAGACTTTCAAGAAACATAGCAATTAGGCAAATTTACACACACACGTAAACTCTGGTCTAAATTTTATATATTATATAAAATATAAAATGGATCATATATGTAAAAATGCAAATTATTAAACATTTTAGAGAAGAATACAGGAGAATGTATTAATGACCCTAGGTTTAGGCAGAAAGTCTTTAAAAGAAGAAATACACACACACATACACACATGCACAAACTCATATAGGACTTCAAAACGGTAAAATTCATCGTGATTAAAATTTGGGACTCTTTAAAAAGTAATGTTAGAAAAGAAAAAGGAAAGCTATAGGTTAGGAAAAAATATTTAAAATTGCATATCCAACCAGTGTCTTTTATTAAGTATGCATGAAGTGCTGTTAATGATTTTTCTGTGGGAAACACTTGATTTAAAATTGGACAGCCTACATAAACAGCCTACTTAAAATGTAGAGATGCATATGGCAGATAATCACATGAATGTGTGGTCAACATAATGTATTGATAGGAAAATTCAAATTATAAAGCACAATCTGGTGAGAAAACCTAGAACTGTCATCTGTTTCTGAGGGGAATGCAGAATGGACAGCTATGTTGGAAAAGAGTATCCAGTTTTCTATAAACATACACTTAACATGCAACCCAGTCATTCTACACCCCAGAGAAAATAACATATTTTGAAACCAAACTTACATATGAATTTTTATAGTAGCTTTATTTTCACAACTGGTATCAATCAAATACAGTTTGGTACATGAATCTGAAAATATGTTGTCGTATATCCATTTGTTGCAACATTAATGAATCTGCAAATATGTTGTCATGTATCCATTTATTGGAACATTATCCACCATTAAAAATGAGTGGACCCTTAAATTAAAAAGATAAAAATAACAGCAAGGGTTAGCCACATAAGTTGGGCCTTAGTCTTTTGAATGAATGCGAGAAGCCAGGACCAAAAGCTGGCATTACATAGAATTCCTCCTTGGTGATATTCTCAAAAAGGCTAAATTACGGTGATGTGGAACATCTCAGTGTTTACCAGAGCCCCCTAGTGTAACAGTTTGTAACTACATTGAGAAAACCCGAGGGAGCTTTGAAGCTATGGGCCGGTTTTGCACCCTGATTTCCTTGGTGTTTGCATCATTCACGGTGTGTTAACATCCATAGAGCTGGACAATAAAAACAAAAATTCTTGTTAATGTGATGTTAATAACAACATAAAAAATAAAATTGCTTAAGTAAGATTGTGAGTTAGAGATCAGCTTGAGCTACATAGCAAGACCCTGTATAAAGAAATAAATAAATAATTTGTGAATTTTCTGTTCTCTGAATTGTTTGAAAGAATCTATAAATCTATTACTCCGGATATCACAGCTTTAATCCCCAAATCAAGAAGGAATATCAGAAGAATTTTTCGGTCAGCCCGTACTTTTGTGCTCCTATGTTCAAAATTAGTTTCAGAAATGCCGTGATGAATAGCTTCATCATGAGAAAACTCATTAATAAGCTTTCACTTATCATTTATTCGACGTTAAGAAAGTACATTTGGGAAACTTCCAGCACATCACCTCTTTTTGCAGTGTAAGTTAATAAAAAGCCTAGTATTTTTACTCTACTTAGCTTTCAAGTTGCTTTATAGTGGGTTATGTGGCACATAAATTATGATGGAAGCGGTAGTACATTATTTCTAAGATGAGGTCGTAAACATATTGCAGTGGCTACTCTATTCTGGAATAACTAGCTATTTTGCCATGACGATATCCAAGCAGTGTCACAAGGACAAGCCAGTTTTCCTGCACCAATCTGTCACTGTGCCTTTCACATGCCGTCCACTCAGGAGCTGGATTGTCCAGTCTCAAGTCATCAAATAACTGCAGGCCCCTGCCCCGACATTTGACTGCAACCACCTGGAAGATCAGAAGCAAAAATCTGCCCTATCCGTACACGCTCATATTCTTAACTCAAAAAATAACGCGTAGTAAATAATTACCATTTTCTTAGGTCAGAACTTGCCCTGTATTGTGTACACATAGGATTGAATGTCATGAAGGCCCATAGTATATAAATTCTTAAGAAGGAAGTGAGGAAATAAAGAATTGAATTGAAAAAGATGTTGGCAGCCTGAGTACTCGTGAGCTTTCATCATGATGTAGAACTGCTGGAGTGGGAAGAGGGAGAGACAGTTTTGTGCATGACATCGAGTTTTCAACAGTTCTGCATGTGTGAGGCAGATCACCCAAGAGGATGATCCTAAGAAGCCATGACTGAATCTAGGTCATGGGAGTTAGGACACCCAGCAAGAGGCAAATGTTTGGGCTCATGGATTAATTGAATCGGTTACTAATTCAGAAAGTGGGTGTGTTTTGTTTCTGTTTGTTCTTTAGTTTGTTTAATCATTTGTTTATAAATGACAGCCTTCCTGTACCCAACTAGAAAGTATGTGAAGAAAGCATGAAATGGTGACTTATTAGTGGAAGGTGATTTTTGTGCATGGAACAAATAATAAAATGGAATAAGAATATAAGTGCAACAGTAAATTTTCACTTAGGCTTGGATTTCTGATATGTTAAGAAAGGATTTTTACATATCAAAATAGTCATGCAAGTATGAGATTTCTACTTTAAAGTTTATGTTGAAAACTCGATGTCATCTTTGGAACCCTGATCAAACCCTGAGCAACAGATATAAAATAAAAGAGGTTAATATCAGCTTGGTTTATCAAACAAAAGATGTTACTAAGTGTATGCAAAAGGAAATATATGTACATAGATAAAAAGAGTTAATATCCAGTTATTATCAAACAAAAGATGTTGCTAAGCATATGCAAAGGGAAATATATATATATATATATGTTGATTTTTGATGAAACTATAACCATGACCGGGCAGGGCTGGTATCTACTATAAATACCCTTGAGGAACAATAATGATGATGAATTTGAAGTTATAATGACATATGCAAAGTCACTGCAAACGTACCTACACTATGGTGTGCATTTTGAACTGTTTGATTAAAACCAAGGTCATTCCTAATGAGACATGGACAAGTAACCACATGGAAGTTTTAAACAACACATATATTTATGTTACTAGCTTGGAGTGAGCAAGATTTGGTGACTACCTATTCCATTAATACAAGATTTTAGCAAAAACTCAATCAAAATCAAATGTGAATGTTAATTTTTAAAAAATTTTCAATTAGGTATTCAATTGACAGAAACACAGACCTGGAGAGATACTTCAATATTGATGCCAACAGTGGAGTTATTACAACTGCAAAATCTTTGGATCGAGAGACAAATGCTGTTCATAACATCACAGTCCTTGCAATGGAGAGCCGTAAGTTGTAAGGTTTAGAACTGCATCAGGATGGAGGACAATGAGAGTGGAAAAGAGATTGCTGTGTGAGATTACAAAATAAGTATAAATTGTGACAGTTGCTTAGTTGATTTCGACAAAAGAAGTGAATGTCCAAAATTTCCAAGCTGTAAAGAAAAACCTTATATTCATTTGCCTTGTATGGTAACCTTTACAAAAGTTAATGAAAAGAAAACAGAAAAAAATAATAAGCTTGCATTAACTTCCTAGGACTATTTGTGGTTCTGTGGTCATGGTTTATTTATTTCATTTATGCTGATAGGGAATTGGCAAAAGAACATACAATAATTGGTAACTTGATTCCTACCAGCACAGATAGACTTAAATATCTGGTATTGATCTATGTTTTTTTTTTTTTCCCCCCTCCGGTACCGGGAACCGAACTCACGACCTTGCACTTGCCAGGCAGGCACTTTTGCTGCTGAGCTAAATCCCCAGCCCCTAAGCTAAAACCCCAGCCCCTGTTTTTGTTTTTGTTTTTTTTTTTTTTTCTCCGGTACCAGGAACCGAACTCACGACCTTGCGCTTGCCAGGCAGGTGCTTTTGCCGCTGAGCTAAATCCCCAGCCCTGTTGATCTAATTTTAGTCCCTCCTAGAAACAACATTGAAAAATGCATAACCATATGCATGTGTATATATTATATATTATTAATTAGTTAATAGACATGCAACTACATTATGTACATATATAATATGAATTTATATCCATAAAAACATGAGCTGTAGCATCAAGGACTATTGAATTTTGTGGTTTACTCTTTGTTCTGGCAAGAGCTGTCTCATCAAAGACTAAAAGCCCATATATACATAAAATATCACATAAACATATATATTGACACATGTATAAATATATAAACATGCCTGTACTTACATATACACACCACATATACACATGCCATGTGTAACGTATGTATATGCATGCTCTATAAATTCATATGTGCACACACTTGGATCAGTATATCTGTGACTCCTTGAAAGAATATAGGGTTGTGGTTCTAGATTTTATTTGAGAGTTATTTCATTTTAGAGATGGAAACATTTTTGCCTCATTTCTAATAAAAGATTTTGCATGTTGTTCATGTAAGTTTCCTTAGTAAAATAACAGCAAAATAATGAATTTTGTATAAGAGTACATGATACACATTCTTTCTTTTGTTAGAGAATCCATCTCAGGTCGGAAGAGGTTATGTCGCCATCACAATCCTTGACATCAATGACAATGCCCCAGAGTTTGCCATGGACTATGAGACTATGGTCTGTGAAAATGCACAACCTGGACAGGTGAGTTTCAAAACATTTTACTCCTCATCTGCAATGCTTTTAAAAAATATCCAGGAGCAATGCCTTTGAAATCTTCCAGGTTAAGATAACATATAATCAGCTTGTTTCAGCAAAGCTAACACTTTGATGTGTAACATGAATTAATATTAAAGGGATTTTCAAATCCTGGTTTAATTGGCTGATGAAAGTTCCTCAGGAAGAAGAAGTAAACATTGTAAAAGCCTTTTAAATGGTTAAGAGCTGAGACTCCTTCAAGGAGAAGTGCATCACGTTAAGCTTGCTTGGCTGTGTCCCATATTACAGGCAGTGGAAGTGCCTTGAGGGTCTAAGACTGAAGCAGCATGTCAGTTTGGTTCATTGATTCCTATTGTCCTGTGTCTTGTGTTCATTCATTACTATGGTTCTCTATCTTGGGACGTTTACTGCAATGTCCAGTCAGTTGACACAGCCCGTTTAGGGTGATCACAGGAGTAAGTTTAAAAGTGCACTTTAAGAAGGACCCGATCTGTTTTCCAGAGCCCTTTTGAGATAGGGTTCACACTGGCACATCTGATCCATTCCCCCAGCTCACTGAGGAAGATGGCATTTATTATATGGGAAAAAATTGCTCTGTCCTGGCTCAGAATACATAGCAGAACAGAGCAATATGCCTTCCTGTTTTGCATTTTCTTTTCCTAGGTCATCCAGAAAATCAGTGCTGTTGACAAAGATGAGCCCTCCAATGGACACCAGTTCTACTTCAGCTTAACAGTGGATCCAACAAATAATCATAACTTTTCCTTGAAAGACAACAAAGGTAGGTACTGTCACCTGTGGAGGCAGCAAGTATGGGCTCTCTCATCAAACACTGTTTCTCCTTCAGGAATCCTAGCTATAATTTTTTTAAAAAGCAAAAACATTAATTAAAGGACAAATGAGAACCTCAAGTAATTTTAATTCGTAGATCTGCTGTCATGAAGGGGAAGCTGCTATTTAAATCTTTTTCGGCTTAAAGCCAAGTGAGGAAAGTTAGATCTATGTTTTTTTTCTTCTTTGCAACTAGACATGTACTTCCTTACCAAGTTCTTCATCCAAATGCTCTGTTGAGGGCCAGTTAAATGCCTTGTTAAGAATTGTGCTACACAGATCCAAATTAAGACATTAGACAATAACTGACCACACACAGTTCAACCTAAATCAATTTTTGCTTGATATTTTCAAGAATAACATTTTTACATAAAAATAAAGATGATCCATGGAACTTATAATAATATATTAATTATTCTATAACTACAGTTTCATAAAAGAATTCTCTCTACTGCTACATTGCTTTTCCCAGCTAAAAAGTAAGGTTTTAGGACTTTCTTAATTGCTATTATAAAAACATTCCTGCAGATATCTGTGAGTAGAACCTGATTTTGTTTGTTAATATATTTTGACAACTATAAGAACTTTTAAAGGAAGCAGGTGAACTTTGTATATCCGGTTTCTCTGGAAAAACGTAGAAATGCATAGCTTAAGTGCTCAAATACTGGCTTACTGCAAGGGCTTTCTTTCAAAAGATGAATACTATGAGGGCTTTTGCCTGAGGCCACAATCCATTTTACTGCAGAAAATCCAATTTTAGCCTCAAAAAATGCAATCGGAAAATAATAATTTTTTGCTTATCCAATTCTCCACTTACTCAAAACTGTGTATTCACTTTATAAAAGAAAGTAGGTTTTTATATGGGTCATCTCAATCTCCCTGACTTAATTGTCATTGGAAAGGATAATCCTCAGCTCTCAGGGTAGTCAGTCCAACATGGAGGATATGTAACCTTTGCAAGAAGAATGTAAATATATTTCCCATGTGTCATGATGCTGTACCGCCATGGTTACTGTATGGAAATATCTGGGTTTCCAGGACCTTCATACTAAACTCCCAAACTTGATCTTGAAAGAGAACACATAAGTAGGAAGAAAACCAATTCTTAAGGTTTTTCTTTCCATGTTAGGGAACAAGTATACAATTTTAAAATTTTATAGTTTCTTTCCTGAGCACAGGGTTCTCTTCTCACATATTAGGTACCTCACTTTATGCTCTTTAACTCGTTGTATGATATGTATTATTTTGATATCAGTCATGTTAGATAACAAATCGACAACTTTATACAACTTTCTATATCAAGTTGTAAATACATATAGCATCTACACTGGTGAGCCACAAAGCCATAGATATGTGTGTCATTGTTAAGTGTGTAGGAACATACTGAAGAAAATATTCCTTAATAATTCTGTTTGTTTTTTCAGATTTATATATTTTAAAGTAAAATATTTACTCAACTAAAAATCTACCAGATGGCAATTGATCATCACATGTTTTATCATTTCATTAATAATTGCATTATTATTTTTTCTGCTGTTCACATATGAGCTTATTTTGTGCTGCTTGAGAAGAATGAATGCTTTTTAACTAGAGATTGTTAATCCTTTAATCTTAGTTTGCAATCCCACTTGAGTATTGTCTTCTTATTTGATAATACCAATGTAATATTTACACACATCTGTTTGATTTATTTTATTTAAGAATATATTTTAAGGTGCATCCATTTACCTATAAATGTCTGACGTTTTCTTTCTTTATGGTTGAGTAGTATTGCATTGTATCAAAAACCATATCTTCTTTATTCATTCCTCTACTGGTAAGCATTTGGGTTGTTTTTAAGATTTAATTATTAAAAACTGTGCCACTATAAACAAGGGTGTGCATATATCACTGTGGTTTGATATTTTTAATTATTTTTGGAAGATACCAAGAAGAGGAATAGCTGGATCAAATAGAATCTCTAGTTTTAGTTTTTTGAGGAACCTCTACATTGATTTTCACGGTGATTGCACCAGTCTACACTCCCACCAACAGTGGATCAGAATTCCTTTTTCCTCACAGCTCTGCCTGCATTTGTTATTGGTAGATTTATTGATAATAGCCATTCTTTCTGTAGTGAGATGGAATCTCAGCATTGTTTTAATTTGCAACTCTTGAATGATGTTGAACATTTTTTCATATATTTATTTACCATTTCTACTTTAACTGAGAAGTCTATTCATTTCAGATGCCCATTTTTGGATTGGGCCTTGAAATTTGAGGAGTATGGTTTTTTGTGAGTTTTTATGTATTCTAGATATGAGTCCTTTGTCTGAGGAACAGCTGACTAAAACTTTTCCCACTCTATGGGTTTTCTTTTCATTCTGTTGATGATTTCTTTTGCTGTGCAAAGCTTTTTAATAAGATGAGATTTAGTTGTTGATTCTTAGTAATATTTCTCAAGCAGTTGGGGTTTTATTCATAAAGTCTGGGCCTACACCTATGTCTTGAAGAGTTCAGCCTATTCTGTTTCTAGGAGATTTAGTTTTTCTGTCTTAAGATTTAAAATTTGATTTATTTTTATTTTAGTTTAGTGCATGGTGACAGATGTGAATCTAGTTTTAGTCTTTGGCCTGTGCAAAGCCAGTATTTCCAGCATCATTTATTAAAGAGTCTATCTTTCTTCAGCGAATGTGTTTCCCTCCAAAGATAAGGTGACTGAGTTTGTCTGGAGTTGTTTCTGCAGCTTCTAAGCTGTTCCACTGATCCTTAAGTGTGTTTTTGTTTTTGTTTTTGTTTTTTGCCAGTACCATGGTGTTTTTATCACAGTAGCTTTGTAGTATAATTTCAAATTAGAGATTGTGATGTTTTTCTGACTTGTCTATGTTGCCCAGAATTGTTTGAGATATTATATGTCTATTATTTTTCACCATCTCTATAATTGTGTGGTTTACTCTTTAAGTAAAATGATGTATTATATGTAGTTTTGACAAAGTTAGATTTAATAAAATAAGTAGCATGTAAGCATTTTTATATTAAGCTCTACTTTATATCTATTTATTTGACTATGTGCAGATTAATATAAAATGTCCTATAATGTATTATATCAGAAATATATCTTTGTCCAGTGACCTTCAAAAAAATTTATTTAATAAATATCTGCGATTCCAGGACATTTTCCAACTAAGGAATAAATGTAAACATAATCACTTAAAATTTGAAGACTGGTTCCATTAGAAATCATGCTATATAAAGGGCTGGGGATTTAGCTCACCTGCATAGCGCCTGCCTGGCAAGCGCAAGGTCGTGAGTTCAGTTCCCGGTACCGGAAACACAGCCCCCCCCCCCCCGGAAAAAAAGAAAAAAGAAAGAAATCATGCTATATATTTGCTTTCTTTATCCTAGACAATACAGCCTCAATTCTCACCCGGAGAAGTGGCTTCCGGAGACAGGAGCAATCTGTTTACTACCTGCCAATTTTCATTGTGGACAGTGGATCCCCCTCACTCAGCAGCACCAACACCCTCACCATCCGCGTGTGTGACTGTGATGCGGATGGCATAGCCCAGACTTGCAATGCAGAGGCCTATGTCTTACCTGCTGGTCTCAGTACAGGAGCCTTGATAGCAATACTGGCCTGTGTCTTGACCTTGTTGGGTAAGTACTGCTTACAGTGCTTGCTCTAGAGGAGCAACTGCAAGAACCATGTTTTGCAGCTTTCTTACTTTCTTCCCCCTTCCTTTGGATTATCTTTTTAAGAACACGTGCAAATATTCCACTGGATGGTATTTATTCTCTAAATAACACTCACTACATGGCCATACTACCCACTAGTATAGTTAAAATCTAATGCAGAAAAAATAGTTATCGATTTCAGTTTCAAAAAATAGGCAAGATAAATGGCTTATGCTTATGTTTTTCATGATGTTTTAAAAAGCATAGCCTTTCCCATTTATTTGTTTTCTGGTATACAGCAAAGAAGGTACTCTAAACCAGAAAGAACATTTTCTATGTTATTTTGATAATATGCTTATTTTAGAATTATGACTTTGTGAGCCAACTTTTTACAAAAACACTTAAAGTAGCTTTTTACAATTATTAGCAAAATCTAAAGTGCTAAAATTTAAGCAATGGAAAAGTTATACTTTCCTAGAAAATTATTAGCATATTTAATTCTAATTTTCCATGATTACTTTATTGCTTATTTAAATTTGATTTATAATTCCTGTTAGCATTACCATTTCAGTACCCTTTTAAAATTTGGGAGACATCCAACAAGGCCATCGGGTAATGGGTTTATTTCAGGGAAATTTCTCCTTCACATCTGAACTTACTACAAGGACAGCAAGCACATACTCTTGCACATGAGATTGTGCTGCATGATTTCTTGGGGTATAATAGAATTACTAAATCCATTTATAACATATTATCATAAAAGCAGCATTTACAATGGAATTCAGCATTGTTTAAAAATTTGACTAGAGGAGTTAGACTGAACTAACTTCTATTTCTGCCTCCAGTAATATCTAGTTGTTCACAAGGGGAGTTGTGATTCCCCCTTTGATAGCATCCTAATTTAAAAGGGGAAACCTATAGCTAGTCTCATGCGATGGTTGTGGAACTTAAGTGAGGTAGAGCCAGGAATATAGTTCAGTGGCACAGCACCTGCCTGGCAAGTGCAAGGTCCTGAGTTTGATTCCTAGCACCAAAAAAAGGGAGAGAGAATTAAATGAAATAATTCATGCAGAGAACAGAATTCCTAGCACACAGTGAACATTCAATCTATTTTAAGTGTTACTGATGATGCTAAACTCCTCACTCTATTAACCATGCGAAGGCCTACTTACTAATACATTGCAAACAGTCTCATAAAAACAGAAGTTACTATCTTCCATAACTTCAGCTAAACAAACAAAGCCAGAAGAAAATACACTATTTTTTTGCAGAAAGCTTCACACAAGTGACAGAAACTTTCAGAAATTTATTAGAAATAGCACATAATTCCCAAAGTCTGATTAGAATATAAAAGGACCAGAATACATTTTTAAAAAAATGAACCCATTACAAATATGTTATTGCTCTACTGGGTTCCAAAACATAAATAATGTAAATGTAAATTGAATATTTACTTTATAGTAGAATAACTTACATAAGAATGTTTAAAAATTTTTTATGTGTTGAAGATGACAATGTCTTTAGCTTGAAAATACAGATTCAGAACAAAAGCGAGAGAATATGCAGGTGGTGTTTGGAATACGTTTCAAATTTAACCAGGATATTACAAACAACACTCATTAAACTATACCAAAAAAGGGTAAGATAAAACTATGTTACCCCACATTTCATCACCACCTATACTGTATTGACATTTATTTAGGGTCTTTCTCTGGCTTTGGGTAAATCTTTTGATCTGTTAGTTTGGGGTTCTTGCATTTGAGGTTGCTTGGAAATTCTAATTAGTTAAGAGTCATCGAGCTGTTATTCAAGACAACTGAAATAGAGATTTATTAGATTTCAGTCTCCAATCTTGTTATATATAGTATATATACATATATGTGTGTGTGTGGATGTGTGTGTGTGTGTGTGTGTAGGGATGCCAAATTTTGCCACAATTTTTATCGAAATGTAATTTTGATTGCTCTTAAATTTGAGTATATTTCTTAATGGTTAAGCAATCAGAAATACCTTATCCTATCCTAACAATCAAGATTTCATACCTTATTTTACTCATTTAAAAAAATCTACAAGTCTACAAAATGTAAATAAGAACAGAGCCTTACACTGAACTATGGTTTTAAAACAGGAGCCTGCAGCTTCCATTCTTACAGTGACACAATATAATCACCGTGTTCTGCTCAGTAGCATTTCAGCTCAGAATTTTAATCTTTTTGTATCTTAATTCCTCACTTGGTAAAAGCAGAGGATGATGGCTCTTCATTCTTTTTTCACTATTACAGGCTGGATTTCCCCACAACTGGTGATAAAGCCAAGGAAGCTGAGGTTTTTAGGGGCTGGAAGGAGTGCAGAGCATGGTGTGCTGATTTCTGGTGTACAAACTGCTCATTCTTTACTACAGCTCTATCAGTGGCATAAATATGGTTTACACTAGAATCAGTATTTGTAACTCAAACTTTTTCACACTTCGAAATATCTTCTACAAAAGTGGATAAAGATGTGGGAATGATGAAAAAATTTGAGAATTGAGTTCAATTAAAGTTGAAACTATTGAAGCATCTGGGCTTTGCAGTCTTAAAAAAAAACATACTTTACTTATCAGTTTCGCACTGCTGTTATGTGACAAATTAAAGTGACGTGACGTGACGTGACGTGACGTGACGTGACGTGATGTGACAGAAGGTGATATACCGAATATCCCAGGATACTGACACTGGAAGATGTCCTAGACATTGATTCTAGCCCAAACCTCTGTGCTCTACAAAGGGGAATTTGCAGTACAATTACACTCAGGATCTGCAAAAGTTCATACAGCAAGTTACAGGCTAAAATGGTGTAAGATTCTAATCGCAATAAAATCTTTTATATTAAACAGAAAAGAAAATGCTTCATGAAAACATGAAAAGCATTACTCACACATAGTCATTTCATTCTCAAGATTTGAAATTTGTGTTAAGTGAAGTTGGATTTGTCAGTCTTCACGTTTAACTGTATTTTTCTAGCTTATAGAAGAATTCTTTCCTGATTTATCCATCATCCTGTCTTTCTCTTACCACTTTCATTAATTTATTTGTTCCTAAATTCTTTAAGTGGGATAATCTAAAAAAATTAGAAATGGGGTTTCCTTCATTTACACTGAGTACAATTTAAAAGGGAGACAGAATTGCCAGATTCAGATTTCATAATATAGTGACAAGAAGGTGCTTTAATTAATTTTAGGCAGAAAATTTTTAACAATATATGGCAAGGTGTTCTAGCATTCTAAAAGTTTAATAACAATTATGCTTCACCACTAATACCAACACACATTTAATTATGTATTTTCAAGATTAAATTTGTATCTGTTGATATATATATATATATTTTTCTTACCAGACCAAAGGACTTAAAATAATTTTATGATTGAGACATTAAATTAATACTTTCATAGATTTTTTAAAAATTAAGAGAAAGAACTTTATATATTCTTTTAAACAAATAGATTTCAAGCTGGGCATAAGCTGGCAAAGTCTATAATCCCAGAATTTAGGAGGCTGAGGCAAGAGGGTCGCCAGGAGTTTCAGGCCAGCCTGGGGTACATAGTGAGGTCAAGGCCAGCCGGCACTACAAAGTGAGATCCCCGTCTCATTAAATCAAAACTAAAATAAAGTTGGCTTCAACATTCAATACTGTACATCTATTTAAAGCATATTATAGTTAGTTTCTGTTATTCTGGAGTCAAAATTGGTGTTCCTGCATACTAAAGCGGTTACTGAATTTACCAAATTAAACTTTAGATTTTTTTCACCACTTCAGTGTTAAATTCTAAGTGATAGAAGCCCTAGAACATTTCTTCCAACTTTTTGCTCTTCAGACACATCTGAATTAGTTCAGCCTGGCCCAGCTTCATTATAGTTTAATAAGGTATTTGTAGAAACTCAGTGTTCATGGCACAGAATTCCAGCTTTTCCAGTGTGTCTAGGACGGGCAGCTTGAATTTCAGCTATCATGCATTGTTTCATTTTTCTCCCTGACCTACAAAGTACCAAACTATATGTGGCCTTTTGTTCTTGGCTGCTTTTGCTTTTGCTCAACAGAAAAATGTTTCTCTGGCTTTGTATATAAGTGATGATGATTGTTACTGATGTTTAAAAAGTACATTGAACTGTTGAGCAAAATAAAAGGCAACACCATGTAATACATTGGTCCTTATCATAAACTGTAATGATAGAATACAACTCACAAAGTAGTCCTACAGATAATAATGAGTAGGGTATAGTTAGCTAATTTATGGGAGCAAATAATAAGCATGAAAGAGAAGTAAAAAGTTAATTCCTTTCATAATATGAGATAGGCATTAGCTTAAGTACTTTACAAGAATTATATAATTTAATTTTCATAAAATTGTTCTATGGAACCATTGTTATGCACTTTCTTTATAATAAAACTACAATTTACAAGAACCAGGTACAGAATCACAGGGCAAATGAATATCAGAGTCAGAACCAAATACAGACAAGGCTGCAGTCTGAATGTTCCTAATATTTCTTCATATATGTTTTCCAGTGTGAAAGACCATGTGTCTCTGGTAAATCACTAAAGGTCCCTGAGAACCATAAACGTGCACATTGCTAAAATAGACACAGCACTGTCTTTTACCAGTTTCATATAGTGATTTTGTCATTTGTACAGTTAATTCTGAGTGTCTAATTTAATAGTAACCTCCTATTACTTCAAACCTCAAGAAAACATTCTTAAAATTATATGTTAAACCTGAGATTACATGTTAATACAACCAACAAAACAACATATGGACTATCTTCGTGAATAGAATATTTATTGTACTTACAGGAAATATTTTTGTCTTAACTCAGATGCTAATGAAATCACTCTCTATTAAAGGAGAAGATCTTATAGAATTTATTTGGGGGAACAAAAGATTCATTTCAGTTATAATTAAATTTTCCTTGTTTGGAGAAATGGGAGCATTATCTCTTTATGCACATGATTTACATACCTCTAGAACATTTTCCAGCAAGGCTAACCATTGAAAATCCTTGTCCTATTGGACGGCTGAACTTAGCAGTTTCAAAAAAAAATACCGAGTCCTGAACAATTCTCTTACATTCCTAACACTTTACTTGATACAGTTTCACTTGTGTGTTCTGAGTCAAGTCAGCTTGCCTTCTTCTCTCCACTCCATCTTCCATATTTAACAAGTCCTTGATTTTCCTTTGTTAGTTTTTTTCCCTTAATGCTGCTTTTCTAGTGTCCATCTTTTCTCTCCGGAATTATGGAAACTATCTCATTCTCTATCAGATTCATCCCATCGGTTCCACACACCAAGGAAGCTTCTTAAGAGCAAGTGTGACTGTGACAAATCTTAACTTAAATAATATTTCTGTGACTCCTCATTGTCTAGAGATTGAAATCACAGACACACAGACTGTTTCTTCCTACTTTAACCCTATTTCTCTCTACTCATACAGTGCACTTTAGCAAACTCTGTGCTTTGTATTTTCTCAGACTCATTCTGCTTTGTCTTACATGGTCTAACCTGCTTTACTTCTTCTGCCTGAAATAATTCTCTCCACATACTCAGAAAAGTTCACTCACTCCTCTTTGTTTTCAAAACTCACTTCCTTGGCTTTGGGATCCAGGTTGAGGTTTGTTCTTGAGGGCTCCATAGCACCTGAAGTCTTAGAATGACAGTCTTACATGGTCTGACAGTCTTAGAATATCCATCATAGCCTTGAAGTTGTTCACGAAGCCATGATTTGTCTGCTTTATTGGTTTTTTGCCTTGTCTGTCCTCTGCAGTAGACTCTTGCTTTTGAAGGAAGCACCAAACATTATTTTAAAACTCTGTGTGGCACCTTATAAATTGAGGATTGAATGTTACATAGAAGACATTTTATGATTGGTAGGCTACATGCACCATAAATTACTTGAATGTACTCAGTAATGGAAAATAATGTTTGATTTCACTTTCCTATTTTGTTTCTTGCTTTTCTTTTGTTCGTTTATTTCTTTATTGTTATAAGACTTGGTTTTACTAAGTCACTAAGCTGTCCAGGCTGGGCTTGAACTTGCAATCCTCCTGCCTGTGCCTCCCAGATTATAGGTGTGGACCATCAAACCTGGCTTGATTTCATTTCTGTCATTACTCAGAAGAGATATTGCTACTGAATGTTGATTATCTCTTTTCTTAAGAGTCTGCAACTTTAGGTTTATATCCAAGATTCAGTTCATCTTTTTAACTTTTCCGAAAAATCAATATAGTGCAGGTTAAAAGTACTTAAATTATGTTTTCAGGCCCATAGTGATGGAACCATATATGTAGTCAAGAAAATAATAAAAACTGTCTGACTAAAGATAGAGGAAGCATATCAGTAGAGATGTCAAGGGTATTTTATTTATTATCACTTGAAGCATTACAATTGGTATCTACTTTATCACTCAGTCAGATTATATCATTTACAAAACTTTACTTACTCTGTATGAATCTAAGTGGTAGAGAGAGTTCAAACCTGCAAGTTAAAATGTTGGTCTTTTGTCATTGGGAATTTGCGTTTATCTCTGACTCTGACACATAGATTGGAACAGGATGACACATTGACTTCTACTTATCCTTGAGAACTGAGCTTAGATGTCACTTCTGATACTCTGGTTTCTCTTCAGATCATATAAATCTTTTGCCTTTTCACTTTTGATGACATCCTTTTATGAACAAAACCAGTACTTCTGTGTTTTTATCACTTTACTTTTTGAAATAAATTAATCCTTTTTTTTTTTGTTCGAAACACTTCAGAAATATTGCATTCAGTGACATAAAACTGAAATGCTTTTCAAGGTCCAAAAGCAATCCATGCTCTGCCACGTGCTCAACACTGTAACTTACCAGGCTGTGGGATTCTTCGCTCACTCAGTAGGGAGAGGTGCACAGCCTTATTTTTCATTTTTTTTCCGACAAATCACCCTTTTTCCTGCAATAGTCTTCTTGCATCTCTTCAGATTCATGTTTTCCTTTATACCTCAGCTTCAATGTTTTCTTGAGAGTGAAGCCCTCACTATGATCAAGTTAAGCAAACTTCATAATCCCTCTCCTCTATCACAATACTCGTTTATTTTGTCTAAGAATCTTATCACAATTTACAAATGTATGTTTGTTTGCTTTCCTTAAATATAAAAGCACTTTGAAAGTAGTAAAATATATCTGTCTCCATCTCTCTTTACCCATTGTGCTGTCAAAGCTTAGCACAAGGCACATAGCAGACAATGGATTTCAGGGGGCATCTTTACATGTCATTTCTCACACTCCATTGTTACACCTTTGCTACATATTTTAAGACCCAGTATTTCTATTATTCATCATTCCACCAACCACCAGATAGAATAGACTAATATTAGATATATCAACTTAATGAATATGTCATCATAATCATATGTGAGTGGATGGCAAAATCTCTATTTCTTTCTGTGGGCCAGTTAGCATACCCGTGGAAACAGGAGCTGAATTAAAGAAGATGATTGTATGAGTGTATAAGATACGAATTATTATTTAATAGAAACAGTGCTTACTATTTATATACTTTATAAAAATAAACCAAGTATTCATAAAAGTATGAAGGATTGTATTTATGAGGCAAAGACTATCATTATCTTCATTTTGTGAAGAGGGAACTTAGACAGGGTAGGTAAGACACCATGCTTAGATTCACACATCCAGTAAATGGAATGAGAGGAAATCAAAGCAGATGCGGATCTTCTGTAGGAAGGAGTAGTAAGCTGAGGGAAAGGATTTGTCATGTATTTTGGCATCATGATATAATACAGAAAAATTGCTTGACTGAAATATGATGTAAGCAAACATTGCAGACAAAGAAAAACTGAAGATGTTAGAGTTTAAGATGATCCAAAGTTTCTGGTTCTTTCATTTCCTATTTGGGGAAACAGGTGTGCTAGTCATTTTCCCATCATTGGAAAAAAACACTCTACATCCACAACTTAAAGTATCAGAATTTTAGTTTGCTCCAAGGCAGAAACAGGATGCCCGAGGAGTGTGGCAGAGGAAAAACCTGCTCAACCCGTGGCTTTCATGAAGCAGAGAGAAAAGGGGGGTGCTAGGGGCAAGAATGCACCTGTCTAGGTGACACATCCAGTGACCACCTCTGACCAGGCCTGCTCCTGACAGCACACTCAGCTGGGTGCTCAGCGATGAGTGAATCCACCAACACGTATGGCACTGGGTGACCTTCCAAACGCACGAGGGTTTGGGGAGACATTTTCTGTGTAGATTACAACAACAAGAGAAGATATGAAACAAATTATAAGGAAGTCACAAAACTGAAATCTAGAAACTTTGAAGGTAATGAGTGATTGTCATTGGGGTAGAAAGTTGTATTAGTAACAGAAGTGATAATAACAGAAAATAAAAGTGAAGAAAAACTGATATGCTCACATATTTAATTATCAATAAAAAATGTGGGCAGTGATTTTAAGAGTATAGCCTGGTAGCGCAGCAAGGTAAAGGAGAGAAGCAGATGTCAGAAAACTAGCACTTGCCACACATGAGGTGGCTGGGTCTCGGGTCTCACTGTACTCACCTAGAAAGAACGTGAAGAGAGAAGAGAAAAAGCCAAGTACAGAATTTGATGAAGATGTCCAATGTCCCTTAAAGAGCAGCCATAAAACAAACCATGATTGGAGAAGAGATATTATACCTTCTCTTCCTTCTCCTTCTCTTCCTCCTCGTCGTCCTCCTTCTTCTAAACTGGCTGCAAGAGTCCTCATTGTATTCCCCCGAATGATTTCAAGATGGCTGACCCACGCTACACTTTCTGGGTGTAGTTCTTTGTCCAACACAACAGACACACCAAATTAGAGAAAGGACTAAGAAATATCTACTGGAAAACATAAAAGTCACTGCTCACCGTCATTTCTGAGAAATAACATAGAAACCCAGATTGCTCTGGTTTAAAAACAATCACGATAGGAAATTGACAATGGTTATTGTATTGCATATTGTTTGAATTCTGCATCTTTTCTTTTTCTCTTTAAAATAAAAAAATCAGTATATAGGAAAGTCGAAGTACAGTATGTATTTTAGGCTAATTTCACAAAAAGGAATTACTAATAAAGTGAGCAGTGGTGAAGATAAAGTATCGGTTGGAAAATGTCAGAAAATTGTTTCCATTTAATGACTTCTGTGTTTTCTGATGAGTGGGGAATAGTGGCAAAGTTTGAAATAAACCAATAAAATTCAAATGCAATTAAAGATCAATAGAAAATTAATAAAGCTTAATTACTGCTCAATACAGGCAATATGACAGATTTTTAGTAAGTTGTATGTAAATCAACACTAATTTCTAGTATGATGCATATTTTAAATTTCTCTATTTTTCCATATCTTAGTTTGCTGTATTTTGCTCAGATGGGGGAGAATAACACCGTCTGGTGTGGATGCTTCTCTGCACTCATTCATGTCTGTTCTGACAGTGAATGCATTACAATTTATGCTGTCCTTATCCAAGTGTGCATCACTGGCACCATTTGACTTAACTGCAGTGACTTGTGATTGTTACTGTATCTGCCATTATTTTCTACGTATTTCAGATACTTAGAAAAGGTTGAATGTTATAAAACTGAGTTCTAAAAGTAGATATTTAGGTCAGCATTGTGCTTTTTCTTGTAACAGTTCTCTCACTTATTTTCTCACATCTACTTTCCCCCAACTCCTATCTTTAGTCCAAATGAATGTATTTTTAAAAAACTCTGAACATAATGTGCAGTTCTTAAAATATGTTGATCCTGGGACCATAGGCTCTTCCTCCTTGTCTGACCTTATTTCTTTGCCCTCCAGACCATTAGCCTCAAAACTTTTTTCACTATGTTCTCTTTGCCAAAAATGTTCTTCTGAATCTTCTTTCTACCCCTATTTTGGCTGTCAGACTTCAGTAATCCTAAATTAAATTTTCCTTTTCTGGATATTTCCCTTAATATATGTGTCCCTCTGGAATAATTATCACAGTTCTAATTTGTTTATTTTTTCTATTTGATTGATGTCTGTCTGTCCCAGTGAATTGTAACTTTCACAGGTAAATATGTCTGACTCTGTGAGCAAAATTAGATATATCACCACACTTACTATTTAGTATAAGTAATTAATACAGTTTTGCTAAATAGATCTATAAATTCATGAACAAACAGAACAATATAAGTTCACCATGACCAGACTACTAAACCTAACTCTTTTATTCATTCTTCACTCAGAAGTATATTCCATATGGCAGACAAGATAAATGACAAAGACTCTTCAACTATAGAATCTTTTGCTTATTTAGGCAGAAAATATTTTTAATACAAAGATTATCTTCATAGTCCCTGAAGAACAGCTAAAACTTGATCTCGCTACAGGTTAAAAATGTTTTTATATGCTCACATAGTTAGAAAGTAATGTTCTCTCCATAATTGAAATCTTATATAATGGCAACCTTCCAAAACATTTCATACTCTTGTCTTCAGGCAGGATTGAAAAATAAGGAAAACAAAAGATATTATTATCCTTGATATGTATTGTACCTGGTATGAGGTTAAGGAGTTTTTCTTAGTCACTCAGTTTTCACTTGTACTGAAGAGTAACAACAAGGCAAGTTTGTCAGTATTGTATATGGCAAACGTGTACAATCTCATATAGGAAATAAGTAATTGACAGTGTCTACGTATGACACAATTCATTGTTATAGAAAAGATAAAATTCAGAATTTTGTACTGTTTTGTTTACTTGTATATTGATTTGAATTTGAAGAGCATTTAATTATTATACAACTTTTACTTCATGTCCCCCTCAGCTTCGGTGTTCATCCATTTTGTACGCACATGTGCCCTCAATTGGAAGTCTCTCCCCTCTGTTTTGCTGTTCAGTGTGTGTATCGGATCTTTCACGTTAATTCCCTCTCATCTGCCCCATCATCATTCTCTGTTCTTTCCACTGCTCTCTGATTTCTTACTAGGACATCTTACTCGGTCTCACTTCCTTTATGTTGAACTTACCTTGATCTAAGGAGACTGCGTGAAAAGTTTCAGAAACTAATGTGGTATGTAAATCTAAGATAAATATTGTATTTATCCCTGTGTCTTAAACATAATGACATCTCTTTCTTGGAGTAAGTGCCATCTAGACTCTTGTTTTTGTAACCAGTGGGTTTGTTTCAGTTACCTTCCATGGAAGTTCTAAGTATGTGGTGGGCTGGGATGTGCAAAGACATTGAAGGCAAGCTGAGGTTGAAATCACTCATCCCTACTCATTGTACTTAATTACATTGACCTTAGACAGTTGTTTCATTTGTGTAAAACAACCCTCCTAATATCTACCCCAGAGAACTACGCTAAAGATCTAATACAAGCAGATCTTCATTTCCTGCTTCACCTTTTCTGTCTTCTATTTTAGCCGTTAGTAGACATGTACAGTCACATATTTGGTGGCTATTATGTACCGTCATTCTTTGTTTTTCATCATTTAGAGAAAAAAAGTATTTTCCATGCTGATTTCATAGAAATTTGAATGGATATTATTGGCAGACTGGATCATTACAATGAGAATATTTCCATCACATACCTGCAAATGAGTGAAATTCCTCCACCTCTGTTTATGTGATTTCTAAATCTCTTCATCACTTTGATTTACTCTAAGGACACTGACATTAAGTTTAAATTATTTGCCACAGCAGGTGTTTAAAAGCCTGGACATTTATTCTAGGCCTTCTTGAGCCAAAGCAGGGGCCCATTCTGTTGTGCTTTACCGTAGACTTTGTACACCACAGAGTTTTGGAGTAGTAGATATCCTAAGTATCAGTAGACAAAGAGGTATAATAAACTTAATAAGAAGGAAGGTAAATGACACTCTATGACTGGGAACACAAAGGTATGCAAGCAGTAACTTTTGAAATACATATCTGCCCTTTCATTGAAGGCAGTTAAAAGCATTAAAATGTAGTAAATAAGATCAATAGAGGGGGGAAATATATATATTTGATCACTAAACTAAAAGCTATTGGCAAAGTGCAAAGTTTATGAAGTGGAAGGGATGAAAGGGGAAAGGAGAAGAAAGTTCCACCAAAAACAAAACTAAAGTTTTCACAAGTGTTTCCAAAGTTATATTCCATCAGTTATAGTTTTTTGATGAAGAAGCTGCTATCAGATACTTGAAGTGTATAATCTTCATTGAAGTTAATAAATTCATCTCACTTAAAATTTAATACCACAGTACCTCAGTTTACAGACTTAATTAGCTTTATGATATGGGGGAGATGGATGTGCTTGTTTTTTTGTCGGGAAGATGGCCCTGGTTGTGTTTGTCTCCTGATGCAGAGTTTGTGAACAGAAGTAAAAGCATACTGCATGCTTTTGTTTGAGAATCAAATTGTTTGTAAACAGAAGCAGTTGTGAACTGAGGTATTACTGTAAGTATTTGGTTTTTTCAGTTTTGAAAGGAAACTGACTTGCAGGATGAAGGGTTCCTTGCCCCCAATTATTTTCTATAATTTTGTTGTATTTTTGTTTTCATTTTAACTTTTAAATATCTTCTTAATACAAAAGTATAAATTTTATGAGCTACCATAAATGTAAATATTTCACATCAGCATTATTTATCTGTTTTTGATTTGTACAATGCTGGGCATAGAAATCTGAGTCATGTATACTACAGAAGCTACACCACTGAACTATACCTTCAAGTCCCTCAAGCTTCTTTTTAAAAAGATGCTGAGAACAATGTACCCTGACAACAATCTATTTCATATATATATTTCAGGCCTTCTAGATCTTCCAAACTCTAACACTCATGTAATAAAAATTGTTGCAAAGGATTTGATTTTACACAAATAATTATAGACATATACTAAAGATAATTCATTAGTTTTTATGTTTTGGGGTTTCAAAATTCATGAACTCCTTTTATACCTCATTTCAATTTACATCAAGAAACTGTGATGCCTAATGTTCTCAATTCAGAGAAAATCCAGTCACTTGTAGCCAGAGATGGCTCGTTAGTACTATTGATACTTTTTAAAAATGCAGAATGCATCTAGTCCCCTAAGCCCAAAGAAAAGCCAATGTAGTTGTCTTTTATTTTTTCCAGTGTAAACACATACTTAGTGATTTCATATCAGTTTTTATATTGAAAGAAAAAATTCCTGATGTTATAGGGGTGATTTATTTCTTAAATCTTTGACTGATGTGGAAAAGCTCACCAACTCCACTCTGTCGCTAGGTAAAATGTACAAAAATGAAGTTCAGAATTTTATACATGAAAGTGCAACTCTATCATAGGGAAGCTTTTCATCTTTGTATATGGCCTGCCATGCTGGATTTCATTTAACAGCTGAATTTCATAGACAAGGATGAGACATTTCTTCAAAGAACCTGAGCAAATACTATAATCCATTTTCCTCTGAAATTACAGTTGTTAAATTAGACACAAAACATTATGAATGTCACTTTGCCTTTCCATCAATTACGGAGTTCAGAAAAATACCTTCATGTTGCATGTCTTTGAAATTATTATATTTATCCTGAACTGACCTTTCAATTTGTTCTATTAAATACTTGGCACGTTAGAGCAAGACATCAATTCTGAACAGGTGTGGAAAAGGGTTGCTTGATGTATAAAAGTGTTCTATTTTTAAAGTCCTTTTAGCAATTTTGGTATGTCTACCGCTGTAAAACCCCAGGTAAGTAGGAAGGAAATTCATTTCTTTCCAAAGGGAAGAAAATATGTGGGTCAAAATCGTAGAGCTAATGTTATCATGACGAGCAACAGTTGGTGACTTTACTGAAATTTTCCCTTGCTCATTGTTTCAGTGCTGATCCTCCTGATCATCACCATGAGAAGACGGAAAAAAGAGCCCCTCATTTTTGATGAAGAGAGAGATATCAGAGAAAACATCGTTAGATATGATGACGAAGGTGGGGGAGAGGAGGACACTGAGGCCTTTGACATGGCCGCACTGAGAAACCTCAACGTCATCAGAGATACGAAGACCCGGAGGGATGTGACTCCAGAGATTCAGTTCTTGAGTCGACCAACTTTTAAAAGCATCCCGGACAACGTCATTTTTCGGGAATTTATTTGGGAAAGACTGAAGGAAGCTGACATTGACCCGGGTGCTCCACCATATGACTCTCTGCAGACTTATGCCTTTGAAGGAAATGGCTCAGTTGCAGAATCACTCAGTTCTTTAGATTCCATCAGCTCAAACTCTGACCAGAATTATGACTACCTAAGTGACTGGGGACCTCGCTTTAAACGACTCGCAGATATGTACGGAACTGGCCAAGAGAGTTTGTACTCATAGCCCAAGAACCTTAATTTGCAATGTACTGAAGAAAAAGTAACATCAAAAAACACTACACAGAGAAAGCAAGAACTCCATGAGTTGGAGGAAAGTGGTTGTAAATATGTCTCCATTTTTAACTGTTTAGGTTTCCGCCTTGGTGAAGCATATCTTCATTAGACTTATCCAAGGGACTGCACTGACTACAAACTCTGAGCATTTGAAGTTTTTTTTTTTAAATAAAAACAAATGCTCAGTAGTTTGTGAATAGATAGCAACTCTAATATACCTGCAAAGGCATGTAATTTCCATAAGTAAATAGTGCACTGTGTTATCAGTGAGCTAAAGATTCCCTGGACATGCCTCCATGGTACTGTCAGTAACAGAAATAGAACACTCTCCACAAGAGAAACGTGCCATCCAAAAGTTCTGAAACGTCTTGCATTTCAAAACTTGGCACCAATTTAATTTATGGCAATGCTTTTAGCTTACTAATATGATAGAATTCAGCAGATTTTTATTGCTGGTGGTTAGAATAAATATTTTATTTAGTAATATGTAAATTCTCAGAGTATCTTTCCCAAATGAAAACCCCTCAATAAAAGTCAGTAAAATCTGGTGTGAAGCAAAAAAAGCCATTGTTTTAACCAATAAATAATGAAATGTTCCAAATAAGAAAAAGGTAAATGATTCTTCAAGTTTGTTATAGCTTTGAGATGCTTGTGTAGGTATGATTTTCAAAAGAAGTTGCTGTCTATTCATTAATTTTTTTATTATCTCTTCTGATTTGTACAGGAGAATATCTTTTCTTTTTTTATTTGACACATGGTGTTGTATTTATTTTGGAGCTCCAATCTCCACGAAGTTCAGGTCCATCTTACTGCCTCATAGTATAAATTTCCTCTGAACGTGCTGGGTTTTCTCCAGCCTGAGCTACTGGAAGGAGATGAAGCGTGGAAACGGAGAAAGAATAGGACAGCAATTGAGCGCTGTCACAGTCACATCTCAAAGTGGAGCACAGCCTCAAGGATATAGAGATTGTTCTGAGCCATTAGAATGTACCAACCATTTGCATACAATATCGATGTTTTTAGAAAGACTTCAGAGAGAATTGGGATTTTCTTTGATGCAAGATTTATTTTCCAAGGTCATGAGTTGCGTTCCAAAGACGTTCAAGAATTGGTTTCCCAACCTCTTTGGCTGTAAACATATTAAGTAAAAGGCTGACTTTTAAACAGTATAGCATATATTTCATGCCCATCTTTAAATTCTAACGCAAATGTTTCCCTCAAGAACTAATGAAGTGTGGTGTAATTTCTCTTGTGGTTTATATGTGCCAAAGGGAAGAGAGTGATTGCATAATCACTTGGGCTTAAGTTTGAGACAGTTATCTTAGTGTAAGACTTCTTTTTAACCAAAATAATTATTTTTCTTGGATTAAGACTTCTTCATTGTGCTTATAATCAAGTAACAATGGATTTATTTTTTCCCCTGCATTCTGCTTTTTAAAAAAACAATTCATTGCTGGGCTCCTACCAATCTACAGATAGTGAATGCTTGGAAGGAATTGTGTTTTATAAGTACTTCTTTCTAAAAGGGAGACTCTGGAAACAGAATATCAATATGCTGGTTACATAAAGAGAAACTATGTAGGATTATGTGAACTTGCAATCCATCTTTAGAAATGCAGGATGTGAATGTGGCCTTCAGCTTCATAATAATAGATAATTCAATAAATTTGACTATCTGCAAGCAGTACTTTAATTTGAATAAAGTTTTTAGAGGTTTCATGACCAGCTAGATGTGCATCTTGCTATATGAATATGCTTATATATAAAGAATTTTATAACAGTGTAAAAAATATTGTTTATATCATTTAGTTACATGTGCAAGTTTTCCAATTTAAAAATACTACACGTATACTGTTCAAGAAAACCAGGCTGTGATTCAGAAATTACATGGATTCTAAATCAGTAAGGTGCTGAAGAAACAGTTTTGTAAGGGGCTGGGGATTTAGCTCAGTGGCAAAAGCGCCTGCCTGGCAAGCGCAAGGTCGTGAGTTCAGTTCCCGGTACCGGAGAAAAACCAAAAAAAAAAAAGAAACAGTTTTGTAATAATTTCCTTATTGTCTGAGAGAAGATAAAATACCTTGGTACATTTGGATTATGGCCTCAAAAATGCTGATTGTTGCACACACACATCACTGAATAAAACTTTGGAAATACTATAGAAAAGGCACGTCACATCATACACCATGTTCCGTGTTCCGTTGAAATATATGTTTATTCTCCTTTTAAAATTGTCTTTCATATTTGCCAGTAATAGACTGAGAAAAAGATGCTAGTTTGAAATTTTGGTATATATTCAATTGCTATTTGTATGTAAAATATTACAATGTGGTATTGAACTTGGTTCAGTAGTAATTTTAAAATGCGTGAGTTAGCTGAAAGTCCCTTCTACGATAGAATTTATGAAAAGTATTTGAGGGTTAATTGTAATGGTAGTGAAATTCTTAGGATTTTATTTTAGCTTTGCTTTTTCTTCTAAAATTTAATGTTAAATGTCTGATGTAATGCTTCAGAGATAGGCTTTCACTTTTTAAACCAGGAGACTGGATTAGGTGATTGATAAAATCAATTTCAAAAGTAATTGTGAGTCTCTAAATAGTCATTAAATGAATAATGTTTAGATATTCAAATTCCACGTTTTCCAACAAGCAGTCAGAACCAGCTCTCAAGATTCATTCGTGTACATCTCTTTCCATGTTCACTTAAGGCAATTCTGTTTGGGTAGGTTGATGTCAGTCATATTGGGAATGTTTAGACTTCCATGATAATCAGCAACTACTACCAGTTTTTTCTGGATAACCACATTTTGATGCTTACAAAAACTCCAATTCTTAAGTTATTTTATACAAAGCAACCTCATGGTCATAAATACAGTATGAATGAACAGAAATGTAAAACAATGACTCAAGAGGAATTTGTACTGTATCTTCTTATAAATATGGATACACAAGGAAATGATTTCCTCCTAGAAAACCTTTGGAACTACCTGTAAAAAAGGATGACTATATCTTGGGGAGATACAGCTTACCAATTTCAAGTTCAAACAGTAGTTCACTTCAATAAATTTAAATATTTTCTATTTAATCTACATAGATATAACAGATCTACTCAGGATGCACAAAATAAGATGCACTTTGAGAAATTTAATTTCTTAAAACTTAATTGCATTTCATTTGTGACTTTTTCAATTGTTATTCTTGCGTAGTTGTAAACCAGCATAAAATATCGAAACCACATTTTACTAAGAAAGTGTGTACTGTCACATATCAATTCACAGTTATCGGGGCTGGGGATTTAGCTCAGTGGCAAAAGTGCCTGCCTGGCAAGCGCAAGGTCGTGAGTTCGGTTCCTGGTACCGGAGAAAAACCAAAAAAAAAAAAAAGTCACAGTTATCATCTTGACTCACATAGACCAGCCTTTCTTAAAAAGCAATATTTCAAGAACAGCTACAGACCCAAACCAGGAAAGAGACATTAAGGAAACAGTAGCCAGTTGGAGGAGTGTGTAATTTTTCTTCAAGCAGTTACTGTGTGGACCTGGTTAAGTATTTTTCTTTCCATGAAGCTCTACTAAGGCTGTGTACAGTCAGGGTTTGATGATATGATAGGTAGAGAAAGTGAGAGTGTTTAACTGATGATAGCTGCCTTTTCACTCTGGCCTCTGAGAAGGTTTTAAATTATTTTAACTTCATGCGCAATTACATTTACTGCATTTGGTGATGAGCAGACATAGGTAATTATTCTCAAGCAAATGGAATAGTTGTACAAGATATGAGTAATATTTGTGATATGACCCACATACTTAAACAATGCAAATGCTAATAGACTGTCAGCATTTACATTCAAATGTAAAATCTAAAAGAACTTAAACTATTAAATATATTGCAAGAGGCAAAATGATTTAGTTTCAATATTTTAAAGCACTTAAGCACCAGCTATAAATATTACTCTTTACATTTTCAATTTTAACTTGACATCTATTGACTTAGAAACTCTTCTAATTACCATAATTGTTTTTTAAATAACCATTTAAGGGTTTATTTACAGTTAATCTAATTATAGTTGATTGAAGCTTCAACTTATTTCTTTAACCATTTTTGGAAAGAGATGGCTGGAGGCAGGTGGAATACATATGGTAACAGACACACCAACTTATTTTCTGTTAGTGTGTGGATTTTTGATCTTACATATACAGTTACTTTAATCATCAATAATGTATAATATGTGATACATGGTAGCATATGAATGCTCAGCAAGGAAAGCTGGTATAATATTAGCTGTTTAGTTAGAATAAAGAGCAAGAAAGTATTAATAGCATTTACATTTTGAATATAATTCAATGTATTTTTCCAAATGGGATCACCTCTGGACCAAATGGAAGGTATATCGGGCTGTAACTGGGCAAACACTGCAGTGTATAATTCCATAGATACTTTTTCAAGCAAAAGAAAATCATAAGTATGTGTGATCTTCTGATACTTTTTCCTTGTAATAATAACTGCTACTGGCTTAGATTTCATAAAGAAGGAAGTGTGCTTCTATGGTGTGTGTGTGTGAATTTGGGAGACATTGCAAAGTATATGTCAATCAACCTTAATCAAATGAGTCTAATATCACCTAACATTAGTCGGTAATTATCATTTTCCTAGAAAATCTGGTACTGACTAGAGGAAGAAGTATTTTATTTTTTTAGCAATCTAATCTATATAGGAGGAGGATTTTGGCAGCTAACTGAAGATGATTTACTGATTTATGTAACTGCCACATTTTATTTTTATTGTGTGAATGTGAACTCATCATTAACACAGACAATCGCTTGTGAATTACCATGGAATGTCACCTTCTCAGTATCAGTGCCGTGTACTAAAAATTACCCTGGTCTGTGGTTACAAAATCTAGGTCAGAGGCTCAGTGTAAGCTTGTTTTTGCTGAGGCTTATGTCATTCTAATTTGCTAAAGTTTTCTATACTCGTGATTAAAATTGAGCTAATGACTATTTTGTCTATTTTTGAGGCTTGTGAGTTGAATAAGTGAAAGTACTGTAGTCTGTAATCTGTAAAACACTGTGAAAATGTAAGGATTTATTATGAAACATTCTGAAAATGATGTTAAAGTGGTGATTATATTTATTATTATATTTATTATTATATGGTGAGCACTGGTAACTTCTTTTGGAGGAAATATCTACTGAGAAAGAATACGTGCAATTTAGAATCTTAAGTTATGAAGGAGACAATTGGTTTAGTTATTTGAAAACTGGCTTTTAAAACTTTAAGTCTTTAAAGTTGAGGCTCTAACATAAGCTCATCCAGTTATTTAAAAGAATTGAAAGGATCAGCAACGAGAAGGGATTAAAAATAAAAAACAATTCTTTCCTAATCGTGATGACTCAGTGGAAGATAAAGAGTTTTAGATGATCTCAAAATCCTTGCAGAAATACAAATACACCCAAAAAACATATTTGAAAGACAATAATGAGTAGAATAGGTAGCTTTACTGACCTTGAGAATAGAGGAAAAATAAGTGAGGATGTAGGCAATTCAATAATTTTATCAATTATGCTGGCATATATGATTAACTAATACACTGCAAAGAATTAAAATACAGTAATATAATTCAACATTAAAAACATCCTGAGTGCAATATACTCTTGTTTTGATTGGAATATCTTACAGTGACATATCTTAGCCTTTTATGAATGAAACAACTCTAGAAAACTGAAAATGAGTATATATTGAAGTCTACTATGTGTTCATGATTCTCTACTCATTAAATGACTGTCAATAAAACCTCAACCATTAGAATCTGGCTGTTTGATGCTTAAACAAAAAATTATTTATGAATACATTGGTATTTATATAAAGAGAATGTTGAGAAGTACAGTATACGCTCATTCAAATCCATTAACTCTTACACTATAATTTCATTAATTAATGTACTTATGCTCAAAGTTTATATTTTTATAAGCAGAAAAATATTATACAGTACTGTACTGCTTCATGCTGCATTTTTGTGAGTATAAACACTAGGTTGTTGTAAATCAAGACCCGGATTTTGTTATACATTGTACATGATTATTATACAAGAAATCACCTTTTAAAAATAATACATCTGATAAGTACATGGCAATTGCATATGTATATAATATGCTCATGCATATATACAGAAAACTTCCAATAGTGTGTATACACATTTATATGTGTGTACATATGCTAATGCATACATACACAGTTCTAGGCTAAATGTTGCATTGAAGTAAATTACTTTTCATGTTTTTTTTATAGATTCAAAGATTCTTATGGCTATCAGAGCCAACCTCTACAGTTAAATAGAGTGCATATGCTGCAAAACACAGTGGATGTTTGCAGAGCATCTCTTCCCGAAAGATTTCAGAATTTCTCAAAATGTAGAGAATTTAAAACTTCATGTATGTAAAATATACAATATAAATTGCATTAAGATTATTATTGCATATTTTAGGTTTCACTATATTACATTAGAAAAAACTTGAAATGGTATTGCTTACTTGAGTCACTTGAACAAATAAATACAAGAGGATTTCAAAAAATTTTATTGATCACTAGATCAATTCTGAAAATCCAGTTCCAATTAACTATGGAAATAAAATATGATATTTAAAACAGGGGTCAGAATCTGGTGAAATTGTTTTTCAAATCATGCCCTACTGGTCAATATTCAAATATTTGAGATTTTTAAAGCAGATAGAGGAATCAAGTTTCAGAAGTATAGAACTGTGGAGGTTTACGTAAAGTATACAGTTAACTTGTGTCAGATGTGGGCAAACAAATACTTATGAGAGTTGTTTATTGCCATGCTCTATTGTTATGTGTTGTGTTGTATTTTTAAAACATCAGAAAAGCTGACACATATGAAGGCATCATAGAAAAAATAATTTCCCCAAATTCTGATGAGCAAAATATCTGAGACATACAGGGATGACTTCTCTTGTCACCGTTCTCATCTGTAATAGTGATCCCTAATTGGTTTCCAGTTTATACATCTTGATAACTTGGCACATGAAGTGAAATGAGTACTATTGTAATGAAAGTTTGATGTGTTATTCTGAGTAGCTGATCTTTATATAAAATTATCATAATAAAATTTGCCATGTATTTGCCATTTTAAATTCCAGAAAGTCCTAATATATGTGCTACTAGTTGTTTTACAAATCTGTAAATTGTGTCACTTAGGCATCATTTTGCCCAAAAAGGCATTCCCGTTTTAAGAAAAAAGTCAAAGCCCAGATTAGTTGCAATTTATCCAAGGAAACATGTAAATGATAGGGATAAAAGAAGAAGAAAAAAGACATTTTGCTCATTATCTTTTCTACTACTATAAACCTTCAAGAATTGATATTCTGATTTGGATAATTAACAAGTTGGACATCATTACAAATTTGTCCTCTCTAATTTAGATAAGCTTTAGCTTCTTCACAAAGAGTATTAGAATTTTTCATTTATTTTTCTTTTAAAAATTCTAAATGGGAAAATAACAGTAAATTCCGTATTTAAAATTACTGAGAAAGTAAAAATACTGTTTTGTTTTGTTTTTTTTT
>NW_004955402.1:49570525-49578856 GCF_000276665.1 Chinchilla lanigera
TTTTTTTTTTGGTTTTTCTCCGGTACCGGGAACCAAACTCACGACCTTGTGCTTGCCAGGCAGGCACTTTGCCGCTGAGCTAAATCCCCAGCCCCTCAACTGAATTCTTAACTCAAAGAATGATAATAGCAAGAAAGTATCCACCCTCACCAAAGAAAACATTTAAAAAATAAAAGCAAAGGAAGAAAAAAGAAAAAGAGAAGAATGAAGCTGAGTTATCAATAAAGTTGGACATGGAAAGCATGAAGACTTCTCCATTGAGCCAAGACCCATGAAGCTGCATGGGTCATTTAAAGATAGACCCATCCCTAATTCCCGTAGATTATTTGCAGTCAAATATGAATGAATAATCAAATATCACCAGACGCAAAAGAAATCAGCATGGAGATAGTTGGCAGAAATCTGAAAAACTTCACATATTATATCAGAAACATAAAAAAACTATTTATAAACTGTTTAAAGAGATAGAAGATAGATGAATACATGAGGAATAAAAAACAGGTTATCCATGATGTGGCATAATAACCAAAGAACCAAATGGCATATTTAGAAATGAAAGATGTAATTTATGAAGGTAAACATACAATGAACAGAATATATATTAAATGTTAGACACAGGACAAGTGACTTCTTAGGCCTAAAGATAGATTGGATGAAACTAGCTAGCCTGCTATGTAAATAGATGTAAAAAGATATGCTTTTCAAGAAAATAAATGACCAAAATAAAATGTGACAGGCTCCTTTTAACCTGTTTCACTGTCTATTTGTTCTGCTTTAACTTGGTCCATTTTTTCTTATATTCCTACCTTTCCAGCAAACTGTACGTTTTCTACAGTATACAATTTGACTTATCAAGTTTAATGATCAGTTTAGCAAATATTGTTAGAATATGTGAGGCTTTTTTTCTAACAATAATAAAGTTTGTACTTTCCCCAAACTTGTGGCACACATCTGAAAGAGGAACAGGAAGTCCAAGCAATTTGAATTAATGCAAGATGATGTCTCTGTGTTTCATCTTTTTTTCTAGTTTGTTTTGGTTGATTTTTTCTTTGGACATTGAACATCAAAATGAAGCCCTGTTTTTTGTTTTTGTTTTTTTCTCTCTAACGTAAGAGAGGTTCATTAGGCTGCATCAATACTGCAAGATAGGATGTGACATAAATTACGATGGTGATTTTTTTTCTCTTTCAAATACATATAAGTACTATGTTTACAATTCAGTTTCAGCCAGAATGGTGAAATATATTCTGTGACCAAAACGCTGAAACGAAGTTTGTAAACTGAAATACCACTGCTCTCTTCCTGTAGCCTTCACCCCATAAAATAATTTCAACAATTTGCCCTACAGTGGTAAATTACAGTAAGTTGAGTATAGACTCAATTCTTCAATTTTTAGGTCGTACATCAGTAATTAATTTGGACCTATACCACTTATGGGTGACCTTTGACATCTTTGTGTGTAAATTTCATAAAGACCGATAAAACGTGCCTTGCCTCCTTGTCCTGTAGTAGTAAAGGAAAGTTCTCTTGCTTCTTGTTCAAGATTAAGATTATTGTTTTGGTTTGTGGTTTGTTTTGTTTTTCCTTTTGATTCTGAAAAGTAGGGAGATCGTTAAGCATGGGATCATTAGGACGTGTTCTAAAAATATTTTAACATGGTCAGAGTTTTATGATACACGTGTAAATTTTGTCTTTAAAACCATTTGTTTCTCGTGTTGGAATAATAAAAGTTGGTCTCTTACTTCATGGGGAGGCAATAAAATGTGTTTACCCCCATGAGCATTTCAGAGGAATTTAGTCTTGATTATATATGCCTTCAGAAGCTCATAATCTATGTTCCTTGGTGTTAAAATTTAGATTAATAAATAGCCTCTAAAATAAATGTAATTAGTGAAAGTGTGCACTTTTTAAAATGAGAGTATTTCTTATTCTTAAAATAGAGTATACATTGTTTTTTATTATACATATCTACATCATTAAAAAGTCTTATATCATGTAAATACTACTTAACTGAAAATTTAAAAACTTATTTGTGTGAAGCATATTATTGCACATATATTCTGAGGACACATTATTAGCATTACACCCACAATGATAGTTTGATGAGCTGGTCATTGTTCATCAGATAGACATTAGCTGATTGGTAACATCGTGAACTAGGAAACTCCATTTTCTCTTGCCATTATTATGCTCACTCAGAATTTATGGCTTAGAGTCATGATATTATAATTTTTCCCTCTAAATATATTTGAATTGACCTTCATGTAGATAGGCAAGCATAAGTAATTACTATGTTTTTCCTCCAGATTCATATGCTCTCAGGGAAGAAAATGTCCTTTAAAAAGACGACTTTTTAAGCTCAAATGCATTTAGGTAAGAAAATGTGTAAGTGGGTGTGTGGCCATATTTTTCATCTTTTAAAAAATTTTTATGGCATACTTTATCTTTTTGTTTAAAGTTTTATTTTAAGTGTTTTACAAATGTATAGGATGCAATGCATCAGATATTTAAAAAGCTAGAGATGAAAGGATACTGAATGATTTACCACAGAGTATCAAGAAAGATGACAAGTTTGTTTATCACCCTGATTTGGTCATTACATGCTTTATACATGTTTTAAAACTTCATATTGTACCCCATAAAATAGTCACATTGATGTAGGTAAATCTTGATTAAACTTTATTAGTTCACCTTCATACTAATTGATACTTATGCACATCAAATAGAAACATAAAAAAACTTCTTATATGTAAGTTTAGGAATGAGGGACTGAAGTATTCATGATGGGAGAATTAGAAGTGTTGATTTAAAAATTAATAGTCTGTATTGAATACATAACTTAAAAATTTATCTCTCAGTAACAGGCAAGATGTAGTTTTCTTATAATAAATGCCGTAACACATATCCTATGACTTATTGATGTGCAAAAATAGAAAAAGTTATCCTTGTCTCCAGTTGTTGAATCCATTCAAATTGTTAATGTGAAGTGCAGTAAATGTAGACTGTCAAAAACTACTGTTCACTTTAGTGATATTTCATATCACTATCCTTCCTTTTCAATTCATGCATTCACTCATTCATTGTAGAAGTTCTTTCTTGTAAAACATCAGTCAAGGGATAGGTGCACATCATACAAAAGTGAGCTCTACAGACATTTTTAATCGCACTTTGTTATGGTTTAGAGCTAGAATGTGCCACACAGTTCTTGTGTGCATGGAAGGTGATTGCATCATGGGACTGCTGTACTCATCAATGGCAGAATCCATTGCTAAATCTACAGCTAAGAGGTGAGAGTAGGAGGTGGATCATCAGGGGCATAAACTAGAAGGGTGTATTTGTGTTCTTGGTTTCTTCCTTCTCTGTGTCCTAACTACCATGGGGTAAGCATATTTTTCTCTGCCATGTCATTCTGCCTTGGAGCCACCTGACCGTGGACTAACACTGTGAGCCAAACAGACCTTCCTACTTTAAGTTGTGGGTACTGGATACTTAATCCCAGTATAGGAAAAGTGACTGAGACATATTTTGGTACTGAGAACAGGGTCATTGCTGTGACTATGCCTGATAGTGTATTTCAAAGTTCTTTGGAATATTTCTGAGTAGTTTGGAAAGGCTTGGAAATATGGGCTAAAGAAGCCCTAAAATGCTATAAGCTGAGGTTGATGGGAGAGTTTTGACATACCTCAGAAGACAAGTATGCCAACACAAATGCAAACAGTAAAGACCAAGCTTTGACTATTTCATATGATACCAAGAATTCCATTGATAACTGGGGTAAAATCCATCTGTGTCATCCTCTGACAAAAAAAAAAAAAAAAAATAGTTTGTATTTTTCCCATGTCCCGATACTCTAGGAGAATGAGATTTAAGGTGGTGGAAGAATGAACTTATGGAGAAAATTTCAAAACATCCCAGTGTTCAGGCTGTCACATGGGTACTGCTGAATGACACATACCTACAAGCCAATTTTCTTGAGCAGTGCTTCCAGATTACATAGGTCATATAAATTCAAAGTAATGACTTTTTAAACAAAAGTGTATTCCTAAAAACATCATACTGTGTATTGTGTTAAGATTTTGTGGTGTGGGAAGGTTTATATGTCAGAGTTTACCCTTCATCTCATCACTAGCAGCTGCCATAGGAATGTGTCTCTATCACATCTTCTACTATGAAAAACAACAAATAAAATTCTTTACATGTTAACTCAACAATATCCAAAACTCCAACTGGTAGCTTCATCAGGTAAGAAAAATTTTACTTATCAACAATTTTGAAATACTTAAGATTGTCTTTTGCAACTTAGATGTCAAATAATTACTAATTCTGTGAATTTTAAAGTGCTAAATAAAAATTCATGAATTCATGCTGGTATACATGCATAAAAACTAAAATTATGGATCAGGGGCTGGGGATTTAGCTCAGCGGCAAAAGCGCCTGCCTGGCAAGCGCAAAGTCGTGAGTTCTGTTCCCAGTACCGGAGAAAAACCAAAAAAAAAATAAAATAAAATAAAATAAAATTATGGATCAATAAAAGTACTTTCCTTTAATAGCATAACAGCCAATAAATACTGAAAAGATAATTAGCACAAGAAGTTTGAAAGAGTATTAAAAATGTGTGTAATTTTTGGTGATGAACAAATTATTTATGTATGTTCAAGGTTAATTCCCACAAAATATTTATTAATCATAGAGGGAAAGGAATACTTTTACAGTAGAGCAATACAGCAGGCATTACCTTAACCAACAAATCACCTAATCACTACTGTTAGCAAAGCCCACTGTCAAATCCTGGCTGATAAAGTACAGGGAGGAGGACACTTGGTGACCTTGATGTTGTTTCTGACTCAAGTGGATGACCCCTATCTAATAAGAGGACACAAAATATAAGGGTGTTATACACATAATAAGCCTGCATTTTGTGATAATGGCAAGATCAATAAATGAAAGGAAATGGTAAAGAATGTGCCAGTTGAAAGGAAACTAGGAAGATAAATAAATCCAATGAAATTATTTCCAAAATTAGAGAGCAATTTTAAAAGCTCTGTGAATATACAACCTACAGGCCAACTTAGCCTCTGCTAAGAAGAGAGTCTCTTTTTTCCCATTAGATGCATAGCAAATGGAATCTTTAACTACAGTGGAAATAGAATATAAAAGTCAGTATTATCTTAGTCACCAAGATAAATCAAAATAAGTAATTAAACAACCTGACGTAGGAATTTGAGCTTGACAATGCTGAGGCATGAAATCCAAGCCTGGAAGTAGTTTGTAAGATTAACAAAGAGCTATTAATAACCATTTCTTTTTTCTTCCACATGCCCATGACTTCTTTGTTGTATAATTCTAAGAGATCATTTGTCAGGTATACACATGTAAGAATGGAACACGCATTGGCAATAGATAATTATCTTAAATATCAATCAATCATTAACATCTTTAAAGATTATAACAAATATTACTTTGGATATAGAGCAATTACTCCAGTATAGATTCATTTAATAAAAATATATGTAATTGTCTTGGTTACTTTTCTCTCATTGCTGAGACAAAATACCCAATGCCCAAAATGAAGGAAGGAAAGGTTTATTTAGCTTACAGTTTGTGGAGGTTTCAGTCCATACTTGGCTGGCTCTGAGGCAAAAGGTAGCAAAGCAACAAGAGCAAAGGGGGGAATGGCAGCCGAACAGCAAACAGCCAGAGCAAACTGAAGGAATGGTGGCAAGCAGCTTCTTTTTCCCTGCCTTACTTTGTAAACAAGCTACCCCCACCTAACGGGCATGTAGCTCTCACATAATCTTTGCCCTTCTCTTCCCCAGGCTCAGGATGTATACAAACAAAGTAAGCATCCTGGCTTCCTGCTGAGTCACTTAGCCAAACCTCTAGACTCCCCAAGTTGACACAATGTATAAACCATAACAGTAATAGGGCTGGGGATTTAGCTCAGCGGCACAGCACCTGCCTAGCAAGCACAAGGTCATGAGTTCGATTCCTGGTACCAGAATAAAAAAAAAAAAAGAAAAAAATTATATGTAATAATGTAAAGTAAGAAAATTTCTAAATTTATAGACACTTCTCAGAAGAAATACATGAGGTCAATAAATACACAAAACATATTGAGTATCATTGCCATTAAAGAAATGCAAATCAAAACAAGACTGAGATTTTTATCTTATGCCAAGAAGAATGGCCATCATCAAAGACTCCAGAAACAATCAACACTAGCAATGATGTGGGAAAAAAAAAAAAAACTATCAAGATCATTTGTGGGACTGAAAATTACTATGAACACTCTGGAAATTAGTGTGGAAATACTTCAAAACCTAAAAATAGAAATTTCATTTAATCCCAGATATACCTCTCTTGGGTATCTTCCCGAAAGAGCTAAAGCCATCATACTACAGTGGTATATGTATATCCATGCTTATAGCAGCATAAAACGGTAGTCAACTCATGAAGGGTCTATATTCCCATCAGCAGATGAAGGAATGAAGAAAATGTGGTTTATATACACAATGGAGTACCACTCAGCTATTAAGAAAAATAAATTTGAGTCATTTGTAGAGAAATGAATCAATCTTGAGATCATAGTACTAAGTGAAATAAATGGCACAAAACTTTAAATATTGTATCATTTCTCTGATATAAATGACCTGGAATATTTAAATTTTTATTTTAAAGGGTATTTAAAGAAGAACAATAGCAAAATGCCAACAACATAGACAAAAACAAAACAAAGCAAAAACAATAGCAGTGATACAGCATTTCAGAACAAAATGATAGGGATTAACAGTGGTTGTTATAGTACACATCTATATCTTCATCGAAGTTGGCCAGATTACCAAATGCAAGAATGCAAGATTAATCAAAACATCAAAGACAATAAAATATAGAAACAAAAAATTTATGAATGATAGAGTTTCACCAAAGAAGATGATAAAAGTATTATGTAAAGAAACAGGTAGTTAGAGGTAGGACGGGGCTGGAGGATGGGGAAGAGGGGAGGTGGAAGATGGGGAAGAGGGGAGGTGGGGGATGGAGTAATACAGATTAACAGGCACTATGTGTATGTATCAAACACCCAAGCTGAATGAAATTATTGTACATCACAAACATGTAAACATTTTAAACAAATTTTCCTTTAGAAAATATTAGCAGGGTGTGGTGGTGCAGACCTGTGATCACAGCCCTGGGCAGGCTGACACAGGAAGATCTCCTAGAGTTCAAGGCCAGCTTAGGCTTCATAGTGAGACCCTGCCTCAAAAAAAGACAAAATATTAACTGGAGAACTCTGGTTGCTGTAAGAAGCATTATAACATACTTTGAGTAGCATATTTATGATTTGCTTACTCTTTAAAAAATAAAAGTGCAGAAGGTTTACACAATCAATAAAAAGTGATTAATTTTTCTTTTTTTGTACATGTGTTTTATTTTTTTATTTTAAAGATAAAAGAACTGAAACATTAACAGACACAGACATTAAAAAAAGAAACAAAATAAAAACAACAAAAGCAAAACAGAATTTCAGATAAGGTGATAGTAAATTAACAATAGTTGTATTACCTATTTGTATCCTCAGATTGGCTATTCAGATAAACAAATATAGGCCTGGAAGATTGATCAAACTATTAAGAATAAACTATTCCTTTCAATAACAATAGAAATTAGTAGTACAATTATCTTAGCTATCTTCTGTATATGTATTCACACGTTCCCCCTTCTTTCTTTTTTCTTTTCTCTCATCCAGTCATTCTTTCCTTTTGAGCAGTTTCTTTCCCTTTCTCAATATATATTGTACTTTTTAGATTCTATTTACTCCTTCAGGTTCTTATACTGGGGAGATAATACAATATTTATGTGAGTCTCATTTATTTCTCTTATGAGTATTGTCTCTAGATACATCCATTTAAACTACTAGCAAATCTTATCAGAAAAAGAAAAAATACTCAAATTCACGCAATAAGGAATGAAGAAGGTGAAATTGCTACAGATCCTGGGAAGAAGAGAAACTCAGAAACTCAGAAGGTCATCAGTACCTACTTTGAAAATCTTTATTTCCGTAAGATAGCAAACACAGAAGAAATAAACAGATTCTTAGATACCTATGAAATACCTAAGTTGAATCAAAAAGATATAAAAATTCTGAATAACACTATGTCAATTAATGAAATTGAAAACATGATTAAAAACCTACCAACAAAGAAAAGCCCAGGTCCTGATGGATTTGCTGCTGAATTCTACAAAAAAATTCAGAGATTTAATGCCAACACTCTTGAAACTCTTCAATAAATTTAAAAAGGAAGCGATTCTCCTTAACTCATTTCTGGAGGCAAG